>NW_008342018.1:7600653-7622040 GCF_000622305.1 Nannospalax galili | reverse complement strand
GGTTTACTTTTTGGGTATGAAGAGCTGGTTCGTCTAAGCTTCTGGTTCTCTCTTTTGATTTTATATTGTCATGGCTGGATTGATTTTGTTTTCAGGAGTTCTGCGGTGGCCCAATTCCAATGTGGATCAGAAGTTTTCAGACTTTCTCCTTATGTCTGGAATCTTCTACGAATGCTTTTAACCTCAGGAACTTGGGTGTTGGACTGACCTGAGACCCTGTCCATGGCTGTGCAATGCAGGCATGCAAAGGCAGATGGGGAGGGAAGAAGTTCCAAGATTTCCTAGGGAGTGAATTGAGTAGCTGGGTTGTACTGGATGCAAAGAATCAGGGAGAGGAAAGGTAAGCTCGGAGCCCCAGAAAGAGGCTGTCAGCCCCAGTAAGAGGCTGGCAGGTGTTGCAGGACCAGGGAAGTAGATGGAGGTGAGGGCGGGGCCAGGACTAGAAGTAGTGCTCCTGGTGCCCAAGGAAGGCACTGAGTTGGTCTGGGTGAGAAGGGTCGGGAAACAGTATTGTTTCCCCAGGTGTCTGGGGCCCCAAGACTAGGAATGGCGCAGGGCCCAAACTAGGAGTATAGAATGGCCTGGGTGGGGGATGGAAGGGTGAGTGTGGCTTAGGGAGTCCCAGCGTGGAGAGCTGCGCTATAGACTTACCCCAAGAGGCCTGAGTATAGTAGTGCCTGTAACATTGTTTTAACTGAGTTTTCACTTGAAAACTCGTTCCTATGAACTGGGCACTAGATTTATGCAATATTGATTAAAACAGCAGCCTGACAATTAGGGAAGTAGAATAGAGGAAAAGTTGAGGGAACAGTGCATTTTTCCAAACAAATAGATTTAAAGTGTATAAAAATCTAAAGTATTCTAGAATAACACTGCAACATTTTTCAAGTTCTTAAATTAATAATTAGCCAAATATCAATAAATCTTATTCCTTCCATATTTATATACTAGTTTCATTTTCAAGTTATCATTCCTTGGGGTTTATGATGGAGTATTTATAAAACTCAAACTCATGGCTGGAGAGGTGGCTCAGTGGTTAAGAGCACTGGCTGTTCTTGCAGAGGACCTGGGTTCAATTCCCAGTAATCATTGCAGCTAAACAATCATTCTTAACTCCAGTTCTGTAGTATCCAACACCCTCTCCTGATCTCCACGGGCATTGCATGACACATGTGTCTTACATACATGCAGGAAACACACTCATAGACACAAAGAAAAAAAAAACAAATTCTTTTCTTTCGTTATTTAGAACGTAGCTTGATATAATGAGAAAAAAATGGGCATTTTTAGTAGTTTGTCTCTAATGAATGTAAGACTCTAATCAAACAGATTATTTTACTTTAGCTACCTTTTAGGTTTGTTTGCTTGTTTGTTTGTTTGTTGTTTTGAGACAGGCTCTCCCTCTAGCTCCAGTAGACCAGGCTGCCCTGTCAGAAGGTCCTCCACCAGAGTAGCCAGTGCTCTTAACCACTGAGTCACCTCTCCACACCCTCATTTGGAATATTTAAAAATTACATTTAGTTCATGTGTTGAGTACATGTGATGGAAAGAGGCACAAGTGCCAGAACTATCCTGGTGTACTCAGAAGACAACTTGTGGGAGTCTGTTCACTTCATCCACTATGAGGCTCCTGTGAGTCAAATTCATGTTGCCAGATACCTTTGCCTGCTGAGCCATTTCAGTGGCCCTCATTTGGAAGTTTGGTTATATACAAGAGATGTGGATCTGTAACTGCTTTCATTTTTTTAAGCTATGTGAATGTATTAAATATCTCTGATTCATATTTTATATCTATTTACTGAATGATGTTTTGTAATTTAAGTATGAACTTCCAGAAAGAGTGGTAAGATGAATATCAATTACATTAGAAACAATCAAAATATGATTAGAATAGAAATTCATCTAAGATGGTAACTACTCAAACAATTCCTTCTTAATCATAACACACAATACATGTACCTTTGTAATAGAATATCTCACTTTCAGTCCATATAAAATATTTAATTATATTAATCACAATATTGAGACCTAGAATCTCATAGGGTATTCTACTAATTCCACTTGTACAAAAAGTATTGAGGAGGTCTTAAAATTTTTAAAAATATTTAATAGTGTCATAATTCATTTTAACACCAGGAAAATCATACGTATATGTTCAATTTTCACTCAATGCACAAAGCATTAGATGAAAGATTTTCAGTAATAACATTTCATTTTGAATCGTACCAATTCTTTTAGTTTTCATATAACAAAAAGGCTATTAGCTTTTATTCTGTTGTGTTGAATTTTGATGATTTCTGACAGCCTTCACTAAGAAGCTAAAAGATGAGAATGTCAGTAGAGTAAGATTTCATTAAATTTACCAGCAATAAAAAAGCTCTTTATGTCTCTTAACTTTTGATGTTTGTCTTCATCTCATCCTCTTCCCAAGATCTATTTAAAAGGCAATAAAAAAGTATTTTGTGTATTCAAAGTTTACTCTATTATCAAGATAATAGCCAATCCTGAACTTTATAGCTTTTACCTTTATTGACAGAATAAACACAGAACTATTAAGGAAATCAGTCAAATTTTTCTATTAACACAGTGTAACCTTAACAAAACATTATTCATGGTGGTTTATACATTCTTGTAAAAGGTGTAATTTACTGTTCAAATTTTAACACAAAAGTATATAGGCCAGATGACATTATCATTTTCATGAATAAAGAAATGATCTGTTAAAAAAGTGTATATCTTTCTTTAAATTATATTCCAGTAAACAACATAGCTATTAACAATTCCAAATATTGTAAAACTTCCTTTTTTAATCATGTCACCTTTCTCTTTATATTGTTTAACAACAAAAAAGAAATGTTCTGTGCTATGTTTAAGTGGTAGCAGTTATCTACACATTGTCAATGGAAGGAGTTTAAATTCAACACATAGGTAAATGGCTATCATTGCCACAACTTTAAATGACATTTCAAATAAATCAGTTTCCTTAGACTACCTTATCGAGCTCTTACTTCTCAGGATCCTTTAGTGGGTAAATTTATCATTTCAGTCTTTTTTTGCAAATGAAGATTCAAGAAACTATTAAATATTATTTTATAATATGAGGAATGAAGGTGTTGTTAAAAAGACAGTAGAGATCCCACAGCACATGTAATAGCAAATATAAGAAAACACTTTCATTTTGAATTGTTTCAACTACTGAAAGCACTGAAAGATAAACTGCACACCTAAATTTTCTATGCTGTGAGTTTCAGTTTCTAATTTTATCATACTACACAGCAACATGTTGAGTTGCTTTGTAGACCAGGGTGGCCTGGATCTCATAGAGACATGCCTGAATCTACCTCTCCCTGGGACTAAAGATGTATGCCATCACGTCCAGATATAAGAGCAATTTACGATAACTGTTTTATTGCTTAATAATTTTATACATGTACAAATGTGTTTTGAGCAAATCCACACACATTTTCCATTTCCTCCCCTCCAAGTCTTCCTCCATCCACCCCACTTTTCATTCACAGCTTTATGTTCTCTTCTTCTCAGCTTACTGAGTCTTCTTTTTTCTGCCTGTGCATGCATGGGTTTGTGTCAGTCTACTGGAGCATGGGCAGCTTCTCAGGGGCACGTCCTTGAGAACCGACAGACTCTCTCTCCCGAAACGCATCAATTGCCAATAGCTACTCAACTACGGGTGGGGCTTTGTGAGCCTCTACCACTCCATGCTGGGATTTTGATAGGCTTGAGCTTGTACAGGTCTTAGAAATGCAAACACTGCCTCTGTGAGCCATCAGTAAGGCAGTTTGTCATGTCTGTTTCTAAGGACTTTAAAAAATATATATTTAGGGACTGGAAAGAAGGCTCTGTGATTTAGAGCAGTGGACCTGGTTTGATTCCCAGCACCTGCATTGCAGCTAAAAACCATCATAACTCCAGTTCCAGGGGATCCAATGCCCTCTTCCGACCTCTTCAGGCATTGTAAAACTGGGGTGCACTTACATACATCCAGGCAATATACTAACACATAAAATAAAAAGAGTAAAATATTTTAAAAAATTATTATTTTTGACTAATCATTCAATCAAGGATTTGGATGGACAGAAAATAACAGGAATGGAATGAAAGAAAATACTCCTGTCAGAAATGAGTTAAGAATAAATGGAAAGAAGATTTATATGGCAAGAAAAAAATTGTCTTTGTACATATTTTAAGAAACATAACAGAAAATATTTAGAATAAGAGGAATGCTAGTTATTTGAAATACTGCTGAGACTGGAAAGCATGAGTGGGGTGCTCATGCAGGTTATTGACTGTTATTGAAAGAGTATTTCATTAGAAAATAGATTAGCATGAGATGAATGCTGATTTATTCCCAGAATTATTGCAAAATGAAAAAATATAAACTGTCCCATTAGATAGACAAGAAGTGGAACAACTATAAAAAACCATTGATTTGAATAGATATTGGAGGAATTCAGGTCCTGTCTGTGAATATAGTGACTAAGCCCAAACTGAAGAGAGTTAAAATCTCAGCAACTTGATCAGATTACTGCCTTAAAACTCCAAAGCAACCAAACTGAACAGAACCAAGGGACTTGATAATTAAGAAGAAATGAAAAGATAAATAATCTTTACACATACTGTTATTAATTTGATGCCTTTCCAAAAATTTTTGTTTTGTGTGTCTGAGTGTATTGCTTGCATGCATATAGGCACACCTGAGTTACGTAATGCCCCATGGTAGTCATAAAAGGACTTAGGATGCCCTTTGAGCTACAGTTACAGAAAGTTGTTAGCCAATATGTGGGTGCTGGGAATTGAATTGAACCCAGTTCCTCTGTAAAAGCAGTTCTTAACCACTGTGCCATCTCTCCAGTTGACTTTCTTCAAATTTTTATGTGAAGGAAGCAAGCATAAGTAGAAAGAGAAATGTTGCTGTGTTGAACAGGCAAAGATCAGGGTGACATCTAATGTGTAAGGAACTTAAAGGACCAGATTCCAAGAAGGAGGCCACCCAGAGAAAGAAGTCAGACACATTCAAATGTCCTCAGGGTGACTGGCCTTAGAGCTTTGTCCACAGGAGTTGTTTGATAGAAAGGCAACTACATTTCAGAAAAGAGGTTGGCATTTTATGTGTAATATACTTCCAATAATTTCTTCTTGAATAGATTAGTACTATACATGATATCATATTAAACAACTTTTATACTGTATTATTTATGCACAGGTCTCTTCCTTCTCTGTTTTGTGGTGGGTCACATTGAGCAGTTTCTATGTGGTCACTGTTAAGCTGAAGGAAACTTAATAAACAGACATATATTTGCATCATATCTACATCTCTACTGAAATTTAAAATTTATTATCTCAAAATTTTCAATCTAAAACAAAAAGGGAAAGTATCTTAAATTCAGATGGGTATGATTTATTACATACTGTGGGTAATAAAGGTATTTAAAACTTTAATCATAAACCTGAAAGGATGAGTACAAGAGTCTAGGAAGTCTGGAATTCAAGAAGTATGAATTCAATAACTTCCCCTCACATTAAATTTCATCAAGCTACAGATAATGCATTTAATCAAGCCCAAGATTTTTATGGCAATAATGATATCATAAAATACAGAGAAGTCACTTTTTTCCTGTTGTGCTGTGCTGGATAGCTTCAGTTGTCAACTTGACACACCTAGGAAAGCAAACCTCATTTGGGAATTTCCTCTATCAGACCAGCTCATGGGCATGTCTGTGAGGCATTTTATTGATTGTTGACAATGTGGAAGGTGATGGGGTAAGGTCCAGTCCACAGAGAATGATGCCATCCCTTGACAGGTGGTCCTGAGTTGTATAAGAAGTCAGGCTGACATATATGTAAAGGCCTAAAAAATCAAGTTTGTGTACCCAGATGCCCCTCAGTGTGAGGTACAGATACAGGAGAGGGTCTAGATATGATTAGGATGTATTATATGAAATCCACAAAAATTCAATAAAAGGACACCTTAAGAAAAAAGGAAGAAAAGAAGGAAGGAGGGAGAGGAAGGAAGGAGGAAGGAAATAAGGAAGGGAGGAAGGAAGGAAGGAAGGAAGGAAGGAAGGAAGGAAGGAAGGAAGGAGAAGGAGGAAAGGAGGAAGGAAAGGTTAAAAGAAAGAAGGAAGATAGGAAACTGAGCACAGGCCATAGGGCAAGCTCCTAAACCGCATTCCTCATGTTCTCTGCTTCAGGTCCTGACTCCAGGTTCTTAATCCAAGTTCCTGTCACAGCTTCCCTCAAGAATGAACTGTGATCAGGTATGTAAGCCAAATAAACCCTGTCTTCCTCAAGTTGGTTTTGATGAAAGTATATTATAACAACAATACAAAGCAGACTAGGAAAGCTGACTGAGGAACTACAATGGGATTTTTGAGTAATTGTGACAAAGATCTGATGGTCCACTAAGCAAACCATTTAGCAGTTGGCTTTCCCAGAAAGACTCAAGAGCCACTGCCTTAGGTAATCTCAGACTCAATGTCAACCGTGAATCAATTCTGCCTAGTGTGACTGTGTTTGATTTTCTTTCTAATGACAATAATTGCTATTGCCTCTAGAAAGAAGATTCCAATTATTTTAAGCTTTCATTTATTAAGAATGGTTCATTTAATTAAGCTATAGTTTTTCCTTCAAGTATAATTAATTACTGAATGTATATTGCTTTTATGGGACATAATTAATAGGTTACTGCCCTGTAGCATAGTTGCAATTTTAATTTCTGTGGCTTTATGGAATTTAAGGAAAAAAATCCGTTTATTTTTAATTATGTCTAATATCATTTTTGCATGTGATATCGCCCTCGTGCAGTACATTATTTATGTCCCTTAATAATTTTTTTAGACATAATTATTGAATAGAAGAGAATTCATGATATTGAGGAGAGGACCTATAGATATAAGGTGGAAATAGTGGTGGAGAAACAAAGTTCTACACACATTTAAGATGTTAGGCTGCTGTTTAAGCTAAATAAAAGGAGGCTCTACTCTCAATTTTCATGTAAAATGATCCTATATAATTAATTTCACATGTATAAATAAAAAGATACCTTTCATTCTAAATATCAATTCTTTCAAATTTATCCTAAGTAAGATTATTTACTACCATTAGGAAGAAACGATGTATTTGAAATGTTTTACCGAAAACTCCAGAGGAACTCTGACATGCAAGTCCTGAACGTAATTTTAAAATATTTCAATTGAATATTCAGCTTTGTTACTGAAAGTTAATGACATTCTTTTAACTTTTATATATCTTAAATCTTGCCTAATTGTACAGGTTTGTTTGTTACCTTTTAAGAATTTTAGTAAAAGAGGTTTGTGTCACAGATGACAAATAACTTTAAAGCTATCACCATATATGCTCATGGACTACAGCAGATGGGAGTGGTTTTCTTACTCTTCTTTGTTTCCAGTTGCAACAATGAGGTGCAAGTGCAGTCCCAATCTTGGGTAGAATCACTGAAACATAAATGATGAAGGGATCTTCATCTAAGGACATCAAGAGGTACCATTCAGCAAAGTGCCTCAATATACAGTAATAAGTGGCTATAATCCATACATTTGTAGATTTATTTGTTATATATAATTAGCTGGGAATTTTTTTTTCTGGTTGATTATTTCTTACCATCAAAGCATTTGACAGAAACCTATTTGGGAGTATCCTCTTAATTTTTAATTTGATAAAATTATTATCAATGAAAAAGTCATTTTTCTTAGATTGATTACTATCTAATCTATAGAGAATAATCACACTGAATAATCCATTAGTTGTCATTACTATGCCTACATGCTTTTACTTCTGTCAGCCATACTAGAGGAAGACTCACACAAAGGGCAGTAATGAAGAAGTGAGGTTGGTTTGTGATCTTCTTATGCCAGAATAAATAAAGTTCAAGCAGACAGTCTGAGGTCTGCCAACCAAATGCACTGGCTCTCAACTCTTAGGATTCTGCTGCCTAAGGACTATTTAGAGGTGTGCCAAATTATCCCATAAAGAAGAAACCACACATTACAGTAAATCCAATCTCCTTATAGCAGTTACTAATAAAAGTAATCAATGCCCCCTAAGTGGCCTTAGCTTAACTCTATTTGGTTATATCTCATTCACTTAACAGGCCCATCATGCTGCTTACAGATGTTCCCACTGGTCACTGTCATCCTCAATACTAGGATCCAGAAGAAGAAGCAGACACTCAAGAACACTATAAATCAAAGAGCTGTAAAGAGAGCTAATGGGCAAGCTCTGGACGCTCACTTCTAGATGCAGCAAATATTAAACCTCTATTAACATTTCAGGTTTAAGAAAATCATAGGCTATGACCAAGTTTAACAGGCTACGCAAGAGCATCCTACTTTATGTATGGACAAATGTAAGCAGCCCCTAAATTCCATAATATTACTAATGCACATATCTTATAGAAGGGCCCATTTTAATAAAAAAACAGTCATTGCAGGGGAAATCATTGAGTAATTATATTAGTTGGAGCAATTACAGTTAAGTTCTTAACCAGAAAACTTGAAAAGAAACATTTAAATCATAGATCAGGGTATAATTTCACTGTCTTGAGTTTCTTAAGGCTTCCTCTACGTTAGGTGAAATGGAGAAAAGAGTATGAGAATCACTCCTTGGAACATTTTATAACCCAGGCTAAAACTGGCAAATACGGAGCTGACTTTTGTGCAAGGTGGTCGGTATGGATCTAATTTCATTCTTCTACATTCAAGGTCCAATTTTTCCAGCACCATGTGTTGAAAATTATGCTTTTCCTCCAGTGTCTGTTCTTCTTATCTCTGTAAAATATAAGGTGACTACTTGTGTGCACTCATGTTTGGGTCATCTGTTTTGTTCCATTGATCTACCAGTCTGTTTCTGTGCCAAAAACATACTGTTTTTAAGACTATGGCTCTGTAATATAGACCGAGGTCCTTAATGGTAATCCCTGCTCACATGGCACTTTGTGCCCAGGATTGGTTAGGCTGTCCATGGTCTTTTGTATTTCCATATGATTTGTAGGATGCATTTTTATATTTCTGCAGCGAATGTCACAGGGATTTTGATTAGATTAGATTTAATCTATAAATTGCTTTTAGTAGGGCAGCAATTTTCACAAAAATAATTTGTACAAGAATTAAGGCTAAAAATTAAAAAAAAATGGAGCCTTATTAAATGAAAAATCTTCTGTAAAACCAAGCAAACATCTGATCAAGTAAAGAAGAATCCTACAGAGCAGGAGAAAAATCTTCCAACAGATGATAAATGTACAGAATATACAAGGAACTAAAAAACAAAGACTCAAGAAAGCGAGTGACCCATTTGAAAAATGACTACAGATCTGAACTGAAAGCTCTCAAAAGAAAAAAAATAACAATGGCTAAGAAGCACCTTAAAAACTATTCAGTATTCTCAGTATAGGGAAACACAAATCAAAACTACTTTAATGGGTCATCTAACCCCAGTCAGAATGGCTAAGATCAAGGGAACAAATGACACCAAATGCTGGCATGAATGAATGCAAGGAAAGTAAACCCTCACCTACTGTTGGTGGGATAGGAAAATAGTGCAACCACTTTGGAAATCAGTATGAAAAACTCTTAAAAAACTAAAAATAAATTAATCATGTGATCTGGTCATCCTTCTCCTTGGCACATACCCAAAGGATTCATCCTACTGCAGAAATAGTTGTACAACCATGTTTGTTGCTGTTCTTTTTACAGTAGTGAAGAAATGGAAAGAACCTAAATGTCCTTCAACTGATGAATGGGCAGTGAAAATGGATAACGAATTTATACAATGTAGTTCTACTTAGTGGTAAAGAATGATTAAATCATGCAATTTGCATATATGGATGGACTTAGAAATGGTTACACTAAGTAACACAGATTCAGAAAAGCAAGTGAAATATTTTCTGTCTCATTTGTGCATTTTTGCTCCAAATCCCTAGACAGAAGTATAAATAGCCATATATCTGCAGAAGCCAGGAAAATAAAAAAGAAACCATGTGAATAAAGGGGAAGAAAGCGCTACAGAGAGGGGGATAGTTGGAGACAAGTATCATTAAGGGGAAAATTTTTAAAGAGTGTACATGAACTGGGAAAGCACTATGGAGAGATTAAAAAAATGCCTAGATGGTGTGAAAAAAACAGATGGAGATGTATTAGATCAAATTTCTATTGAAAAATACACACAAAATGATATTCATACAATAATATTCAGCATGTGTACAGATGAAGGCAATATAACAAACAAGCACAGTGACAGGCAGGAGAAACCTCCTTTCAAGTTGTTAGAGTAGTTCAAGAGACTCCCAAAATAACAGAGACTATACACATAGACTTTGATTGTCTCCAAGAACTTGAAAGTAATACCCCATTACTGAAGTTAGGCCACACTTCTAACACAGAACTGTAGAGCTGTAACTGACCTGGGAGATTAGGTCTCATGGTGTAACCAAAAAGTTCCTCTAAAAAGCTAGAATTGATTGGGGTGGGGGTCTACAGACCTGCCACTGAGAAATATGGAGTGCACATGGAAAAGGGGTGGAGACATTGCCATATTGAACAGGGGAAAGGAAGCTGCAGAAACATAGGCAAACAGGCTCAAAAAGTTGGGAGAGACTGAGGGCGGGACACACTGACGGCAACATTTCATGCTTTTGTAGATCACCCCGTCCCAGATGTCATAAACTATGCAAAATCTGAATAGAATGTGTTATTTTGGTTTTGTCAATCCCCTTCAGGATGGTGAGACCCTGAGAGAGTGAGGGTGTCTCAGCGGGGAGGGGAAAATTATTTTAAAAAATTGGTACAGCCTGGCAGGATGATACTGGAAATGACAGGCCACAGGGGTTCGTGAAAAGCAATGGGTAGCAGCAGTCACATGGGTTATACAATAGGTCATAAAATATGGAATTAAAATGACCCAGACCATGCAGACATGGACAGACTTAAAGGGGGAATCTCTGGGTTGCAGCCATCCTGCAAATGTGGGAAAATAGCTCAGCTACTTGAAAAATGGTGACCATGGCTGTGTGTGCCTGAAAATTCATTAAGGATTATACAAAGCCTAGAAAAAATTTACAAGCCTTGGATGCAAGAGGGGAATCCAGAGAGATGGCCTGACCACTTTTATAATTAAATATTTGTCCACTGAAAAGGCAACAGCCTAAGAGGAGGCTAAAAAGGCTAAGGAGTTACTGGCAAATTCAGACAGCCTCAGAGCTTTAGAGAGAGAAAAAAGGGAGATTTTTAACTTGCATAATGTTAGGGGACCAGGAGTCAAAGGATCCAAGAAAATAGACAAAGTAATGAGAAAAGAAACGACCTCGAAATAAAAGTAAAGCTGCCCCTCAGATTCAAACTTTGATACAAAAAGAGAAAGGTTGTAACAGTACTGTATCTAGGAGAAAATACACCACACTGGAGCTTTTGGGATTAGAAAAGACTTTCAAACAACCAATTAAACAGCCCCTCACCATGTGGCTTGTGAGGGTATGGGACATGGGAGCAAATAATATGAGTTTAAGTCCTTCAGAAGCATCACAGCTGAGCTATGTAACCACCCATCCTTCCTTGTAAGCTGTTTACCCTAGGCCTATATGGGGAAACAGTCCCTAATGAAATGGCTTGTGTAAGGCATTAAAGATATACAGTCATCACCATTGGAGACTCCAACTCCCATTATAGCAAGGACTGGAGGACCATAGGAGAAGGACAGGCCTTACTGAGAGAACTAGGTATAAGGAAGGTAATATATGATGCCCAGTTCACTGGGCCATATAGGGCTGTGTTCACCAGATATACAAAATAAAGCGTAATTCAACTGGGACCTCAAGAATGATATGGAGCTTTAATGGGTTTGCTAAGTCTTTTAATGGGACAGATCTTTTTAAACTGAGGGAGGTTTCAGCAGATATAAATGATTCAACCAGCATGTAAGAGATATAAAAAAGACCAGACAGAAAAAATGGTCCATTTGGGTTACTCAAAGGCAAATGTGGCAAGCTTTATGTAGAGTCCATGTTCCTAAAGAAAAAAAATTGATTGAAAACCAAATTTGGTACTAAGACGTTTCTGGAAGTCTTTAAAACCTGAAGAACAG
This sequence comes from Nannospalax galili, assembly GCF_000622305.1. Lineage (NCBI taxonomy): Eukaryota > Metazoa > Chordata > Mammalia > Rodentia > Spalacidae > Nannospalax > Nannospalax galili. Next base: position 7,609,929 of record NW_008342018.1, on the reverse strand, counting down.
TTCACAAAAGGCATTCAGAAGATAAAAAGTGTCCCAGGGTGGTTAAGGATCCCCAAAGATTAAATAAGGTACATTTCTCTCCTGAGAAAGGTTATGCTAGGGGTGGAGGCAATTTTCCTAACAGGGCCTTTCTGAGCAGCCAGTTACAGTCAATGGAGAGTCAGCAGAGATGGCTACAGCCAGGAGGCAGACCCAGGGCCTGTCTGACTCATGGGACTAACAGGTGTAGCAGGGACAAGAGAGACCCTCTGCCTCCTTAGCCTAGTGCAGGATAAGGCAACTTGAGCCAACACCTGTAAATGTATCAAGATAAAAAGATGTGAAGATACTCCCTGTAAAATCCCCAGAATACAGAAGGACCCTGTGGTGGTTTGAATGAAAATGTCCCAAATAGGCTCCACGGATTTGGACATTTTGTCCCCAGATGATGGCACTGATTTGAGAGGTCTTAGAACGTGTGGCTATCCTGGAGGAAGCATGTCCCTGGGGATGGGCTTAGAGAGTTCTTAAGCTGTACTGGATCTCCAGTTGCCCTTTTGCTTCCTGTGCCTGCTTGAAGATGTAGAGCCTAGCTTCTGCTTCTTCTCCAGCCATCTCCAGCCACCATGCCTCCCTGCCATGATGGACTGTAATTCCCCTGGAACCATAAGCTCCAATAAACGCTTCCTTCTATAAGTTGTTTTGGTCAGTTTTTCTATCACAGCAGCAGAAAAGTGACTGATACAGACTCCAAAGGGATAACTAAAGGTAGTAAAGAACTAACCACAAGGGCCTGTCTAACTCAGGGAACCAACAGGTGTGGCAGGGACAAGAGATCCTTTGCCTCCTTAGCCCCTTGCAAGGTTAGGCAACTTGAACCAGCACTGGTAAATTTATCAAGGATAAAAAGATACAAAGAGATTCCATGCAAAAATACAAAGAATATGGGATGACTCCAAAGGGATACTTAAAGGTAATGAACTAACCAAGTTAATGCCTCTTACCCATACTATGGTACCTAACAGACATCTATGGAGAAAGCAATTAATATAAATGTATAAAACCTTTCCATGCTCTGTTAGACATAGTCCATGATTGATTTAATATGTGAAGTTAACCTTTGAGTGTTTTACAGATGTGAGACCCATTTAACAGATATCAAGCACACTTGAAGAAACAAAGGCCAGCTATAGCTATAAGATTCTTGGGAGCTTTATGGTTGGGTAAGACACAAGTAATACCCACAAAACTGTTTGGGAAGGGCCTGCAACACCTAATCCTGTATAAAATAAAAACAAAGGATCCTAAACAAATTGCAGTACCAGGGGTGGGTTGACCCCTTATGAGCTGGTGGCCAGAGATATCTTAGACACCCTCAAATTTACTAGGCTATTGCCACTAATGTTGATTGTACACTAGAAAAGGTTGTTAAGGCCATGTGGAACACATATCTGGTGCTGTAGACAGCCGACCTCTAGTGTCAGAAAAGGCTATAGGCCCCAGCAGGGAAGCTGCTACAAATATGAATATGCTACAGCTACTGGCATATCTTCTAGACATTTGTATCCGCAACCATGTTTGTTTAGATGTGTCTTCTTTCTTCTATGCCAAGTAGTGCCTGCTGGTGCAATGATGGCTCAAGTAGCATAGGTACAACTGAAAAATTTTTAATTCGATAATTCCCACTCCTAGGGGCGTAACACACATCTGGTGCTGCAGAGCCAGCCGACCTCTAGTGTCAGAAAAGGCTATAGGCCCCAGCAGGGAAGCTGCTGCAAATATGAATATGCTACACCTACTGGCATATCTTCTAGACATTTGTATCCGCAACCATGTTTGTTCAGATGTGTCTTCTTACTTCTATTTACAGTAGGGGAGACACCACTGAGATGGATCAGCAGCCACATCTTGAAGATGAATGATAGGGAGGCCCAAGAGGTCAATATCGCCCACACCTATTATCACCTCCAAGGCTAACGGACCCTTGTAGAAGAGGTGGGCAGTTTTTTAAGAGCCAGAGTAAAAGGGAGGCGTGTAACCTGAAAGTTCCTCTGAAGAGCTGGAATTGTTGGGGGGGTGGGCGTTAGAGACGCAGGCTGAGAAACACAGAGCAGTTTGGGAAAAGGGGTGGATCCATCACCATATTGAACAGGGGAATGAAGCTGAGGAAACACAGGTGAATGGTGCTCGAAAAGCTGGGAGAGACCAGGGGAGAGACACGCTGATGACAGTGTTTCATGCCTTTGTATGTCACCCCCTCTGGATGTCATAAATTATGCAAAACCTAATGAATGTGTTATGTTGGTTTTGTCAGTCCATGTCAGGACCACCAGACCCTGAGTGAGCTTGGGTCTCTAAGTGGCGAGGGGGAAAGTTAGTGCAACACATGGTTTCAGAAGATACTATACAAACTGCCAAGAGAGAAAAGCATACAAGAATCTTACTTAGCTGTAATGCTTAATAAACAACAACTGGCCTGGCAAAGTGGACCAGTAGTGGCACTTTTATCTTAGGAGTAATGAATAGATATCTACTTCGAATCAAGGCTTGATCAGTGGAAGAGAACTCACGTGTGATATTACAAACCTAGTCAAATACACTAGGTAACTGGAGATGTCATAGATCCTAAAGACAAACCTACTTTTGCCACATCCCTAGACCAATTTCTCACTTTATTCTAATATGCATCCTCATATTTATAGACAAGTATACCTTTTGCTCTTCATCAATGTAGCTTCTTTTTGAAACAGTTGAAGACTATTACAGAGTTCAAAAACTAGTAAAATGCAGAGAATAAGTGTCTGTGAGATGAGTAATCCTAAGTGTCAGATCTTCAATGCAACCTTTACACATAGGATAAATGCATCTCTTAACTCTCACCAGAGAAATTTCTTTACACAATTCATGGTGATTAGCACAGATGCCCACAATTGTCCAATGTGAGGAGAACAAGAAAGAGACTGCAGTGTTTATCTGTAATAAGGACAGCTATTTCAAATTTCTGTATCCCAAGGCTCAGAGATCAATGCTTGCTGAAGAGGAGGCAGAAAGATTATAAGAGCAAGAGGGGGTGGATGGCCTCTCAGAAACAGAGTCTTCCAGACAGCTGGTCAATTACTCATATTAATTCTCACAATGTCTCAGCATGCATAAGTCCTATATAAGCTCAAATTAGACAAAATTCCAGCCTATATAGGGAAGTGAGTAAGAAATCCCAATTCAGTGCAAGGAAATGTTGGCAGTTGATTGCTGTTGAGAGGGGAAAAGATAGCGTCCTACAGGGATGGATCTTTTAATGGACCCAGCAGATGAACCAACACTTAAGGATATTTGGGGACAGAAATCAGATTCTAATGTATATGTAAGTACATTAAATTTGGCAAGAGGTAGTGGAGAGGGGAGGTGCAGATAGCGGAGAGGATATAAATATTTTCAAACTGTAGTGTATAGTATTTGCAAAAATTCAAGTATTTTTTAAAATGGCAAACATAGATCCTACTTATATTTTACTTACTAGTCATACGGTCCAAAGCTACTTGCAATTAAGCTTACAAGCGAACATTTCTTTATGGCTCAAAGAGTGTAAATAATGCAGTGTTTACCTAACTAATCCAAATCAGTCCTTCCTATGCTACAATTGCCTGGTTTAATCTTTCTCCCAATAAAGAAGTATGCAATCATTATACCTTCTTAAAAGGAACAACACAGTTCTTCAAAAGCTCCATGTCCTTTTGGCCATTTATAGTCCTCCAAGTCCAGTCCAAGTACCATCTTCAGTTTTCAGAAAAATATAATTTCAGAGGACTCAGTAATTTTTCATAAATACAAATAAACAATGGTTAAATGAATACAGACCAACAATACTTATTCCTCTATCATCACAAACCTTTGTTTTTTATTTTTTGTAAATCACGTTTAATGACAAAGCTTAATACTCATGAGTGACAAAAGTATTTTTTGAGATATTCTTCTTTCAAAAAGAAGTCTATGATCACTGTGATTTCATTTTCACCTTCCAAAAGAGTCTATAAATCTTTCTTATATGAGTATGGATCACAATTTTCATATTACTTCAGGTGTAAGTTATAATAATCTGTGCTTTTATTTTGTAAAGGACATGTTTAGAGTATAAATTGTAATTAATAGGAATGTGCTCACAAACATATGGTGAAACGTACACTTGAATCCCACCATTTCAAAATTAATATACCAAATATAATTCTACTTAAACCCAGTATAATTTAAATATCATCATTATATAACATGCTTATCACTATTTACATATACTATGACTTGGTATTATGAGCTGTTTAAGTTCCAGGAAGCAGATGCTAAATAATTCAGTTCCATTTCCTGTTCTTTATTGAAGTCACAAAATATTATTTGGGGATTAATCTGTGTTTTAAAGTCCTTTAGTACTGTTTTTATGAAATTGGATGCACCAGAGTTTAGCACATATATGTTCGTGATTGTAATGTCTTCTTGGTTAATTTTTCCTTTGATTAGAATGGAGTAACACTCTTTATCTGTTCTGATGAGTTTTAATTTGAAGTTTATTTTGTCACATGCTAGAACTACAACACCTGCTTGCTTCTTAGTTCCATTTGCTTGGAATATTTTTTCCATCCTTTCACACTAAGGCAGGGCATATTCTTGAAGGTGAGATTTGTTTCTTGAAGACAAAAAAAGTTTATATTGTTTCTTAATCAATTCCACTAGTCTGTGTCTTTTTACTAGGGAGTTCAGGTCATGGATTATTAAGGTTACTGTTGAGAGATACGTATTAGTAACTGTCATTTTAATTTCATTAAACTAAGAAGCTTTTGTACAGCAAAAGAGACAACCAAGAAAGTGAAGAGGAAATCCACTGAGTGGGAGAAAATCTTCACCATCTACACATCCAACAGAAGATTAATTTCCAGAATATACAAAAAACTTACAAAAACAAGAAACAAGAAAATAAACTATCCAATAAAGAGATGGGCTAAAGATCTGAACAGCATGTTCTCAAATGAAAAAAAAAAAAGTGACTAATTCAAATCTTAAAAAGAACTCAACATCTTTAGCAATTAATGAAATGCAAATCAAAACCACTCTAAGATTTAATCTTACCCCAGGCAAACTAGCTAAGATCAAGAGAAAGAATGATAACAAACGCTGGAGAGGATGTGAAGAAAGCGGAACACTCATTCACTGCTAGTGGGACTACAAAGTTGTGCACCACTATGGAAAGAAGTGTGGAGAACTCTTAAAAAACTAAAACTGAATATACCATATGATCCAGTTATATCACTCATTAGCAAAAACACAAAGTACTTATCCTACTGTAAAGATACTTGTACATCCATTTTTATTGTTGCTCTTTTAACAATGGCTAAGAAATGGAAACAACTCAAATATCCTGCAACTGACCAATGGATAATGAAAGTCTGGTATACAATGGAGTTATATTCAGAGATAAGAAAGATAAAATCATGAAATTTGTAGGTAAATGGATGGAACTAGAAAATGATAAAATAAGTGAAATAACACACTCAGAAAAACAAATGATATATGTTCTCCCTGATTTATGAATCTTAGCACCAAATTCTAATGTGTGAACATATATTCTGATATAATTGTGGGAGACAATAGAACAGAAAGGAAACATGGAGGTAAAAGGAAAAAAGGAGCCCAAATGAAGGAAATTGTAGGAAACAGGTGTTATGAAGGGGGTAATGGGGAAAATATACGTATTGAACTAGGAAGGAAGGAACTATATATAAAGAACCATGCGGGTAAAGGGGAAGAAGGAACTCAAAAGAGGGGAGATATTAGGAGATAGGTATTATCAAGGGGAAATGGGAGAAATAGGGGTACTTTGAATAGGGAAAGAGAAGGAAGATCAGACAGGGAGAGGGGAGAGATAAAGAAAACTTATGTAGTGTGAAAAACTAGAGGGAAACATAATAGTTCAAAAACATACATACAGTATCTGAATAGAAGTACATGTGTATATTGGAAGTCTATATAACAAGAAACACAGTGTCAGACAGGAGAAACCTACCTTCAAGTTGTTTGTCAGAGTAGCCCAAGAGACTCCCAATATAACACAGGCTATTGCCACAGCCTTTGATTACCTCCCAGAACTTTGAGGTAGGACCCTATTTGCTGAAGACAGGGCATATTTCAGACATACTACTTGTAGCAATGGAACTGGAACTGACTTGAAGCCTCCATCCTGAAGACAAGCACTTATAGTTCTACAGGATACTGTATAAGGTGCTAAGGGAGGAGATCAATGAATGGTCCAACTCCAGCTTCAAAACCTAATAATCACAACAATGACTGATCCAACAAACTATAATACTTGGTGGCACTTTTATCTTGGGGATAATCAACAGCTATATAAATGCACTTAAAGCCCTGTCAGTGGGAGGAAACTCAAGTGTGGCATTGTAAACATAGCCAAATACACATGGCTGGAGAGGTAATAGATCATAGAAAAAAACTATGTATCTGTCATATCTCGAAACCAATGAAATTTTTTACTGTTAAATATGAAGTATTACATTTACATATGCATATATCATCTGTATATCATCTGAAGCTTATTTTTGTAGCAGCTGGAGGCTATTGTAGAGTTCCAAAACTATATGTGTAAGAGATGCCTTAATTGGCACATCTAAAGTAGAACATCTATATCTAAGTCTCATGGAAAATAGTAGCAAAGAGGGCAGAGAGAATATTAATGCATACCTCAACTCTCAGCAGCCAAGTTTCTTCAAGCACAGAGTGCAATGCACACAGAAGTCCACAACTGGCAAAGATGTAAGTAAAAAGCCTACAGAGTGCATGTCCCTGGATAGGACTCCTAATTTAAACCAAATCTACCCATGGCTCAGAGAGCATTGCCTACCAGAGGGTGGAAAGACTGTAAGATCCAGGGTTGGTGCATGAACATAAGGGAACAGAAACTTTCAGGCCTTTGGGAACTTGCTCATATGAACTTGTGTTGGGAGCTATTAATGTGTTTTGCACACCAGTGCCTAATTTGCCAAGTCAGGAGGAATGTGTTTATATGGTGGAATTCACAAAACAAGTATTTGACTGCTCCTTGACCCTCAGATCCAGGTGGGAAAAACAGTTGTTGAAATTGAGTTAAGATCTCTGACGTTCTGTATAAAAAGGCGGAGCTGAAATAAGCCGAGGCTGCAGTCTCTACTGACAGCCCTCCCAAGTATCTTTTCTGCCTCTTGTTTTTTCTTTCAATCCTCATTCCCCCTTTCAGGTACTGTCCATCTTGGCCGGCTGGCACAGGCAAGTGGTGCCCAGAACAGGGACCTGAACAGTAGGGGAAAAAGTGAAGGACACCGCTGGAGAAATTAAGTGAGTGCACTTGGTAAGATTGGGGAGCGGTGAGTATTTATCTTGGGAGAAGATGGGGCAAGGAAACAGTCACTCAGTTTTTGTAAGGAATATGCTTGGGGCCCAAGGAGCAAAGGCTCATACTAAAGAGGAGAATCCGATAAGCCACAGCTGAGATAAAAGTGAAACTAAACCTTCCACTCTGCCAGAGCCAGTTCCATTAGCCTTGTCACCCTTTTATGACGACCCCGGGTGGGGCTAGAAGACGGATCTCTTGACCCTGAGGATGAGTCTGCCCTAGGAGAGGAGATGGTTGAGTATGATCAGGAGAAGTGTCCAACTCTAATTGCTTTGCCTGATCACTGGGAAATTAAGCAATTAAGGGCAGAGTTAGAGGCTGTGAAGAAGGAAATGTTAAAGAACAAAGAGAAAAGAATTAGGACCACCCAAACACCCTCTATCATGGTAGGATTAGATCCTCCTCCTCTGAGACCACCAAAGGTTGTTGTGCCTCCCATGATTGCCATTGCTCAGGAGCCTTCGGCAGGAATCTGGTAGCCACTTAGAACTGTGCAGTCTCCACTACAACAGGTCATTGGGGCCGCGGTAGAGCAAGGAGAGTCAGGGCATGGATTTCAGGTCTTCCCAGTTTCTGAGCAAGTTGACCATCAGGGCAACAGGGTGCGGTCTCATGCACCTATGTCTTTTAAGCAGCTTAAGGAACTAAAGACTGCTTGTGCTCAGTATGTTCCTTCTGCCCCTTTTACCCAGGCTATGTGGGTATTTACTGATGGTTCTTCTAATGGACAAGCAGTTTATGTGATTTATGGGCAAAGTTATTCTTTTCAAACTTCCCCTGCTTCAGCACAGGTAGTGGAACTTCGCACTGTAGCTGCAGTGTTCCAGCTTTTGGCCTCAACACCCTTCAATCTCTACACAGATAGTCATTATGTAGCTCAAGCACTACAGGAAATTGAAACAGTACCTTTTATTGAAACAAGGAATGTTCAAATTTGTTTGCTGTTAAGACAAGCGCAAAATAGTATTAAATCTAGAAAATATCCTTGTTGTATAGGACATCTCAGAGCGCATAGTGGTCTTCCCGGACCATTAGCTTTGGGGAATGCCTTGGTGGATTTAGCCACTCAGCTTACAGGATTGACTCAGGTAGAGAAAGCTACAAATTCTCATGCCATTCATCACCAAAATAGCCAAAGTTTGAGAAAACAATTTCATATTACTAGGGAAGCTGCAAGACAAATTGTGCGACAATGCTCATCTTGTCCTCAAACACAAATTGTTCCTCATTATGGGGTTAATCCTAGAGGGCTGAAGCCTAACCAATTGTGGCAAATGGACATTCTCATGTTCTGGATTTTGGCAGGCAAAGGTATGTACATGTTACAATAGATATATTTTCTGCCTTTATTATGGCTACTGAGCAAACAGGGGAAGCCACAAAAAATGTTATAACTCATTACTTGACTTGCTTTTCCATAGCTGGGATCCCTAACATTATAAAAACAGATAATGGCTCTGGCTATACCAGTCAGGGGTTCCAGCGTTTCTGTTTGCAATTGGGCATTGAGCATAGACCTGGGATACCGTATAACCCACAAGGACAAGGTATAGTGGAAAGAGCTTTAAAAACACAATTACAAAAAAATTAAAAAATGGGGAGTTATATCCCCAGACACCATGTAATCTTTTACATCATATTCCTTTCATTTTAAACTTTCTGAATTTGGATAAAAATGACCACTCTGCGGCAGATAGAATGTGGCACCCTCAGTCACAGGATACCTATGCCCAAGTCAGGTGGAAGGATCCTTTAACTGAACAATGGAATTGCCCCGACCCTGTATTGATATGGGGAAGAGCGCATGTTTGTGTTTTTCCACAGGACACGGATGGAGCCAGGTGGCTGCCAGAAAGGCTGGTGAGGTTCAC
>NW_008342018.1:7600365-7600640 GCF_000622305.1 Nannospalax galili | reverse complement strand
AAAAAGAAAAAAAAAGTAGAAAATGATGAGACAGACGTGGCTGATGATGATGTTCCTGCAAGTGATCATGGCTGAGTTATACTGGACTTATGTTCCTGATCCATAATATTGCACCCCGCGATATGGGAGGAAAAAGAGATAGTAGTGACTGTGAATGACTCTTGGTTAATTGCTCAGCCTGCTTTAAAAAGCCTGATGATGCAAGTGGCGATGAATTTTTATAATTTTGGATTGGGAAGAGGGTTGCCTATTTGTTTTGTTAAAAATAATAAGTC
>NW_008342018.1:7595463-7600140 GCF_000622305.1 Nannospalax galili | reverse complement strand
GAAATCCTGTGGCAAGTCAAGGCAGATGTGCATGATATGAGATTGCACTCCCTCCCCTAACAGAGGCCAGTAGTCAAAGATGGGTAATATCTTCTGGGAGAAAGTCAACATAAGACAGGGCGTAGCTGATGGAAGCTACATGCCGATGACTTTAGTCAAAGATGGGTAATATCTTCTGGGAGAAAGTCAACATAAGACAGGGCACAGCTGATGGAAGCTACATGCCGATGACTGGTAAGGCTTTGCTCTAGCAGAAGACAACCTAAGACAGGCACGGTCCTTCTGTCCTAGATATAGCATAATCTGGGGTTATAAAAAATAATAAAGAAGGGGGAGATGTTGGGAGCTATTAATGTGTTTTACACACCAGTGCCTAATTTGCCAAGTCAGGAGGAATGTGTTTATATGGTGGAGCTCACAAAACAAGTATTTGACCACTCCTTGACCCTCAGATACAGGTGGGAAAAACAGCTGTTGAAACTGAGTTAAGATCACTGATGTTCTGTATAAAAAGGAGGAGCTGAAATAAACCGAGGCTGCAGTCTCTACTGACAGCCCTCCCAAGTATTTTTTCTGTCTCTTGTTTTTTCTTTCAACACTCACTCCTCCTTTCACGTACAGTCTGTCTTGGCCCCCTGGCACCAGCAAACTTGCAGCAATGGTGACAACATGCACAAGACCCATGCAGACCCAATCTGACAAAAACCCAGTGTAGAACTAGAGAAATGGGCAGGAGGCTCCAACATTAACTAAGGAACTGTTGACAACTGATTACTCCTGTATGAGGGAGAGTTGATCTTTAAGGGAGTGGTTTTTGATAGGCTGACCAGACTCAAATGGATTAATTTGTACCAAGGGACAACTGAGTACAAAAGCTTGACCAGATAGGCCTTAATATATATGACAGACTGCATGAAATCTGGTTGGGAAATGTGGAAGGTGCAGATTGGGGAGATGTCCTGAATATGACTAAGATTTCTTATATAAATGCAAAAAATCTCAATAAAAATATACATTTAAAAAATAAAATAAAATTTGTACTATATTCCATTCAGCTTTAAATGTTTACAAGCTTAAAAATTTCATGTGGAAGAAACAGATGCATATTTTCACTTTAATAATGTTTGAATAATGAAATGTATGTGAATTAGCCTAGAATTCTTAGTATGTCCAAGTGGAAAAAAATTCTGGAGTAAAAGAACAAAAGAAGAAACACTTCTCTTCCTTTCTGAAATATTAGCAATTTTTTTATGTTTTGTCATAACAAACACTGTTTATCTTCCTCGGTTCCTATTTCCCATGGCTGTAAATGTCAGTTCAGTAGAAAAGTAACTTCAGTCATAGTTCCCATTTAATTTTTCCTTCTTGAGATGCACTGTGCAGTTAATTAGAATCCTAGGAATTGAGAACATAAGGGGCCCTTAGAGACTGTCTAATCCTCCCTCCTCACTCATGCTGTGGAGATGGATTCAGCTATTCTGAGGTCACACAAATTCAGAAACACAAAGCTATTATTATTGAATTATTTGTTTTTGAGACTATATAAGAAAACTATTTTATCCTCATGAGTAATCCTGTTAGGTTTAAAAGGTTATGAGCTGAGTTCTCAAAATTTTAAGGTCTTAGTTTTTAACTCACAGTATAGTAATAATAATATTAATACACACATAATTTGATAACTGGCAAGAATCTTCTGTAGTGGAAATTGTTAGTGAAGGCGAAGGAAATAATTTAGATTAAAGATCTTGATCTGCTTCAAATTCTCAAAATGGAAAAGTGCAGACTGATAAATAACTTCTTGTCAAAAGAGATTCTAATAACGCCTCTTTAACTGAAATGATCTTTTTAATTAAAATACAAATATTTGATGTATGAAGAATTTTTCAAAAGTTTGAAATTGTTAATTATAATAAATACTGAAAGTTATTTTGTGTGAAAAGTCATTCTTGGGCAAATAATTATAATTCTAATAAAGTCATCAAGCCAGTGTATCACTCTGGTTCCAAATTGTTCTGATAGTTCTAGGGACTCTACCAGGTGTGGTGATTCCAACAAAGATGCGAACAAGACTCATGTGACTTGAGAAGGGCAGAACATTTCTATCCCTACTTTATTCACAGATAGGAAAACTATATTTACCAAATATATGTCCTGCCATGCAGAATCTTAAACCTAAGCATGTTAAAGTGCTCTAAGTTACAATTATAGACTCACCCAGTGGATGCTACAATGATTCAACAGGAATTCACAAGTTTTTAAATTTGAAGATTGAAGACTACTTTGGTAAAATAAAGGAAAAAAAAAAGAAATTGCTATAGCCATGGTCCTTTTGATTTGAAAGACATTCATTAGAATTCTCTGAGTTTTGCCATAGGAAAAAAAACAATTTTCTATATTTGCAATAAGCCTTCAGTTTTTTTTAAACTGAGGTTTAGTATACATCTGCAATTTTGGATGCAAAATCATATATATATATATATTACATGAAAAAAGAGGAGCACACATAAGTATCTCAAGAGATTGTCTGTATGTAATATGACATTTCTGTGAAAGTACCTTACAATCAAACTCATATGCAAAAACAGCAATCTAGAAACATATTTTAAATGTCTAACAGTGACCTGGAGCTTCTGTATTTAAATAACATATTTTCTGTGTATATTGGCGACAAAAATTCATTATATAGTAATATTTTACACAGAACAACAGTAGAATAAAAGTTAAAATGATTTGTTAGCTACAAATTTGTGAGAAATCCCTTGAACTAAATATCCACAAAGTCTCAATTCCCTCCACGGAACCAGAGAAGAGAAGAGTCTGCATTGATGGAAAGAAGGACTTCCACCAGGTCCTGCTGTGAAAATCAATGTCCCTCCACTTCAGTGACTCCTACTCAATCATCAACTTGGAAGTCAATTTATTCATAGGCATGAGCAACTAGTTAATTTAATATATATGAAATATTATATATTTTTTCTTTTTTAATAAAAAATTAGGCTACTTACTAAACTAGCAGGTAGACAGTTAAAAAGCAATGCTTTGTAGATGTTTTTCTGGAGCTGAACTAACTAGTTATTTCCATGTAAAATAAGTTCCCTGGGTTTATCAGAGTTCCCTTAGGGATATTATATTTTTATGTGTGCTTGTGAGTCAAATTCACTTGTTCATGTGCCTGTGAATGTTCATGTACAAGTGTGAATATAGGTGTGGAGGTGAGAGTTCAGCACTGGCTAATTTTCTCTGTTGCTCTTCACTTTAATACTTTATAAAGATTCTGTGTGTGGGCTCACACACCACAGCATGCAAACGGAGCACAATGGAGTAAACGCTCTCCTGAAACTATGTGGGTCAGAATCCAACTCAAGTACCAAGCTTCGTGGCAAACAACTTTATCCACTGAGCCATCTCTCTGGAACCCATCTTGTTTTATGAGACAATAGTTCTCATGGACTTTGAGTTTACACACTAATGACTACACTGGCAAGTGCCAAGGATCTGCCTGGCTCCAACCAGCTAGCCCTGGAATCACAGAAGCTTTCCTCCAGACCCCTTTACTTTGGTTCTAAGGATGTGAACTGAGGTCCTCACGCTTGAGGGACAAGAACTTCTTCCATTGAACTATGTCCCCAAACCCTGAAAGGATTTATAATATAAAAAGTTCAGGGTCTGGAGAGATGGCTGAGCAGTTAAGAGCACTGGCTGCTCTTGCAGAGGACCTAAGTTCGAGTCCCAGCACCCATACGGCAGCTATGAACCGTCCGTTAACTCCAGTTCCAGAGGAATCTGAGCGCCCTTCTACCTCCGCAGCACTGATCCGCACAAGGCTGCGCTCACATACATACAGGCAATACACTCGTACACATAAAATGAAAATAATAGAATAAAATATTTTTTTAAAAAAAAGAAAGTTCAAAACAACTATTAAGCACACAAAGGAATTAGTAGACTTTAATATGTAGAATTTGTCTTTGGGATTCACAGCACATTCAATACTGGGATAATTTCTAAGATCAGGACTTAATGCAGGTGAGCAGGCAGCTTTTAATTCTGACTGCTGCATCTCTTTCTTATCCTAGGTTTCAGCCTAAGAGAAACTTCTTTCCTTAATCATCATCATTCTTTCAGATAGGTTATGGTTGAGGGCTTCTCATTCAAATAAAGACATATGAAATCATTCAAAGGCAGTTGAGAATTTAAAACAAAAATTTGAACATAGTTTTAACCAAATATAATGATATCCATTAATAAACACAATTATTTAGACTGCAAATATTAAACACAGTTTAGAAAGTTTTATGGTTTTTTTAAAACCTCCACATACTCTTTTACCACTAAGACCCAAAGATTTAATAGGTTATGACAACTAAATCAATGAAATTCTGTCACTGTAACAGTTAAATACAAAGATAGTGAATGTTTAAATTGTAGTTTTAAGTCACAGACAGAAACATGAACATATAGAGGAATAATATTGAAAATTTCTCACAAATAAATTGAATCATATTTTAAAGCACAGAGAAATGTAATATTCTAGAGAGAGTAATTTAGGAAAATACAGATGCATATTAATTTTTTAAACTTCAGTGATAAGAAATAATTCTAAAGAGAATGCCTTGATGAAAACCAATGTGCTAAATAAATTGTGTTAACAAAATGAAACAAAATATAAATATAAAA
>NW_008342018.1:7576409-7595424 GCF_000622305.1 Nannospalax galili | reverse complement strand
TTCTAAAAGACAAGTTTTATGAAGCACAATGAATGCATAGCAACCATCAAAAAAGACCCATTATCTTAAAATCTTTCAGTGCCTCTTTCGCATTGATCCTTGTACATTTGGAGGAAGAAGTTGCTGATAGCTGTGCATCAGAGATAATCGCTCTGCAGTCTCTTGTTCTCTGCCAGTTGTGATCTTCTTTGTTAATCTCCATATGCTACATAAGGAAGCTTCTCTCTTGAGAGATGCATTAATCTATAGCTATAACAAGTCATTAAGAGTCACTTTAATACTATATGTATTTAGCAGAATAATAGTATTAGGCTCACAAAGAAGCAATTTTCCAGACAGTTGAGAAGTTACTCATATGGACTCACAGCAATTTGTGACAGCATGAAGAATGTCACTTAAATTCAAGCCACACAAAATCCCAGCAGAGAATTTTGGGAGTTGGTATACCCCTTCCCTACCTGAAGAAATATAGGGAATCAATGGCTGACATTAAAGGGAGAGTCGGTCTCTTTAAAGGGTGTGTCTCTTGGTAGGTTAACCGGGTTCCAGTGCCTGAATCCACACTGGAGGACATCTGAGAACACAAATTTGACTCTAAAGGCATATGTGTGTGTGTTTGTGTGTGTGTGTGTGTGTGTGATCAAGGCCAGCCTTGTCTACGTAGAGTTCCAGGTGAGCTGGATTACAGGAAAACCCTGTCTCAAAAACAAACAAATAAAACGCATTGTATGAAATTTGTAAAACAAATTTCAAAAAAGGAAAAAAACATACCCAATCAAGGTTTGGAGACTTGGCTAAAAAGTAAAGATCATTAACAGCTCTTACAGAAGATATGGATTCATTTCCCATCATCCACCCACAAAGCAGCTAACGATTTCCAGGTGATCCAACACCCTCTTTGGACTTCCATAAGCATTGCACATATGTGGGGCATTTATATACATTCAGGAAAAACACTCATACACATAAATTAAGAATTAAATCCCAAAAAACAACCAAACAGGACCTAGTCATCCTGGGACTATAGCTAGTTGGTAGAATGCTTTCCTAACAAGCACAAATCCCTAGGTTTGACTCCTAGCGCTACATAAACATGAGGTGGCATTTTATCTCTTTGATTCCAGCACTCAGGAAGTGGAGGCCAGGACATAGAATTCCTTGGACATTCAGGCCAGTCAGGGATATATAAGACCATGAGTCACTGTTATAAGGGCGATGCCAAGTTTTATTTCTTTGGGGTAAATATCAGAAATACTAATTTACAGAGGAAAGTGTGAATTGTTAAGGACCAAATTTAGGTAAGCCCCAGAGAACAATGAAATACTTAAAAAGTTTCACATTTGATGAAAAACTAGATTTAAAAATAAATTGTGGAAATACTTTGAAGAAAAGAAAGAGAAGGGACTAGCAAGAAAAAAAAAATGGTCCAGAGAAAAGCAAATCACAGACAGCTTGTAAAAGCCAAATAATACCTCACATACATCACAGTATCTTGAAAGGAAGAACATTTCTCAGATGGCAGAAAAAGAGACAGAAAAATATGTCTAAATGAGTTTAGTCCTCAGAAACAGAAACTCTGACCTGTGAGTAGGCAGCGTTTGGGCCACGAAGACAAAACAGTCAACATTCCTCATCCAGTCCTACATATAAACACTTTCTGTTACTTCAGTAAATGCAATCTCATTTAAACATAGAAAATTAAAAAAAAAAATAGGTACAGAATAAAATCCACAAAGAAGTCTCATGAATGTTACAGTCAGTACAAATGCTCCAGAAAGACTAAAAAAGAAAAAAAAAAAAAAACAGTTGAAAATGTCTTCATTAAACTCCTCCAGAGAGGAATCTTGGCTGGATGCATCTGAGAAGCTGAGCTAGGAAAGGTGTCAGACATTTGACTTTGTTACATGACCCTGAGGTCCTGGGGAATCCTGAGCTGCCTTCATAGCTGCCCTTGGACCACAAACTGAATCCAAGTTGAAGATAATATATATGCCTCATAGCTAATTATTTCAGTATTTTGATTTAATTTAGAATAATTTTAGTTACTCTAAATTTAGTTGAAATATATTTACTCTGTAAAGTTGAGACCTTTGTTTATTTTTATCTTTATTCACAAACTACCTGGTCTAAATCTGTTTCGCAAAGTGATTTTGGTTATTTTTTCTGGTTACTTCCTTGATTTTCACTGTATAGCTGACAGTTCATCTCAGAGCCTTATACCAGCACGGCTGGTGCTCAGGTGCTGAGCCACACTTTGAGAAAGTCCTCCAGTGTTTTATTTCATATGTTTTTTGGTTTTCTATTTCCCTCTCATTTTTATCAGTGCAACAATACCTTTTTTTTCCCTAAAAGAGCAGGATTGATTTGAGATCTTTCATATTCCATCTGGTATTGCCTCAGGGAATGCAATATCCAGATTGGTCTATTAATTTATTCATTTATTTTGAGATGTGTTGCCCATTACTTTGATTTCAAATTTAGAGATCTAAATTATAGTTAAAATTAAATGAATAGTTTTTCTCACCCCTCCCATGCAGGCATTTCCTCCCTTTTATTCTATCCAGTTGCTCTTCAGTCTCCAATACTAATCTAGTGTACTCTTAAGAATTATCATTTTTCAAACCATTGAGAAGTCTATACAAACTTACCTAACTCCCAGTTTCTCATGCAA
Organism: Nannospalax galili; assembly: GCF_000622305.1. NCBI lineage: Eukaryota > Metazoa > Chordata > Mammalia > Rodentia > Spalacidae > Nannospalax > Nannospalax galili. Next base: position 7,592,753 of record NW_008342018.1, on the reverse strand, counting down.
AGGGTCACATAGGATATTTATATACACTTGAACTTTTTATTTTCCCCTTACAGAATGATTTAAGAATAACTAATACTGATTTGCCTTGCAAATTCTCACAACTTTCTAACCCTCTTATGTGAGTATTTATTAGTTACTCAAGTCTCTTCATCTTCACATCTGGGCATTAAAAGCCATGATTGAAGCTTTATGGTGATAAATGTTGTACTGAATAAGAATGGTTCATACAATTTTATGGTTGCAGATGTTCCTTTATGGAAGTTTTTTTTAGGTTAATTTTTTGTTAGAAGGTACAAATGTGTATACATCTGTTGCTTATTTTCTTTATTTCTTTGCATATTTGTTGTTAGTAGACTTGCCTGGGTAGATATTAATTCCCACTATCAAAGAGGGAAGAGCTTGTTTCCTACAACCTTGTCAGTAGAGGGGGCATTAATCATAGTTCAAAGTCTGTTATATGTTCTTCTAAAAAGTATAGGATTTGGGGAAAATTGATGAACCATTGTTGGTGATTTTCAAATTTTTATAGAATTCTTCATATGCAATCTCATGAACTCGATATTTATTTTATTATTTTAAGAGTTCTGATTGTTTCCTTTTTACTGTTTTCTTATACTTTCAAACAACTTTTTAAAAGTATATCCAGGATAGGTATGGTGGAACACTATTTAGATCTCAGCACTCAGAAGCTAGGGGAGGTGGATCTCTGTGAGACTGAGGCCAGTGTGGTCTACACAATGAGTTCAGGACAGCTGGGGATATGGGGAGACCACATGTCAACAAACAACAACAGAAAAAGATGCATCCATGCACATTCATCTAATTTGTACTCTTTCCTAACTAATGTGGATTTTTATGGCTTGTATTTTCTCTGAATAATTATTTCATCTATTTAATTTCATCTTGCTTTTTCTTTTTAAAAATATATCTTTTATTATTTTTATTTTATGTGTATGAGTGTATTGCCTGCATGTGTGTAAGTGCTCCCATGTTGTGCAATGCCCACAGAGGTCAGAAGAAGGAATCAAATCCCATGGAACAGGAGTTATTGAAGGTTGTTAGCTGACATGTGGGTGCTGGGAAACGAACCCCAGTCCTCTGCAAGAACAGTCAGTGCTCTTAACCATTGAGCCATCTCTCCGGCCCCTTATCTGTTTCTTCTTAATCAAGATAGATATTTATTTGTTACTTTAAAAAAATTAGATGATTATCCTGCACATTAATGCATTATGTACCTAATATCACTCTTACAAATCTTTTTAAAAATATTATTTATTATTTTATGTGTATGCATGTATTGCTTGCATGTGTGTAAATGCATCTGAGTCTTACAGTGCCTGTGAAGGTCAGTAGAGAGTCAGATCTCCTGGACAGGAGTTATGGACGGTTGTTAGCAGCCAATGTTGTTAATCACTGAGCCATCTCTCCAGCCCCATTCTTTCAAATCTTGAATTATTTTTCTATGTACTTTCTTCCTGTGTGTGTATAAGTGTGTGAATGTGTGTAGAGGCCAGATGTTGATATTGTCTTCCTCTATGCTGCCCACCCCAATATTTCTTGAGGTAGTGTCCCTTGTACCTGTACCTCAGTAATTCACCTAAATAGGTTGGTCAACATGTCTACGGGATCTATGTGCCATAAACTTCTCGGTCCTGGGATTGTAAACATGCACTGTCAAGCTCTGCTTTTTAGGTGGGTGCTAGAGATCAAATGCAGATCCTCACTGCACCAACCAGAACATCAAACTAACCTCTCTCTGCAGTCTCTTTTGGGCATTTTTCTGATGCTTGAATTATAAAATATGTATTAATTTATATTCCTACATTCATTTGTTAAAAAAATATTGCTATGAATTAGATAGTATTGAAGCTTTAAAAGCATTCGATGGATTCTGCATGTAATATCATCTGCCAAATTTCTTTCTTTTATATCCTATCAAGAAATCTGCACATAGAACCAGGCCATTGTGCATATTTTATGAATCTATAACATTGAATTGTGCTCATATTTACACAAAGTTCTTTAAACAAGTTTATCACTATTTTATTCTAAATAGACTTTTTTTTTTTTTTTTTTGGTTTTTTTGAGACGGGGTTTCCCTGTAGCCCCGGTTTGCCTGGAACTCACTATGTAGACCAATCTGGCCTTGAACTCACAGAGATCTGCCTGCCTCTGCCTCCCGAGTGCTGGGATTAAAGGCGTGCACCACCACGCCCGGCTCTAAGTAGACTTATTAACTCTTATTTTAGTTGTCAATTTCTACTCTCTTGTTCATTTTGAAGAGACTGTTAACACTATCTTTACTTAAGTGTAATTACAATTTTGTTTAGGTTTGAGCCTAATAGGAGTTCCTCTGGCTATATCTTGGAGACAAGGTGTTCTAGTTTTTTTCTCCATTGCTGTTAACATTCTGACCAATACCAACTTGGGGAGGAAAAGACTTATTTAGCTTACATCTCCAGGGTCACAGTTCATCACTGAGGGGGCTCAAGGTAGGAACTCTGGGCAGGAATTTGGAGGCAGGAGCTGGAGCACAAACTATGGATGGCTGCTTCTTACTCGCTTGCTCCCCTGGCCCATGCTCAGCCTGCTTTCTTATATAATACAGAACAATCTGCCCCGGGTGGCACTGCCCACAGTGAGCTGAGCCATCCCACATCACTCAAAAATTAACAAAATACCCCACAGAAATGGTCACAGGCCAGTCTAATGGAGGCAATTCATCAATTGAGGCTCCCTGTACCCAGGTGGTTGATGGCTAAAGCTATTCATCATACAAGGTAAATGCAGATAGAACAGAAAGTGAAAAGGAGAGGAAAGAGAGACGTCTAGAAGAAATGCTAAGAACAGCAAGCTTTGTTAGTAAAATTGTACTTCTGTTCCAAACAAGGCTAAGATAAGTTCTACATTAGGGAAATATGGAATAAATAGGAAAAAATTATCATTCTATCTTTTATAGCTAATGAAAACACCTGCAAATGCATACACTTGCTGTTTTTTAAAATATTGACAAGAAATAATAAGTTAACTTGTCCTATAGAAAACAGATGAGGTCACTCATTCTTCACTTTTTCAACTTTCTAATGCAAAAAATCCAAGTCTATGAGAAAATCCAGAGAAATAATTCAATCCTCACCCAAGAAAAAGCTCACAGAAGGGAGTGGCTAGTTCTTATTCCTACTCATCAAATGAAAGGAAAAAGTCTACATAGTATATGGAATTGTAATGAGCTGAATACTAGGAAAATTTCAGCCCTGTTCTTAAAGGCTGCTTTCACGTGGCCTAGGAAATCTTAAAACAGATTAGGCTATTTCAAAGCTCAATCCTTAAAAAAATTGACACATGACTTTTAATAGATAGAAATATAGTACATATGTAACAAAATAAAACTTACTGGGCTTATCATCTACATTACCAGGCTGACAAAAAAAAGTAGAAAATATGAGTCATGTTGAGGATTAAAATTGATCAGTAGCATGAGACTGCAAAAATGTAAATGTCAGAATTAATAGCAAAGATGTTAGTGACAGGTTTGTAAAGGTAGAAAAATGTTTTGTATCTCTCAGCTAAAGAAAGATTTATAAAATTATTTTATACTCAGAAAAAGTTAAGCTTTGTTAAGCAGATATAATGCAATAATCTTTGTCCAAAAAGATACTATTTTTAATATAAATATCTATGTATTCATTGAGTTTACAATTTTCTATAAACATTAGTGTTTACTCTTTTTATAGAACTTTTGGGATTATCAAACAATATAATTTAATATTAATTAGATCCCTTCCCTTATCCCCACCTCCCCTTATTGGCCCTCACCCAACCCTCTTTAATGTACTTTATCATAGATTTAATAAGGCCTTTAGAATCTAATTTGTGTTCCCAAATGTCTTACGCTGTGGGTGCATCCAATATGGTGAAGCCTCATTAATCAACAAAGAGTCTCGTGCTGAAAAAGACTGTCTCTGCTCCTCCCACATTTAAAATCTTTATTTTACAAAAGTACAGAATGGGCTGACAAGATGGGTGAGCAGATGCACGAGCATGGAGACATGTTACTTCACTGAAACCATGTAAAGGTGAAAGGAGACAATTCAGTAAACAAGGTGCCTTCCACTCCATATGGGTGCCATGGCACACACCGCCACCATGCACAGAAACACACAATAATAATAAAACTAAATCAAATAGACTATTTTAAAGTATAACCTAAATGCTAAAATATATTTTTCCCACTTAAGGTGCCCCCATTTCCCCCCTTTCTCCTTTAGTAATACCCTTTTCCTACGGTCCTACCTCTCTTGAACACCTTCTTTCCCTTTATGCCCTAGGTTCTTAGTATACCCTTCTCTCCCCACTCCCTTAAACTAACCCAATTTTTATCCATATCTCCCTTATTAAGGTCTGTTTCCTACTGTTCTTCTCTTTCAGGTTATTTGTTTTCCTTTACCTTCCTGTTTCCGTTCCATTATCCTGGTCCCTGTAGTTATGTCTGCACACATACTCACTATTAGGATTTGGTTCTAGGATCCACACAGGAGGTAGAACATATTTCGTTTTTTTCTGAGTGTGTGTTACTTCACTCAGTATAACAGTTTCTAGTTCCATCAATTTGCCTGCAAATTATATGATTTCATCTTTCTTTACTGCTGAGTAAAACTCCATCGTACAAATGAACCTATTATCCATTCATCAGCTGAGGAACATTTAGGTTTCTTCCATTTCTTAGCTACTGTGAAAAGAACAGCAACAAACATGGATGTACAAGTTTCTCTGCAATAGGATGAGTTCTTTGGGTATATGCAAAGGAGTGGTATAACTGGGTCAAATGGTAGGTTCATTTGTAGTTTTTTAAGAGTTCTCCACACTGCTTTCCATAGGGGTTGAACAAGTTTGCAGCCCCGCCAACAGTGGATGAGCTTTCCCCTTTCCCAACATCCTCTCCAACATTTGGTATCATTTGTTCTCTTGATCTTAGCCAGTCTGACTGGGGTAAGATGAAATCCTAAAGTGGTTTTAATTTGCATTTCCCTAATTACCAGTGATATTGAACATCCTTTAAGGCTGGGCGGGTCCCACGCTTTGCTGCTTGGGTCCCTGGCTCTCTGCGGCTACCGGATGCTGGTGACTCAGCGGTCGCTGTGCTTCCAGGCAAGTTCCGTTCCAAGCTACTGGGCACTCCCTCTAGGTACGCATGCTGGCGTGCCTGGGCGGGTCCCACGCTTTGCTGCTTGGGTCCCTGGCTCTCTGCGGCTACCAGATGCTGGTGACTCAGCGGTCGCTGTGCTTCCAGGCAAGTTCCGTTCGAAGCTACTGGGCACTCCCTCTAGGTACGCGATCCACCGGCCGCAGGATCACAAGGGGAGGTGCAAGAATGGCAAAGCAGGATCTCTGCAAGTGAATGTTTACCAAGGGACAGCCCCCTCCGGGGAGATTGAATAAGAGACTGGTACAGCTCAGTTCCTGATACAGCTCCTTTATTCAGTGATTCAGCTCAGCTCCAGATCTTAGTGATTCAGCTCTGATTTATTAGCGGGAAACTAGGATATTCATAGTGTGGAGGCAGTAGCAAAAGCCTTAGTTGATAGGTGCTTTGTAGGATGCCCCATTTACATGTGGTGGTGGGCTTCTGTCAGGCTGTCAGACAGTGCCTGATTATCACACAGGAAAACCTGGCAGGTCCCATGCCAGAGGCCATGTATCTGTGATGGCTACTTCAAAGATGAGTCAGGAAGAGAGTAGGGGGGTGCCCTGCTGAGAAAAGGAGTCTCTGCATAAGAACGCCGAGCCCCTTGGGCTATCCGGACATGGAGAGACTGCGACCCAGACAGCACGGGTCCCCAACAATATCTAATGGAAGATCCGACTTCATAAAACCCTGTTAGACCAAAACGGAAAGAATAGGCTCCAGCATAACAGTAAAGGAGACTTCAGTACCTCTCTTTCATTGATGACCCTGTTTGATTTAAAAATGGAGAAGTGCCATCACCAGCCCTAAGAACCAACTCATCCTTATCTCGGGAGAATCCAAAGTCTGATAATTGACCATGACCTGTTTTGTAGCAATTTTTAGCAATGACAGTAATTTGTTGGTGAAGAAATCTTATAAAACAGTGAGCAAGTATCAAAATAATACACAGTATGACCAGGGGGCCAACAAGGGGCAGGAGCCATGAAAACAAGGGATTACTAAGCCAACCTAATTGTTTGGTGGGTTGAAATTTTGAAAATGGATCATTTCAAAGTTTTTTGAGAGTGTTAACATTGGTTTCAACAACATTTGATTAATTTACAAAGAAACAGCATTCTTTCCCAATACCACACATCTACCCCATGTTTAGCAGTTATTGAGTCCAATGTTCTTTTGTTGTGGAGCACAACCTTGGCGAGAGAGTTTATTTGTTGTTGGAGAGATTCCAGGCTGTCAGTCGCGGATGCCATTTGCTTGGTCCAGCTTGTCTCGGATATTTCCCGCCAGGTGTTGGGCTTGTAGCAGTTGTCACCGTAGCAACGCCTCCAGCACCCAGGAGAGTGCAAGTTCGATCCCTACCAGCAGGGGGAAGAAGATTTTCTCTGCTGGCAGCTATGTAGGAGGAAGGTGGTTCCTTCCTTCTCGAGTAGGTACACCTGGGCTGTAATCATTACTGGTACACAAAAGGTCGACAAAGAGAGATTAACACAGTTTTGGGCTTTTCCTTTGTACTATAGGAAAAGAGGAGGGGTGATGCATGCTGTACTGGAGAGAGTAGTCAGTGAGGCATTTGTAATGAGTAGGCTTACTCGCTGAAAATGCAAATTGAATAATTAGCCAGTTGTTTGAATCAGTAGAGGATATCCACTAGATGAGAGTACTGCCTCTGTTTGTCTTTCCTGTAGAATAATATTATGATGAGTTAGCACAGACTTAGCTGCAGGTGCAAGCTGTGGAGAGATATGAAAGTCAGCTGTAGGGTACCTAGAGAATGTACCTGGGTAGAATTTTTTTTATTATTTCGATACGCCAGCGATTGTCCCATGGATCTGATTTTTTCCTGAAAAATAAAATCTCTAGCACATGGTATTAGGCAGCGTGGGGGCTGGCTGAAGTGTTGGTATTAAGCAGGGTAGAGACAGCCATGAGGATGACAGAGAAAGAAGCTCTGGGGAGAATTAAGGGTGAGTGGATGGGGAACATCCAGGACAGGTTTTAAGGGAGTCGAGTGGCAGCTGAGTCATTTTGGGGACAATTTTCTTTCAGGTGTCTAGTTTCTCTACATTTAAAGTATTTTGAGTTGGATTGGGTTGTGGCTACAAGGGCTTGGGCAAGGGAGGAGGCCTGGTACGTGGCAGTCCCAATGTCATGGGTGGCCATAATCTATTTTTCATAATGTTCATTTTTTAGTCCCTGGCATGCTTGTCTGTGCTCTGGGGTCATCCCTTCCCAGACAAGGCTGTTTAAAAGCATTGCTTTGGTTGCAGGATCTGTTATTTTTCTATCTAAACTGCCCTGTACTCTTAGTATAAAATCTGGGAGATCCTCAGCTGGTTTTTGTTTTAAAAAAGTTAATGAAGAAGTCTCTCCAGGCCCGGTGGGCAAGGGGTTTAGGCAGTCCCAGGCTTTCTCCAGGCCCGGTGGACAAGGGGGTTAGGCGGTCCCAAGCCTGTAGGGCACATAAGTGAACTTGCTCAAAACAGCCAGCAGGAATTGCAGCCTGCTGGATTCCTGTGGAGAAGTTGCCCTGACCAAAAAGCTGGTCATAGTTCCAATCTATGAATCCAGGTGGTGGATCCTGTCCCTGTTGTGGTCTTAGCTGTTGATTATGAGTGTCATTTCTTTTAGCCTGCATCAGGCATTCATCTCTAAATAAAGCCTCCCATTGTACAAATAATGGACTGGGGAGGGTAGATCTGCAGATATCTCTCCAGTCCTGGGGGGTAAGCAGATTAGTATTAAATGTTTGTAGTATAGATTTTGCCCATGGAGCATGGATTCCATCTTCACGGACAGCCTGGCATAATTCTTTAAGTTCTGCTGCTGGGAGCGGGTACCAGGCTAGAGGGCGTTGCCTTGTTATTTGTAAGTTAATAGGAAAAGCCTCTACCGGTGGGATTTGGGGGTCCTGAGGCCATTGAGGATACAGGCTTTGGGACTGGCAACTTCCACTATCCCTAAGATTACACAGTTGCTCTGTGGCTGTAGGGCGTGGCTAGAACAGCGCCTCAGGCAGTGGCAGAGCCACAGGGTGTAGCGGCAGCTGAGGTGAAGGGGGAGGGGAATTTACCTGAGGATCTTTGGGAGCTTTTGAAGTCTGGGCATTAACATCTGGGCTTGTTAAATCAGCAAGAGGGGGGTAAGAGTCAATTTTGTTGATGGGTAGGTTTTGTCTGACTTCTTAAGCATTGTTGGATGGCTGCTATTATGGGGAGAAAGGAAAGGGGAAAATTATGCCTTTCCTGGATTTCTTTTTTACGAGCCAGATATGCAATGTTAGTCCAGACCTCTGGATCAGAAATGTCTGTTGATAGGATCCAGGGTGCAAATTGATATACTTCATTCCAAAATTTTGAGCTTTCTTTTTGGGAGATCTTAAGTCCTCTTGATTTAAGCAGGGTTTTAAGGGAACGAATTTGGAGTTTTTTCTGGCGTGATGCTGAGTTACCCATTATAAAAGGAAAATAGTGTTGTCTAGCATTTAATGTTTCTGCAGTAGCCTGATACAAGGGGATTGGAACACTCTGACAAGCACAAGTCTGGCTTGCAGACTACAGAAAAAAAATGGTCTTTTTAAACCTTTTGTTTATTTGGCGCGAGCCACCTTGAACTTTCAAGTGCTCCGCAGGGACTAGTTAATTTAAATTCTCACCTAACTGGTTTTAGCTGTGGTTTGAGTGCCCTGGGGGCAGGATAACAAAACCGATTAGGGAGGTTTATTTTAGAAGGAGGAAAAGAGAAAAAGAGACAGCCAGGCCCCACGGGTGGGGTGGCTTGAAGGCACAATTGCCTTTTAAGTCTCCTGATGGGAGACAAAAGAAAGAGAGATTTCTGATGCTCTCCTTGTGGGAGAGGTACTCACGAATTCTTTGTTTCAGGGGGGCCAGCTGCTGGCTGGCGTGGAGTTCGGAGGCTCTCACATTGGGCACCAGATATGGGTGGATCCCACGCACCGGGTTGCTGCTTGGGTCCCTGGCTCTCTGCGGCTACCGGATGCTGGCAACTCAGCAGTCGCTGTGCTTCCAGGCAAGTCCCATTCCAAGCTACTGGGCACTACCTCTAGGTACGCGATCCGCCAGCTACCAGATCACGAGGGGAGGTGCAAGAATGGCGAAAGCAGGATCTCCGCAAGTGAATGTTTATGAAGGGACAGTCCCCTCCGGGGAGATTGAATAAGAGACTGGTACAGCTCAGCTCCTGATACAGCTCCTTTATTCAGTGATTCAGCTCAGCTCCAGATCTTAGTGATTCAGCTCCTATTTATTAGGGGGAAACCAGGATATTTATAGTGTGGAGGCAGTAGCAAAAGCCTTAGTTGATAGGTGCTTTGTAGGATGCCCCATTTACATGTGGTGGTGGGCTTCTGCCAGGCTGTCAGACAGTGCCTGATTATCACACAGGAAAACCTGGCAGTTTCATGCCGAGGGACATGTATCTGTGATGGGCACTTCAAAAGGTGAGTCAGGAAGAGAGCAGGAAGGCACCCCGCTGAGAAAAGGAGTCTCTGCATAAGAATGCCGAGCGGCCTGCGGCTATCCAGACATGGAGAGACTGCTACTTTAGACAGCAGTGGTCCCCAACAGTCTTGATTCTGTTTTTTGAGTTCATTATATAATCTGGGTATTAAACCTCTGTTGGATGTGTCGCTGGTGAAGATTGTCTCCCATTCTGTGGGTATTCTATTTGCTTCCCTGGTTGCCTTCTTTGATGTACAGAAGCTTATTAGTTTAATGAGGTCCCATTTGTTAATTCTTGCCCTTGTTTCCTGAGCAATTGATCTCCAGTTCAGAAAATCCTTTCCTACACCTATATCTTGTAGGTTTTTCCTGGTATTTTCTTCTAACAGTTTCAGAGTTTCATGCTTTACATTGAGGTCTTTGATCCATTTGGAATTGACTTTTGTGTGGGGTGAAAGATAGGGGTTTAGTTTCATTCATCTCCAGTAGGAGATCCAGTTTTGCCAGCGCCATTTGCCGAATATGCTGCCTTTCCTCCAGTGAATATTCTTGGCCACTTTGTCAAATATCATGTGGCTGAAATTGTATTTACTCATATTTGGGTCTTCAATTTTGATCCAATGATCTGTGGGTCTATTTCTGTGCCAGTACCATGTTGTTTTTATGACTATAGCTCTGTAATACAGCTTAGAATCTGGTATAGTAATCCCCCTGGCATTATGGCTCTTAGTGGTCAAGGTTGTTTTGGCTATCTGAGGTCTTTTTTGCTTCCATATGAATCTTAGGATGTTTTTTTTTTTTCCAATTACGTGAAAAATGTCATGGGTATTTTGATTGGCATTGCATTGAATCTATAAATGACTTTTATGGGATTGTCATTTTCACAATATTAATTCTTCCAATCCATGAGTATGGGAGTTCCTTCCATATCTGAGGTCTTCCTTAATCTCTTTCTTTAACGATTTAAAATTTTCATTTTGGAGCTCCTTAATATCTTTGGTCATGTCTATTCCTAGATACATTTTTTTGCAGCTATTGTGAAGGAGAGTGTTTCCATGTGCACTTTCCCTGATTGCTTGTTATTGGTATTTAGAAAGGCTACAGACTTTTGTAGGTTAATTTTGTAATCTGCCACTTTACTGAAAGTGTTAAGAATTTCTATTTTTCTGGTGGAATTTTTGGCATCTATTAGATATAATATCATATCATCTGCAAAAAGGGATAATTTGATCTCTTTTTTCCAATTATTGATCCTTTAATTTCCTGTTCTTATCTTATTGCTCTTGCAAGAATTTCAAGCACTATGTTAAAGAGAGGTGAAGATTGTAGACAGCTTTGGTTCCTGATTTCAATGGGAATGCTTCCAGTTTTTCTCCATTTACAGTGATGTTGGCTTTGGTTTTGTTTTATATGGCTTTAATTATGTTTAGGTATCTTTCCTCCAGTCCAGTTCTCTCTAGGACTTTGAAAATAAATGCATGTTGAATTTTGTCAAAGGCCTTCTCTGCATCTATTGAGATGACCATGTGGTTGTTGTCTTTGAGCCCATTTTTATGATTTATGATGTTTATTGACTTATGTGTATTGAACCACCCCTGCGTCTCTGGGACAAAGCCAACTTGATCATGGAGGATGATCTTTTTGATGTGTGTCTGTATGTGGTTTGCAAGTATTTTGTTGAGAATTTTGCATCAGATCTTCTTTAAATGTCTGATAGAATTCTGCTGTAAATCCATCTGGTCCTGGGCTTTTTTTAGTCGGGAGGTTTTGTATTACTGTTTCAATTTCTTTTTGTGATATGGGTCTGTTTAAGCTGTTAATCTCTTCTTGGTTTAGTTTTGGTGGTTCCCATGCCTTTACATATGCGTCCATTTATTTTGGGTTTTCAAATTTGATAGCATATAGGTTTTTAAAGTATTCCCTTATAATATTCTGTATCTTTCTGGTGTCTGTTGTGATGTTTCCCCTTTCATCTCTGATTTTGTTGATTTGGAGGTTCTCTTTTTTTCTCTTGGTTAACTGGCCAGCAGTCTGTCAATCTTGTTTATCTTTTAAAGAACCAGCTCTTGGATTCGCTCATTGTTTGTATGGTTTTCTTTGTTTCAATTTCATTAATTTCTGCCCTGATTTTTATTATTTCTTCTTGTCTGCTGGGTTAAGGAACTCAGAAAGTAATCAACTGTGATGAATAATAATCAGATATATAGAGATTAGAAATACATGTGCAAACACCTTAATGTCAATTGCATTAAAAATGAAGTTTTCTGTATGAAACTGTGTATTTTAATAATGAAATGGAGATCTTTTTTAAAGGTTAAAACCTCATTTAATTTTATGTCTTATAGGGTCTATACTGAGTACAATATTTTATACCTGTAATAATTCAACTGTAAGCCTAAAAATTTACAGCCAATTTTGAAAGAGATGCATCTTAGCTCAGGAAATTGTTATTGAATATGTTAATGCTGTTGTAATGAAATGTTTCTTCTAAGTATGTGGTTATTAAATGAATACTGTTAAAAATATATATTTTTTCAATGTAGTCATATTGCCTTACCAAATTAAATCAGATTTTTATAAATTTATGCCTAGAGCAATGCAAAGTTTATAAAATATGAGAACATTAACACATCCTTATTTTCATGTTAAATACAAACTTCAACAACAAAGAATATTGTAAATTTTTAGGGTTTCATCTCAATTATATTTAATGAATAAATAAATATTTTACCATTAAGTTTATCAATAAAACTGATCTGTCAATTTATTACATTTAGGAAAATTGGATAAGCCAATTTGTGCATGCATTCTGAAACAAATATCATGACACTGATTTCAAATATAGTGATACAGTAAGTGGTGTAAAAGGAAAATCTGTTGTACCTTCCCATATCTTCCTTTTGTGTAGAAATCATTAGTACATATTTTTCTTTCAGCTCGTCTTTGAGAGAACATTTGTCAAATGACATTTAACAGAACACTTAGGATGAAAGGTAAAGACTTAGTTTTAAACCATATTCCAAATGTCCTTAGTAAGAAAATTGAGTCATGTACTGAAAAACCTGCTGGACTCTAAGCATTAAGAAAAATTCCATGAAAATCATACAACTGTCACCTACCTGTAACTGCTATTACTCTGTGACAACTTCTAAGCTATTTGATGTGGTGAAGTAATCAATCAAAATACTTTATATTGTGCTGTGGTAAAGAACAAAACAAGAATTTTGAGCTATTCCATGATCAAGATGCCTTGTAGAAATTCATGGTAATCACCCAAATTAAGTCTGTTAATTTTGACAAATGAGTTATTCTTCCATATACATCATATACTTCTACAACTATTACCAGGTAATATTGAAAGTTCTTTTAAAAACTCCATGATAGCTTTTAGTCTTCTATTTATTTTACTTCTTAGGGAAGCTGATCTTTAAAGAATTGGAGTCACTGGGGATGAAGAGAAGGCTCAGGGTTTAAGGACCCTGGTTCAGTTCCTGGCACCCATATAGTAAACAGCCTCCCAGAACTCCAGTTCTGGGAATCTGATGCCTTCTGAAATCTGCAGGCATTACACACATGGGGTTTAACAACATACATGAAAGCAAAATAAAGATAATTAAAACAAAGTACTAAATGGTGTTGAACTAGGTAGGAGGATAGTTGCTTATTATGAATAAAGCCTTGGGTGCCTCAGCACCTTAAAGAATAACATTATACTTGTTGATGCATGATTTTATTTATGTTGGAACTAAGAGCAAACTAATTTTATGTTGGAAATTAAGCGCTCATACCTATGCGAACAACTCTCTTACCCAAGAGATTGCTGGAAATCCAATTATAAAGCAATGGTGTATTGCTACAATTAAAAATGTATTTGGACATAATTTATTAAATACTCTAAATGTTATTAAATATACAGATCACAACATGATTAGTGCAGATTCATTTCTATAAGACAAATCTTATAGCTGCTGTTCAAAGTGGTGTATCTATTTTTGTTATCACAATATATAAACTCTTTTTTAAAAATCCACCTTCAAAATTCAAGATTCATATATTCAGAATTTCCGAAACATAGCCAAGTTTAAAAATTTGCAAAAATAATCATTCTGTTTTAAGCCTGGCACTGTGTTTGTTGTTATATAGCCTTCAGCTGTACATGTGCACTCATATATAAATATTGTATAAGTGTATTTTCCAGTAGACTTTTGAAAATTTACCTCTGGATTGTCACACTAGTTAAGCATTATTCATCTCTCCTCTCTCTCTTCCTGCCTAACCTACCCTACTCCCTCTCCAGTTAAAGTTCCCCATTTTTCCCATTTCCCCCATAATTATACCTGTCTCCTATAACCCCCCTCTCTAGAGCACCTTCTTTCCCTTTATGCCCATGTTTCCTTGTATAACCCTTCTTTTTCCCCTTTCAAATAAATACCCCATTTAACCCATTTCAACCTTAGTAACACCTGTCTCTTATTATCCCTCTCTCAAGTTCCTTGTTTCCCTTTAGAACCATGGTTTCTTTCCCTTTCCTGGCTCCTGCAGTCACATCCAGATTTGGTGCTAAGATCCAAAAATGAGGAAAAACATATGTTGTTTGTTTCTTCTGAGTCTGTATTACTTCATTCAGCATAGCAATTTCTAGTTCCATCCATTTACCTGCAAATTTCATGATTTTGTCTTTCTTTACTGCTGAGTAGAGCTCCATTGTGTACCTCATTATCATTATCCATTATTCTATTGAAGACAATTAGGTTGCTTCAGTTTCTCAGCTATTGTGAAAAGGGCATCAACAAATATGGATGTATAAGTATCTATGCAGCAGGATGAGTTCTTTGGGAATATGCCAAGGAGTGGTATAACTGGGTCAAACAGTAGGTTCATTTTTAGTTTTCTAAGAGTTCTCCATACAGTTCTCCATACTTATTTCATGAGTTTGCAATCCCACATCCTTGCTAGCATTTGGTGTCATTTGTTCTCTCAATCCTAGCCATTCTGACTTGGGTAAGATGAAATCTTAAATTGGTTTTGATGTGCCTTTTCCTGATTACTAAGAATGTTGAGCACTGTTTATAGATGTTTCTTAGTCATGTTATTTCTTCTCACAACTCTTTGTTCAGATTCATAGTCCATGATTAGTTTGGTCATTTGTTTTCTTCATTCTTTGTATATTGAGTTCTTTATATATACTGGATATTAATTATCTGTTAGATATGTAGCTAATAAATATTTTCTCTAAATCTGGGGGTCTCCTCTTCACTTCCTCAATTGTTTCTTTTGCTGTACAAAAGCACTTTAGTAGCATTTAGTTTTATAAGTTTCCATTAGCTGTTCGTTGACCTTAATGCCTGAGCAACTGCTGTCCAATTTAGAAAATCCTGTTCTGCACCTATTCCTTGTAGAGTACTGTTTATTGTGTTATTGATGCACCTTGATTCCTTTCTGATTGCATATGAAAAGTGAATTTGTCTAGGCTTCAGGATCTCTCTTTTGATTTTATATTGGCTGAAACAAAATGGATCCAGCCAGGGTACTCAGTAGTTCTCCAAAAAGGTATATCAGCCCTGACTAGTTTGCTTCACTTCAGTAATCTCAGAGAGATAGGGCCAAAGTCCAAAGAGTAGAGATGGGAAAAGCATGTCCTTGTCCCTATTAACCAGGAGGGAATCCTAAGTCCTTGAGCAGTGGGAAGGACTGCACATTTCTCCAAAGCAGGGGAATGGTAATGGTGGAATCTGGGCTACTCACCCCTGGTAGACTGTGTCAAACACTCTCACACAGTCTCAGATGGGTGGGCATGCAAGGAGAAGTGATGGGACACAGATGTGGAGGCCCCTATTAGCCAGCAGGGAAACCTGAGTCCTGGAGCAGCAGGAGGGACTGCAGGTGGTCCCACAGTAAGGGGATGGCCATGATGGACTTGGGGCAGCTCATCCAGAAGACAGAGTCAGGCACTGTCATGTACCCTCAAAAAGATGGGCATGTGTGTAAGGAGAGGTCTCTAATAATTTTAAAATGTAGGTTCAACATTGATATTAAAATTTGCAGAGAAGCATGGTGTCTGATTTTTATTAGCACTTTAATGAATGTGCTTGTTTGTAGTCTGAAGCAATTCTGATAATGAATTAAAATTATGACTTGGATAATATTTTGAGTTTTCAAACTCTGGTTAAATACCTTAAATAAAGGCCAACAATAAACTTGTTTTGATCCTTATATTCTACAATTGAAGCATTCTATGCAATAACTTGTGTCTCTCAAATCAAAGTGAGAAGAGTTGAATACTTTCTTTACTTTCTCACTTATAATTTTGGGATCTACCTTTATTATATGAGAATCATTAAATTTATAATGAAATATGAATGAAAATAAGGTATTTATTTTAGTGAAAAGGACAAGACTCTATATTGAATGTAAAGTGTTGTGATCTTTTTAGTTTGTTTCCTTTTTCTTTTCGTATTGTTATGATTACTTTAAGGCACAGTTTTCTGATGTATTTTATGCCATCCTTGAACTCCAAATTCTCATGAAATCCCCGAGTGCAGGTTTTTCATGAGTGTAACATTACCTCCTATCAGTTAATTTTTTATTAGCATTATATATCTATATTTTTCTTGTGTATAATAGATTTTTCTTGTGTATAATCTATTTTTCTTCTGTATAATAGAAGACTGACTATAATTTAAAATGTATTTCTTTTCT
>NW_008342018.1:7570455-7576196 GCF_000622305.1 Nannospalax galili | reverse complement strand
AATATATATATATATAGTTCCATAAAGAATATATATATATATGTTTGTATATATAGTGCTGTAAAACGTGATGTTTTATTTATAAAGAAAGGACCAATCTATTCACAAAATATTTTGGATTAAACTAGTCATTTACAAAATTTAAACTTGCACACAAATATAAAGTTGTGCATCATATTTTTTTAAATCTTGGAAATTTTAATTTATTTTCATATGTTCCCTTGAATATTTTTCAACAAATATAAAGTAATTTCATTGGTGTTTATTTTTCTATGATAAAATTTTAAATATTGTAGTAGTTTCAAAATGTAAAATATCACATTTTACTCATGAAAATTACTAAGACATTTCTTAAAATATAGATGAAAATAACACTGATATATTTCAGTTGTTTTTATTTCTTGGTTGCTAGAAATATCAGAAGCAAAGTATATTGTCCTGAACTAGCCTTCCCAATTTCTAATTAACTGCTATATAAAGTTATAAAATGTGATCTTTCCAAAAACGTCTTTTCCTAAACTTATTGTACTTTCAAAATGAATAGTGCTGAGTTTCTGCAAAATGGTAAGAATGGCTTTTTTTGTGAACATTTAGTTCCCAAGGACACAAGGAACTTAACAAGTTGACTAATGTCATAACAAAGTCTGCATACATGATTTAACTCATCAAATGTAAGGAGCCTTTGAATTAGATTGCATGATTAGATCGAGTACATGTTTTCAACTATACAACAAACTGTCAATTCCCTGGCAAATATTTACGGAAATTCATTGTGCACCAGAAGAACATGACAAAGCACTGAAGCAGCATACCATAAGCAACCTTTAAATGTTTGTAACCTGCTGCTGCTTCTGGTGACAGTCCCCTCTAGTCTCAGTTCATATCCCTTTGGAAGGTCCATACCCCTATCAAGTGTCAAGTTTCCTTGTACTTTTTGAATTTATTATCTTACTGCTATGATATGTGTATTATATTATCTCTTTGTCTTCTAACTAAATATTATTTTCAACTATCCCTTTCTCTTTGATGAGTATTCTGCATTGTTTTTAAATTGTGTTTTACCTATTTCTGCCCCCTCAGGAACGGTTTTGTCATTCCTTTACATCCCTCTCATTTAGGAAGAACTATTTTCTTTCTTATATTTCTTTGTTATATTTATTAATATTTATCCTATCTTTTTTGTCCTAACAATTTAATGTATTAATTTCAAGTCAAGTTTCAAATAAAAATATCAACTATCACTTCTCTCAGAAGGTCCATTCACCTAATTTTCTTTTTCAATGACATCCAGTTACATACTTCAAATACTGTTTCATTTCTTATCACCTTCTTACAAGAAGTTTTTCTTAGAAAAACTGGACTCTTCTCCTGCCAGTCCCCCAAATTCTAGACTACAAAAAGTTCTTTCAGAACATTAATGATATGTTTTTATATATTGAATGAAAATTAAATCATGAGTTTGAAAAGGAATATCATGATGTATGTATTAGGCTGTTGAATATTGCATGACCTCTAGGGACTAAGGAATGCAAACAGCAGAAGAGAGCAAAAACAAGCAAGGTAAAAAGAAATAAAATAAATTAGAAAGAAAAAGAATGTCATCACATGCGGAACAAAGTAAGTAAAGCATGAAGTGTCACTGAGTAATGAGAATACTGGCCACACTGAGATAGATGTCTTTGAAGTTATAAAGAGTACATGACATTGAGATGGAAAAGTTGCAGGGGTTGTGGAAAGACTTTGAGGGTGGGGAGTGGGATATTTGATCAAAATCTATTATATAGATCTGTGGAATTTTCAAGTAATAAATAAAAAAAATTAAAGAATATATTAGTGAGGAGGATGGGGTATAGTTCAATGGTACACTGTCTGCCTATCTTGTGGGACAGAGTAGGACTGATGACTCAAGCATCTTAGACAAAGAGGGTATTGATGGACCTGTAGAATGTTGAGAATTTGTCCTCCTGTCCTTTTCATAATCATATTTAATATCAACCTACATTGTGACACTAAAAATGGTAACACATTCATTTATTTTAAGGACAAGTGTACTTATCCAAAACAATCTTCACTTTACAAGAGATGGAGATTATAACAGAGTTCTACAATTGTGAAGAGCAAATATTTGTGAAATACCCATCCAAAAGTGATGCATCCACAATGCAACCACTACACCTAAGGCAGAGGGAACATAGCAGAACAGAGAGCAGAAAGAATAGTAATTATTCTCTCAACTCTCACTAACGAAGCTTCCTCATGCAACAGATGACAATCAACCCAGAATGCCAAACTGCTCAAAGTGCAGAGAATAAGAGACTGCAGAGTGCTTGACACTGGGAAGAACACCTATATTAAATCTCTGTCAAGCAAGGCTCAGAGACCATTGCAGAAGAGGGTGAAAAAACTGTAAGAGCCAATGGAAGTGAATGACCACAGGGACACAGATTTCCATGCAGCTGTGAATTTGCTCATATGAACTTATCACAACGATGACATCATGCAGAAGACCTGTGAAAACTCAAACCAGACAAAAACCCAGTAATGAAGAAAGGAAATGAGTGAGAAACACCAATATAGCTGAGAAACTATTTGCAACTGGTCACTGCCAGGTGAGGGAGAGTTGGTTTTATTTAAGGAAGTGATACTAGATAGGTTGAATAGGCTTCAGTGGATGAACTCACAACAACGGACATCTGGGCATACAAACTTGACTCAATTTGCCTCAATATATATGGTTGAATGAATGAAATCCACTTAAGTGTGGAGACTGTGGGGTGCAGACAAGGAAGGGGGTCTATTATGATTAAGATGTATTGTATGAAATGCACAAAAATTTTCTTTAAAAAAATAAGAAAAAAAATTAACAGCCATACCGAGGCCTATTCTGATTTGCACAGAGGGACATAAAGGACAGTTTTTGCTTCTTTCCTTCCTAGGTTGACTAAGTTCCAGGGGACTATAAGCATCTCTCAAAATGTCCTGTAACTGTGGTGAGTCACCTGTTCTCTTGATCAAGGAGGCTGTGGAGACCCCAACAAAATGGAAGGGAACCAGGGAGGTAAAGGGAAAGAAGGAGACAGGTGTTACTAAGGGGGAAATGTTTTGGGGGTAGTTAAATGGGAGGGGAGAGGGAGGCTACACAAGGGACAATGAATGGGAACAAAGGGGAAGAAAGAGCTCAAGAGAAGTGGGACCACAGCAGACAGGAATTATCAAGGGAGAAATGGGAAAATGGGACACTTTAAATGAGGAGGGCGGGGAGGGAGGATAAGACAGGGAGAGAGGAGAGATAAATAGTGCCTAGTAGTACAAAAAACCAGAGGGAATCATATTAGCCCAAAAACCCACTGAAAAATTACACATACCCTATCGCTACATGAGTCCGTGTGTATAGTTCAAGACTACATAACAAGAAATAATGCCACACAGGAGATACCTTCCTTTGAGTTGTTGGACAGGGCTGTCCAAGAGACTCCCAGACAGTAACCCAGCATAGAACTCGGAAAATGAACAGCAGACCCCAATCTTATCTAAAGGAATATTGACAACTGATTGCTGCTATGAGGAAAAGCTGATCTTCCTAAAACAGGGATCTCTAGATAGGTTGACTAGATTCAGCAGACAGGCAAGCACTGGTGAATGGCTGGGGGTGTTGACAACACAGTGGACAGTAACAGGGATGACAGAGTATATGGGCTCCAATGTCGCGGGGAGGAAGGCTATGGGAGGGTGCCATTTGGGAAGTGGGTATATACATGAATAAGATAGTGTGGGATGTTCTGTATGATACACACAAAAAAAATTCAACAATTTTTTTAAAAGACATATTTGAGGAGGAAGCATAAAAATGTACTTCATGTTAAATAGTAGAGGTGATAAACACTAACAGTGAAATAAATCATATCCACACTCAGGTACTAAGGATCCAAGTATAATTGACTGTGGCTAGTAACAATCAGGTACATAGAGATTAAAGACACATGTGCAAACATCTAAGTCTTAGTAGCATTAAAAATGTAGGAAACAGCCAGGCATGGTGGTGTATGCCTTTAATCCCAGCACTTGGGAGGCAGAGGCAGGTGGATCTCTGTAAGTTCAAGGCCAGCCTGGTCCACGTAGTTCCAGGCCAGCTGAGGCTACAGGGAGACCCTGTCTCAAAAAGACCAAAAAAAAAAAAATGTAGGAGACAACATATTTTAAAATGAATTGGAGATCTTCTTTAAAGGGTAAAACATATTCAATTTTATGTCTTAAAGCATTTATACTGAGTTCAATATTATATAATTGTACTAATTCAACTGTGAATCTTAAGATTTACAGCCACTTTTGAAAGAGGTATCCTTGCTCTGGAATGTGTTACTGAGTATGTTAAAGCTGTAATAAAATGTTCCTTCTAATCACGTGGTAATTAAATTTCAAAAAAGAAAAAAATAAGACAAAAAGCATAGAAGTGGAGAAATAGTAGGAAATCCAAAGTAAAGCTGAGGAACTATTGACAATCAATCTCTACTGGTAGAGGAGAATTTTTTTTCTTTAAGGGAGTGATGTTAGATAGGTTAAACAGGCTCCGTTGGGAAGACTCACCCCAAGGGACATTTGGAGACACAAACATGGATCAATAGGACTTAAAAGATGTGAAAACCATTGGGGGTCTAAGGAAGGCATAGATAGCGGAGGGGGTTAAATATCCAAATTTAGTATATAAATTCCCAAGAATTAAATTAAAAAAATAGACAATAGTGCCTTGGATAAGGTTGGGGACTCCTGCCTGTTTCCCCAGTTCTATGCTTTTTTTCGATTTCCACTTGACTTTAGCCCTTATCTTCCTATAAGCTAAGTCCACCCATTCTGATTCACTTTTTAGGACACAGCTAAGAATTGATTGTGCCCACCTTTGGCATAAGTTTACTCAGGTGAATATGTTAAAGGTTTTCCATGTAAAATCGCTGATTGTAGCTGTCAAGTTGTTTCTATTGGTTAGTCTATGGAGCTGTCTGCTTTCATGTCATCAACATGCAAAGGCAGATAACATCATGAGCATTGACCTTTCCTACACATTAGTACACCACGATACAGACAGTGAAAAGCACTTGGCTTAGGTCTCTTTGACCTCAGTTCTTACCCTGGGATGATGTGATGAAAGGCTACATACAAGTGACCAGCTTCCACGACCCCATATGGACTGGAAGAATCCCAATTTTTTATTTCAATCTACAGAAGGGTAAGATCTCTCTTT
The DNA here is from genome assembly GCF_000622305.1 of Nannospalax galili. Lineage (NCBI taxonomy): Eukaryota > Metazoa > Chordata > Mammalia > Rodentia > Spalacidae > Nannospalax > Nannospalax galili. The sequence continues at coordinate 7,570,960 of NW_008342018.1, read as the reverse complement.
ATGGAATGATAAGAACATTCTAAAGATTTAAACCATCTCATGTAGACCATTCTCTCTTCAAACACAAACACACATCTTTCTGTGGAACAAACACCTCAAGAATGCCTCTGATCATTTGCTTTTCCTTCAGAATTAACAGCCAGAATAAGGATTTTAGGCAGATTCATGTTTTGGACAATTTTGTTAAGAAAATATGCTGATTCTGCATAAACATAATATTTTATTCATGGCCTAAACTATTCCATACAAATCAATAGCAAAAGTCATAAACTAAATTATCTTAATGTAGGAGCTTTCAAACTGTTCCAGTGGAATCTAAACTACTGTTACAGTTTTGAAAGTTTATGATTCTACTACAGATAGTTCTATGATCATCTTGTGAATCAGAAATACAAACATGATACTCAAATACAGGAATTTTTAATCAAAGAATTATCATAATGTCCCAAATGAGAGGTTTGCAATTAATATTCAGAAGTTAAAAGTGTGTGTAATTCACTTAGGC
>NW_008342018.1:7568137-7570352 GCF_000622305.1 Nannospalax galili | reverse complement strand
AAAAAAAAAAAAGCCAGCCATAAAGGAATGTGTAGTATTTTATTCCATTATGAAATTTTAAAAGAGCTTGAAATAATCTATAGTAGCAGTGATTAGGATAATAAATTATTTGAAGGTGATAAGACAGAAGGTTATTTGGTTGTGAATTATGCACATTTTATCACATTGCTAAATATTTATTTAGCTATATATTATTCATTTATTATATTTTCAATAAAAATTTCATAAGGTATTTAACTATTGTTTTATCCTCATTTCTTAATTAGCATTTTAAGAGGTCAGGAATGTGTTAAGTAGACTAGCCTCAATTGCTCAAACAATACGCATTAACAAAAACCCTGTTTTGAAGACTGTTTTCCTTGGAATCTAATCTCCAAGCACTTGGAATAGGTTTTCAGAGTGCTTTTATTGCCTGACTACTTGAACTTTACATATCTCCATTTAACCTAAGATTGTTAACAATGTGATTCATGATGAAAGGGTCTATTTGCTCAGGGGTAGAAGCTCCATGTTGTGGTTTGTAGGGAGCTTAAGTCAACATGTAAACACTTCATCACTATATGGCCTATGAACAGCTTGGGCAGTTAAGCTCAGGTGATGCTCTTTGATGTTTAAGACTTTAAACAAATTTGTACACATTCTTGCTGGGAAAATTAAAGATGCTCCAATAACATACTTGAAATATGACTCAGCCATTAAGAAGGCTTTCTTTCGTTTCAGAGAACCATATTCAGCTCTTAGCACACATTTCTATTGGCTCACTAAAACCTGCAACTCCAGCTTTAGGGAGTCTATCAAGCGCTTTTGGCTTCTTCCAAAACCAATATGATCATACACAAAACAGCAAAATAAATAAAATTTAAAGAAAAAAGATGGACTTGAAAGCTCAACTAGAAGGGTCATCTAGGTAGAAATTTGTATCTGGTGCCTCCTGCACTTCACCCCATGAGCCTCTTCCCATTCCATACTTTAACTTGAGTCCCTTAACTTTAATGCTCTCTCCCTATATGTATAACTTCTGAGTCCTTTCTGTCATAGTGTAAAGTGGTTGCGGGAGCTGCTGGCAAATCTCTGGCTTCATAGCTTTCAGAACATGTGCACAGGCTGTTTTGCACAGCCAGCACCAAACCTGTCACGACACACCTTCATCAGCATCAGAACTCTTTTTCTACATGGGAAAATTCAGAAAGGTAATCCTAACTTTCCCTCTGTAGGTAAAGATTGCTAAGTTTAATAAAATAAGACAACTTAGCTTTACTTGGTGACTGAGTTTTCCTATGATTACTTTGGCTTAGAAATGTGAGGGTAGATTTGACAAGAGTTGCCAAAAGGAATTTATGTTTAGAAACACCACCAAAAATCTCTACTTTCTCTTTGCATCTGAGTGGTGTTATTTAAAAGTTATTTTCAGCCCATGAGGCATTCTTACTTAAGGAAAAAGTCAATATGTCTATGAAGAAAGATGGGGAAAAACCAACATTCTTGATTAATTCACTGAGTTGTTCAATTACTATCTTAAAGGTGATTACCCTTAGGAAACGCAGTTACATGTTTTTAAAATTTTTCTTATTGTCTAAATCATTTTAAGTTATTCTTGTTTGATTAAATATTTGCAGTGAAAAAGCACCTGGAGTGATAAAATACTGATATTGGTAGCAATTCAGAATATCACCTGAAATTAGCTTAGGTATCTACTGAGAAACATTAAATACACAGAATTAACTGAAAGAATAATGAGGATATCCAGAAAGGCAGGACTCGGGAGATTTACGAAGGCACAAAGACAAATTTTAGGACTTATAAAAGAGAAAATTCATTCTCTGCTCCTCTAGTTTCCTTCTTTCCTTAACATGTTCTAAGAGGCTCATGACCAGAGTGTCAAAGCTCTTTGGATCATTAACAAAAAGTATTAATTTACTTAATGTGATATATTGAAATGAAAAAGTAGTTTCATAAGTATTTTCTTTGAATTTAACCTTTTGTATTTTTATCTAGACTTTTTTAAAAATTTTAAGTACTTATTCATTCAAAGTTGTATATTAGGACTTTCATCTATAACATTTAAAAAAAAATTCCTAATACATGAATATAAATATAAACATTTTTCTAAATATGTATTACATTTTTAATTCAATATGCATGTACCAGTTATTAGATTAAAATATATTATTCATCAATATTTCATCTTTTATATTATTTTACATATTATATACTA
>NW_008342018.1:7563869-7567990 GCF_000622305.1 Nannospalax galili | reverse complement strand
ATATGACTTAGAAAAAACACATTTTTGCAAAAATTATTATCTATAAGTTTTCATAATCATTCTCCAAAACTTTTTCCATTTCTTTTTAATTTAATTTTACATTTATTATTTTGTGTTTATGTATGATGTGTGTGGGTATGTGGGTATTCAACAGTGTTCATGCAGGGGTCATGGACAACTTTGTGGACAATTCAGTTCTTTCCACTTTCATATGGTTTCTAGGTATCAAACTTAGTTTGCCACATAAGTGGTAAATACACTGATCATCTGATCCACCTTGATGGTTGTTTGTCTATTTCTTCTAGGATGCTTATACTCCCCTCACCTTCTAGTTAATTTAGTCTTCAGATAATCTGAAACCATCTTCTGTAACTCTCCACTAATTAAAAATAATAATTTCAGTGTTCATAATTTTAATTTCCAAAAACCTGGTAATGGCATTTTATTGTTTACTTTTTTGAAAATGTAGTTTTTTTTTAATTTGTTTTTATTAAATGTTTTGTGTATTTGAAACAGAACATCTCAAACAATCTTAATTTGGTAGGTGAAGAGCTGATCTTCCTGAAACAATAAAGTTTTTAAAATTATAAACATACCTTTGAAGATTTCAAATATTATTGCTTTAAAAAGTACCTCTTTTGTTGCTTAACAAGTGTCTATTACTGGTTTTAATTATTGCTCTGTGTAATTTAGCTTTGGGGTTGTACCCTGTTTTCTTTTTGCTGCAGTTAATTCTTGCATATCCCTATTGATAAAGAAAAACCATCACCCAGAGCAGGCAGTACCCATATTTTCTGTGGCAATAACTTCCTGTTCTTGGAATGATTTGAGTATTATAGCTTCTATTTTAATATTACAGAGCAGTGCTAAAGGGACATGCCTGAAAAGTAAAAAGATTTTATTTCAGAATATGGAAATTTTGCATTTGTTAAATAGGAATAAAGAAACAACAATTCTATCACCTCTCCTTTCCATAAGCTTGGTATTTCCTCCCCTTACAGAGTTTCTTTGAAAGCTGGGAAAACTTCTTAATGTAATTCAAAGCCATTCATTATTTACAGTGGTATCAAAATTCTGTTTTTCAATACTGTCCTTGCTTGTCTCTCTTTTAAGTGATATTTATAATTTTCAGAAGTTTTCATTCCTTTCATTGCTTCTGTAGTTATGTACATAAATCTATCTACTTATGAACTGCATTGCCCACCTTCAAACTCACATGATAAGGTCCTATCCACTACTGTGGTGATTTGTGGACACAGAGCTTTTGGACCAAATTAGATGACTAACTGCATGAGAGTGGGGATGACCTATTGAGGACATTCGTGTCTTCACAAGAAAAGACCAGAGATCAAGCTTTCTCGCTACCAGTGAAAATACAGCAAGTAGCCAGCCCTTGCATGCCAGGAGGGGACCCTTATCTCACTACTAGCCTCAGGAACATTGTAAGTGACTGCTGGTGGGTAAGTCTCCAGTTTGTGATATTTTGATGGACACCCTGGATTAATCAGCTTGTCATCACTATAATGAAATACCTGGCTGATCAGTTCATGTTAAAAAGAAAAGCTATTTCTGTGACAGTTTTGGCGGTCCCAGCCAGGGATTACTTTGCCATGAATCTTTGGGACTCTTTCTCTGCTGGTTACACAGCACATAGTACTGGAGGCATGTGTTAGAGAAAATATACTCATCTCATGGCCACAGAGAGGAAAAGACAGAAAGGAAGGCCTCACAACACATTCTTAGGTCACTGGAGGCTTGTCTTTGAAGGGTGTTGAGAGGCTGTGAAAACTTCCTTTCTGTCCCAACAGCGACATCCTGGGACCAACCGTGTACTTCATAGGCCTTTGGGGAAATTGAAGGTCCAAATAATATTGCATGAACTGATCCAACAATAAACTGTTAGTTAAATAAAGTTAAAATGTTATAAAAATTTAGAAAAAAATTAAATTTGTTGAAGAATTTATCTTCCAGGCATTTGTTTTTCTTTAAATTGCCTACTTCTTTTTCTAGCTTCTGCTTTTAGAATACATAAAGCCTGCTTCTTAATTAAGTAGCAATTTATGCTGAATTAAGGTTGTAGCTTTCAGAGAAGACCCGAGTTATGTTTCCAGAATTCATATCAGAAATTACTGTCTGTAACTCCAGTTTCAGGGTGTCTGAAACCCTCACTTGGCCTCCATAGTCACCTGTACTCATGTGCATATATCTCTACACAGACACACACATGCCCATAATTAAAATAAAAAAAAAATCTTTAAAATTTTAAAATCTCTTATTGAAATAACCAATTAAATAATTCATACCTCCAAACTATTCACTAAAGTTAAATAGTTTATTATCATGTCAGCAAAAATCTCAAATAATATATGGTCTCAAGAAGAATCAAGCTGAACCTTCAAGACTAATGATATTCATTTTTCCATTTATTACAGGAAGGAAATGCTCTTGGTACAAGGAACATCTCTTTATTTGAACACTGTGAAATTCCGGTCATGCTTCAAGAAAAATGCCCACTAGCCAATCAGCAGGCAGTAGCTTCCTAACCCAAGTTCAGTAACAGAAAATTATTAGCTTGCCTACCAGTTGGACTCAGTACACCTCATGTATTCCAAATTTCCCCAATTTTCTAGTCTGCTGATGCCCTCATATGTTATTTCTCAGCTTTGCCAAGGTCTATTCTGTTTATTCATATGCTATTTTAAATTAAATCATTAAGGCAAACTTTAGCATTTTTGAATAACTATTTTACATTTTTTTCTAAATTTCCACAGCAATAAAATGCTTCTTATAAATATCAGAGGTAAAATTAATAGTGTCTTTCTACATAGGGATAATAAAAATAGAATGTTAAATTTGGTTTACAAATAGACCCTCACCAGAGTATCCAGCCACTCTTCCCAGCCAGCTGTATGTAATTTGGCCCTAATCACACATGGTCTCCTGAATTTGGGGATGACAAAAGTATATAATCTGGGGAAAGATAGGAAAGGAAACATTGATCCATGTTGGGTAAAGGCTTTCCAGTGTGCATATCGTCAGGTCACTCATACACTTCAGTAACCCCCTCAGTCATCTCTGTAAGTAAGCTCAGTAAATAATTGGTTCCTCAGGAAAACTTTAATCAAATATTGGTTTTACACTAGAACAATAGAAGGTAATAAACATTGATTAGTATCCCCAGGATAATAATTCTCACAACAGATGGAAAGTTTATTGGTAAATATTATTATTTCTCATAGTTACTAAAAAACAAAATGAAAAGTTGTTAAAAGGATGTGGGAATGAAGATATTTTCTAAAATAAACAAAAAAAATGAGAAAACCTAAGTAAGTGATGAAGGTCTGTGTATGTTTATTATGATATATAAAAGATGAGAAAAATATATACACACAATTTTAAAATTTCTAATGTCATTGTTTAGTCAACTAGTTCAAGGAATAAAATATATGTCTAGTCAAGGTTTATCTGAGAATGTTTGGTTTTTGCCCAAGGTTTATCTACATAGCACATGGTAATTAAAAGGATGAGACTGGTGGAACTAACCTTCTTGGATGTTTAACAGCCATACTTTGAGGCCTATACTAATCTGGTCAGAGACACTCAAAGGACAGTTTTGACTCTTTGCCGTCCAACATCAACTAAGTTCCAGGGGAATATGGAGCATCTCTCAAAATGTCCTTTAACTGTGGTTATTCACCTGTCCTCTAGTTCAGGAAGACCGTGGAGACCCATAAGATGGATTTGAGCCAGTGTCCAGTCTAGAAAGAGGAGGGTCAACACAGAGGAAACTTTTCCTCCATGCTTCTAAGTGAAGTCAGCCATGCTCAAGCAGGACATTTGACTTATACTCACATAGATTAAACTGTTAAAGAAAGGAGCAAGAACTCCTCCCAAGGCCATGTGACCCCTAAGGAACAGATCCTCAAACACCCTTAAGAGTAAAAATAAATTGGTTTATTTGGGCCAACTGTACGGTCTTAAACACCCAAAAGGAACGTATAACCAAAGATTAAAGTCATCAGTATATTTCTTACAGAGTTCAAGGGATTACACATCCCAGACATTAGACTTAATTTCTCATAAGGTGTTTAGACAATTATCTGTCGTTGATGAGTTTGTTG
>NW_008342018.1:7560208-7563161 GCF_000622305.1 Nannospalax galili | reverse complement strand
TTATTTTTCTTCAAGCCGTGGCCATTGATCTATCTCAGTGGTGTTTCTTCTACTATAAAGACAAATGGAGGGAAGTAGACACATTTAAACAAACATAAGTGTAAATATAGATGCCTAGATGATATCACAGTAGTTGTCATTAAACAGTATACTCATGATGGCTTCTCCACCAGGGCCTGTACTCTTTCTCGAGACAACGCATTGGCCTGGTCTACAGCACCAGGTGTGTGTTCCTCACCTGGGAGTGAGCCTTATCCAGTTAGAAATTTGTCAGTTGTACATGTGTTGGTTGAACCTTTATTGCACTTGCAGGTATTACTTGACATGTCCATGGTGTGCAGCATGCAGGGTCAATAGTTGAGTACAATTACAGGGTATCCTTTTTTCTCCAACGATCTGTATCAATATGAACGTCATCCATCCCCATCCAGTGGCACGGAGTATTGTTTTGACTTAGTCTCATTTCCATCTCTTCTTTTCTTCCCGCACTCACAACATGCAATATCCTCAGCAACATGGCCTTACCAACCTTTCTAGTGCACAACTGACATTAATGGCAATAGCCTTGGTGAACTGGAAGACCTCAAGGATCTCTCTCTGACCAACAGCTCATAGCGGGGCAACCCATACCTGGTACTGTAGATTTTCTTAACAGTGGTATAGTTTGGGAATCTCTATCCTCATCTTAGCTAACTTACATAAAACTCCCAAGAATCTTATAGCTTTAGCTGCCATTTGCTTTATCAGGTATCTTTTAACTGGATTTCATATCTGTAAAACACTGGAAGGGTTGTTAACATTATATATTAAATCATTCATAGACAAAGTCTCATAAAGCATGGAAAGGTTTTGTCCATTTGTATTACATGTTTTCTCTATAGATCCTTGTTAGGTACCATAGCATGGGTACAAGGCATTATTTTGGTTAGCTTTTTACCATTTTAGTTATCTCTTTGGAGTCATTTTGCACTTGAGGGATTTTACATGGGGTCTTTTTGAATTCTTTTATTCCTGATACCCTTACAGGTTTTGGTTTCAGTTGCCTGACTCTGCACTGGGCTAAGGAGGCAGAGGGCTTCTCCTGTCCCTGCTACACTTGTGGGTTCCCTGAGTCAGGGAGGCTCTGTGTCTTCATCCTGACTGTAGCCACATCTGTCCTCTTGCCATTGACCATACCAGGTTGCTGAGGGAGAACTTGGTGGGAAAACCTGCTTTCACCCCTAGTATATAGACTTTATCAGAAGAGAAATGCATCTTCTTTAATCCTTGAGTATTCTTAACTATCCCTTAAACAGTTTTCAATTCTTCGAATGTCTGTTGTAAACTGTTCTTTTGGTTTTAAAACCTTCCAGAAACACCTTAGTACCGAATTTGGTTTTCTATCAATTTTTTCTCTGGGGATTTGGGCTTGACATGTCTTGCCACATTTGTCTTCGAGTAACCTAAGTGGACCATTTCCTCTGGTCTTTTTTATATCTCTTATAGGATGTTCTGTTATTTTACAGACATGTTTTTCATGCTTGTCAGAATCATTTAGATTTGCCAAAGCCTCTCTCACTTTACAAAAATCCTGTCACATAAAAGGGCTTAGTAAATCCATTAAAGCCCCAGATCATTCTCGAGGTCCCAGCTGAATTTAGCTTTCTTTCATATCTCTGGTGAACACAGTTTCATCTGGCCCAGTGAACTGGACATCATATATTGCTTTTCTCATACCTAGTTCTCTCAGGAATGCCTGCCCCTCCTTTATAGTCCTTCAGCCCCTGCTAATCCCTTGGTGACAACCATGTATCTTTAATGCCTCCAACCAGCCATCCCATTAAGGACTGCTCCCCCCTGCATTGTCCTATACTGCAAGGATGGATGGGTGGTTATATAACTCAGCTGTGAAGCTTCTGAAGGACTTAGACTGATGTCATTTGCTCCCATGTCCCATAGTCTCATATGCCATGTGGCCAGGGGCTCTCTGATTGTTGTTTGTAAGTTTTTCCTAGTTTTAACAGTTCTTATTATGGAATATTTCCTAACAACAGAACAGTTTTTTTTTTTTTTTCCTTTTTATTATTATCTGTCTTTTTCCCTGAGTCCTTGGACTTTATATAAGTCAAAGGGTTCCATCTTTATTCTCTCCCTAGCTCTGCACCTTGGTCTGCCAGTTCAGCCTGTTCAGCTCTCCCCACCTGGGGCACACCTATTATCATGCAAAGTGGCCACTCTCTCTCTCTGGGTACTCCTTTGGGTACAGAGCAAGTAAAAGATTTTCTAGTCTTTGGTGCCATGAGTCAGACAGAACCTGCCTTATCAGACCATGCTATACCCATAGTCACCATTAGCATTCACTCACACCGCCCCCCCAAGACAGCTATCGCCACAGGTCCATAAGAGTCAGTCCATTCTGTCCTTCAACTGCCGAACAGCTGAATGTCTGTCCCCTACACTGTGTGCACTACCCGCAGCTCATGGCTTCCATCAAGATGCCTCCCAGCAGCCCCTTTATAGTCCATGCTCCATGTCAGGCCCTGTCCATTAGGGAGACAGGGAGACAACCCACTATTGTTCTAAAATGACAGCTAAATTTGTTTTCTCCCACTATCTAGAAGCTTTTGAGAGGGAACTGATACTGATTTTAGCCACTCCAACAACTATCAAAGTGCCTCAAAACAAATCCTGAATCCATCACTCTCGAGTACAGCCTTGGCAGACCAAAGAAAAATGAGGAAGAACCCAATAGAGGGATGCTTTTGGAAGCTCTTGTCAAGAAATCCCAATGGACTCTCATATGAACATTTGAAATTTGCCCTGTTCTGACTTTTTTCTGGTTCCCTGTCTAGAACTTGCAATGCTAACTACTCCTGCCTTTATTTCTTCACATCCTCTATTCACCAGTCAAGGACTTTCTTTTCTCCCTACAGTTAAGAGTTATGCAATTTGGGAGTCTTTTAGATAGGCTCAC
>NW_008342018.1:7548870-7559095 GCF_000622305.1 Nannospalax galili | reverse complement strand
TAAAATAAAACAATCTCTAAAATTATTGAAATAACCAATCAAACAAATTGTGCTTCAAAACTAATCGTAAAAATTTTAAGAGGTGTGCATTGTTAGAGCTTGGAGTTGAGGTCACAAACTAGCCAATGAACTCACAAGTGTAGGCAGTGTGCTACATGAGTGGCAAGTTTTCACTAACACTCTAATCTGGCCTGTGAGTGGAGTTTGATAGTAACCTTTGTACAAGTACAAATTCATGCATAAGAAGTTCACAGGGATGAGAACACTTGGAAAGTGGGCTTGTGCTTCAGAATGAATGTTCAAGGGTATTTTGAAATCAAAGAAGAAAGGATGTGGGGCAAGGAGTTCACTCAGTGGGTTTGATGTGGTGGATGCTGGCCCAGGAAGTTCTGTGCACGTGTGGTACCACCTCCCGTGAGCAATCGTGGGAGGTCATGCCTGATCTCTACTTCTACAGAGACCCTGAAGAGATTGATAAGGAAGAGCAAGCTGCTGCTGAAAAGGCTGTGACCAAGGAGGAATTTCTGGGTGAACGGACTGCACCAGCTCCTGAGTTCACTGCAGCTCAGCCAGAGGTGGCAGACTGGTCTGAAGGCATGCAAGTGCCCCCTGTACCTATCCAGCAGTTCCCTACTGGAGACTGGAGTGCCCAGCCGGCCACTGAGGACTGGTCTGCAGCCCCCACTGCTCAGGCCACTGAGTGGGTTGGAACAACCACTGAGTGGCTGTGAGCTGTGCTGCAGTCACCTGAGCAGGATGGAAAGGAGGTGAATGGAAAATAACATGTTTCTAAAAAATAAATAAATAAATTTAAGAGTTTATGATCTTGCCAGAAAATTTCAAAATAGATACTCAATAATGACAATGTTGTGGAGTCAGTTCTCTCTTTTCAACTTTACATGTGTTCCAGGAATGAAACTCAGGTTGCCAGTCTTGTGCAGCAAACACCTTTATTTACCTGGTGAGATTTCTGTCCCTCTATTTCTCTTTATAAAAATATATTACTATATTCACCCACCACCTCTGACTCCTACAATCTCTCTGCCCTCTCTTTTGCAATGATTTCTAAACCTTGGGAGGAAAAGATGTGACAGAGGTGTGTCATTTGAGGTTGAGAAGTCTGCAATCTCTTGTTCTCAGCATACTAACCAGATGTGGTTTCTATTAATCATCATTTGCTGCATTTCTATGGGTTTAATAATAAGTCATTAGAAGTCAGTTTAACATTGTGTCCATTTAGCAAGATAAAAGTATTAGGCTCTTTCCTGTGTCCTGTGTCATGTCTAGCCTTTTGTGGCTCTAATATCAGTGTCAGATATGGACTTCATCCTGTGAAGGGAGGCTTAAATCTAATCATAAAGTGGTTGGCTACTCCCATAATATTAGTGCCACCATTGTACAAGTTGGTATGTCTTTTCATTATTATAGCTCACAGGCTTCACAGCTGGGTGAGATTTATTACTTTTCTCTTATGGTAGTGTGCACTGCACCTTCCAGCATGATCAAAGCTAGTCAGTAGAGATGAAGCTTAGAGTTAATTAACATCATGATTCACCCTAGTATATTATATTACTCATTGTGCAGTGTTTTCAACAATAGGGTCTTACCATCAAATTCTGGCTGGTAACCAAAGGCAATGACAATAACCAATATTGTTTGAGGGTTGCTGGTACTATCCTGGTCTACAACTCATAAAGAAGGAGCACATTCCTAGTGTTGAACTTTTTACTATCTGGTAGGGATATAGTGCATTTAAACTATTTTTATATTGCATATGTATATTTTATGACTCTTCTGCAGTAGTAGGTTTCCATATGAGTTTTACATCATATATGAGTTTTATATCCCTTCTCATATTCCCTCCTTTACCCTGCCACTGAGTGTCCATCCCATTTAGCCCTACCTATTATATTAGTCTCCTTTTGCCTTTATATCACGAAGGGCTTCTCCATGAAGCCCAGCCTCATGCCCCAGATTTGTAGCTACTTATAAGAGAGAACATGTAGTGTTTGTCTTTCTGGGTCTGGATTAACACACTCAAGATGATTGTTTTCAGTTCTTCTCATTTACTTGTGAATTTCATTTTGTTACAGCTGAATAGTAATTCATTTTGTAAATATACCATGTTTTCATTTTGCATTCATCAATTGAGGACATCGAGGTTTTTTTTTCCATTTCCTGGCTATTCTGAGTAAAGTAGCAATGAATATGAATGAACAGGTATTTCTGTAGTGGGAGAGAGAGGAACCTACACACAGCTTCACAGATGCACCAACAGCATGTCATATTTTTGGATATTAGTTATTCTGATTAGTTTATAATGGCAGTAGCACTTATGAAGCCACAGTGCTTGTGACAGCATTGACACAACATGCCCCAAAAAAAAAAAAAAAAAAAAAAAAAAAAGCATGGATAGGGAAGGTTGGCAAGAACCCCAGACCTAGTGGAGGAACTACTGGCAACTCGTAGCTACTGAAAGAGGGAGAGTCAGTTTTCTTTTAAGGGCTGATACCCATACTCTGGAATGGACTCACAGATAGGAGCAAATTGCATGCACAAACTAGATTTTATAGACCTTTAAAATTAATAATAGAGGATATGAAATAAAAGGAGAAGGAGTCTGGCAGAGGAAATGGAAATCTGAGAGTAGATGGGAGAAGAGGTCTGATTATTATCATAATATATTGTTTGAAATTCTCAGAAAGTCAATAGAAACACTTTGAAATCTGTTTCTACAATTTGAGATTTTAAGTGTATTTATAATTAAATGAGAACTCCTGCTCCATTTTAGCTCTCACCTTCATTTCATCCTCAGACATAGTTTTCTCTTATTTAGGATTTTCTACTTATTAGTTGTTGATTATCCACAGCCTATCAATGCTTACCAATTTTTAATTTAACCTATCTTTAAAATAATATGGGACATTTCAAAATACATGCACCCCAATATATTCATATTATTGAATCTTGCCCAGTGTTTCTGCTAGGAAGCCAGGGTTCAAAAGCTTGGGGTAGACCTTTAAGACAAGTACACAATATTGGTTGAAGTAGTTTTTAAATTTGGATAGCTATAATCCAAATAAGAATAAGAACTACTTATACAGATCCCTGCCTTGGGCCTTCAAATATCTAAAATATTTCTTTGTGTTTAATCCATTAAATGTAGTCTTTCACTCATTTGCTATAGCACCTAAGATTCTAAGACATGTTACATATTTCACAAAACTTGCATTTTCTAAATGTCAACCCTCTAAATATACAATTTATTTTTTTCGAATAGTGTTTGCTTAAAATTCCATTGCTCTGTCAAGAGTCAATTGAACTTAAAAATATAATTATCAGTTACTCAGCAAAATAGGCAGATTTTAGCCAACTGTGTGGAAAGACATATTTCAAAGCTGATTTGATTTTTACTGACTGAATAGTCTTTATGTTTTATGCATTAGCTTATTTTCTTTTTTTATTTTTTCTTGTTTAAAAGAAGAACTATGATTATCTGTAAAACTGATTGCTCAAAGTAATTAATCATTTTTCTTATGAAATTAGCAGGGTAAAATAAGTTCTTATAATTAAAGAGTTTTCTCTTGTGGAAATACAACATGCTGAGTGGTTGTGTCAGGAATGATTTCAAAACCAGTGGAGTCAATTCCTTGAATAATGGAACTCTTAAAGGTACATATTTTGTAACATAATGAAATATAAAATATAAATTTCCTTAATGTTTTATATCTTTTTAAATTTAAACCATTTAAGTTTCAATGAATTTCACATAATATATTTTAATGATCTTTAGATCCCTTCCTGTACATGCATCCACTTCCTAACCTTCCTTAAAAAATTATATATAAGGCCTATAGTCATGTTTGTGTCCCCAAATGACCTTCGGTGTGTGTCCATCCACTGGAGCCTGGTCACCCTAATAAGTGTCTCACCCTTAAACGAGACCTAATCTCCCCTCCCAGCACTTACCAGTTGCCAGTAGTTCCTGTCAGGGTGGTATTCTTATCCACTTTCACAAGTCTATATTGGCATTTTGCTTAGCTTGAGCTTAGATAGGACTTGAACATGTTGTCAACATTCCTGTGAGTGTGTAGGAATAACTGACCAGCTGTCTGGCAAACTTTTTCCTGTTGTTATCTACCTCCTCTGGCTCTTACAGTCTTTCTGCCCACTCTTCTACAATGATCCCTAAGCCTTAGAATGTATAAATTTGATGTAAGTGTCTTATTCAGGGCTAAGCTTTCTGCAGAATCTTTCTACACATGTTGGCCAGTTGTACTTGGTGTTAATTATCATCTGCTGTATACAGAAATTTCTCTGCTGAGTTGAGAGATGCATTATGAAATTCATAGAGAAATGGATGGAATTGAAAATCATCCTGACTGAAGTAACTCAGACAGAGAAAAATGAATGTCAAATGTTCCCTCTTATAGCTGGATGGGAGCTTTGAATTCTTAGATATCCATATTTCAATTTCAATTTCAATTTCAAGATTCAGAGAGGTCAAAACCTAATAAATGGTCATGTGCTCCTTGAGAGGAGAGGTAGAATGAAGGAATATAAAAAGCAAAAGGAGAAATAGAGTATGAAGGGTGAAATGGGGTGGGGAATGAGAAGGCAGGAAGGAGGAGAGAGCATTAATAATAACACTAAAAGCCTTTAGAAAAATTCGTCTGGAAATCTGAGACTATGGAAGGTACTTAAAGGCATTTTAAAGATAGATTGAAATGGCTTAACTTATAACAGGGGAACATTGCCCTTACTAGACACCATAGGTTTCAAAAATAAAAGCCCAATGCCAGGAATGGACTATCTCTTTTGAAATTGTTAACCTGGTGTCTCATTGACCCTCAAAGAATACTGGGCTTTGCCCTTCATCTTGGTTACCAACCGGGACTTCATGGTAAGACTCTATTGCTGAAGACACTATAAACATGAGCTGTAGAATAAATATGGAGAAATCAAGCCAGTGCTGACTTCAAATCCTCATCTTTACTGTATAGCTTTCATGATGGAGGAAGACACTTTGCAAGATACCTGAGGAGAAAAATTTACACAAACATTACCCAGCTATAAATACTGCAAGCTACAACAAAAAATGTCCTGAAGATATGCCTATTTGTGCAGTAGTGGAACAAATAGTCTAGGAGTAACCAACTACTTTCTAATCATATTTAAGGTCTGCCTCAAAGGATGGAGCCAATAGCTGACAATGCTTCAGGACAGACAGCCCACAGGCCATGGAAGAAATGCTAATACAACTTCTGCTAATTATATATTGTATTAAGCTGATTTTTAATCACATTGACATTATTTTTATACTTCTTAAAAGGAACACTAATGAATTAAAATTGCACAATAAATAATTTTTAAATTCTTTAATATAGGTAAAAAATAAATTCTGTCTTCTCATGTTGATTTTCACCATTAACAGAGCAGTTATTCTTGCCTTGTAGAGTTTCTGATTAATTTCATTAAATTTGACATTATTAGTTTTTGTATCATGCCCATATTCATATGAAACTCTAATAATGAAATGATTATTTCTGCTAATGTGTCATAACCATATTTTCCAATAAATTATTTTTGTACATTTTTAAAATTCTGTTAATATGCTTACTTTTGTTGTCTAAGAAGCTAAAATATCATTTAAAATGAGATTAGGAAATATGGTAGTTCAGTTAACCTGAAAATAACCTTAATAGCAAGTGCTAGTATAAAAATATAGCAATTCTTAATCCCTGTAATCAGGAGGCTGGTGGATCTCTGTGAGACTGAGACCAGCCTGATGATATGGGGGCGGGGGGTGGCTGACTACAGGGTGATCCTCTGCTAATCAATCAATCAATCAATCAATCAATCAATCAAAACTAAATCAATTTAATTGCATCAATCTATCATGTATCTGTCTATCTACCTACCTATCCCTAATTCTACCTAATTCTAATGAAAATATATGCATATGTTATGTGTTACAAATTTTAAAAAAGAACATAAATATGTATATATATATATATATATATATTCTCCTCCACACAGTTTGTAATATCAAACCTACATATCATTGTTTTGTTTTCAATAATCCATCATATGGACTTAAACTATGAATTTTCAAACTAAGAAAATAACACAAAGTATGTCTATTGATAATCTGGGGATCCTTTGCTAATTGAGTCACACCACCATTCAGGGGAAGGAGTTGGAATTTTCCTGAGAGATCAGTGAGTAACTTTTTTAGACCTTGTTGGCTATGGTAAGGCAAAACTTAGAGCCAGATAAAGAATATTCAAGAAAGTAGAGACAAGATTAGAAATTATTCAGAATGTGGTAGGTATACACCAAGACAATATGAGAAGTGGAAGGTAAGGACAAATGAGCAAAGGATATCCCAGAAAGGGAGAATGTGAGTAGCTTCTTCTACTTTTAAAATTCAATTATTGTGATATAAGACCAGGATAACCATCATAATGACAAAAATAGCTATGATCACATTTACATGCTGGACTTGGCACTTACCACACAGGCACTCAACCACTGAACTACATACCCAGCCCCTCAAAATCACATATTTTGAAGCATCAAACAGTTATGGAAAAGAATGATTTATAAGCCAGGCGTGGTATGCACACCTATAGTTTCAGCACTAGGGAGGCAGAGGCAGGTGGATTTCTGTGAGTTTCAGGCCAGCCCGGTATACAGTCTACCTAATGAGTTCCAGGCCAGCTAGGGCTACAGGAAGACCCTGTTTCAAAAAGACCAAAAAAAAAATGATTTATGATAGGTTTCAGAATTTCAAGGTGAGTCAAATACCATAATTCTGTTACAGTCCATTTTTTCACATTTGATCTAATTTAGGAAGAAGTGCATGTGCATTGGAGACCATTATTAATATGTATGTGCATGTAGATAAATGTCATTTGCTATATGGAAACAGCATGCAATAACTGAAGTTAAAGTAAAACTAATATTAGAAAATTAATAAAAAAGAGAGCGGTCAAATGGGAATGAAATTTAAATGTTAGGATAATAAGACGCTTGTGGAACCAAGGGAATGCCAACGCTTCATACTTTAATTTCAGAAGTGCATGTAAGAAAGAGTGGTAGCCATTCTTAAGGGATTTCCATTTTCACTAAAGGGGGTCTTTATCCTTTAGGTTACAAAATATGTGTAGCTAGACATGCACAGCAGCTGAGTCTCCAGAGGCTCTTCTTTCTTCATTGGCAGATATTTAACTACTTGCAAATGGCAGAAAAAGATGATCTTTCTCTGTATTACATTATGATTATATTACGATATAAGAGAAAATGAGATATAGTGTGAGAATGGTTCCTTAAATAACAGTATTGTCTTACAAGTAGAACTTTCTCATAAGTAATAGAAAAAAAAATGGAATGGACTGTTTTAGAGTCTTAGGTTGCAATGAGGTATTCAAAACAAACAAAAAGTACATTATCTGAAATGAATGTGTCAGCTTTGACCACAAAGGGAGACTCCATCCTGGTGTACCATAGTACACCTGTGCAGGGTGGAGGGAAAACCTCAGGTGTTAGTCATTGCTTTCCACATTATCTGAGACAGTCTCTTTATAGATTTCCTCTGCATATTTTAGGCTAGCTGGCCCAAGAGTTTCCATGGATCTACTTCCTATTTCCTATAGGAGTGCTAAGATTACTATGTGTGATACCACATCTGGCTTTACATGGATTCTCAGGATGCAAGGTACATGTCCGCACCTTGAGGGAAAGCATTTTTAGTCACTGACCCCATTCCCCAGGCTCTGTATCCTGAAATTTGAAATTTATGTGGAAGTGGACCACTTTTCCACAGTTAAGGGCAAAGAGAGACAGACAGAGAGAGAGACAACAGAGAGAGAGAGAGAGACAGACAGAGAAAAAGAGATAAAGACGGGGGAGGGTATTTCCCACTATGACTTGGTGTTGCACATGTCCAATGGCAGGGAAACCATCGTCAGACTCCATCTTCTCACGCTTGGTTGCACGCACTTGCCTACGATTAGTGCAGCAAACTTATTGACCGCACGTTTGGCAAGGAAGGAAGGGCAGGGAGAGACACCAGACTTTCTCAACCAAACCTAGTTCCACAAAGAGGGAGGGGCTAAAGTTAAAGAAGCTGGGGAAGCCTAGAGGAAGCTCAACAGCCATTTTGTGCAACTACAGGGAAGTTAGTATCTATGCTTGGATGAAGACTTTCCCGTGCAGCCTTATAGGAAGAGAGAACCCACATTTTAGTACATAACTCCCAACCCATTGCTCTGTAAGTGCAGTAATCTTACTGGTTTCCCAGGCTGAAGTTTGACAAAATCGTACCTCAATTTAGTCTCAGGATCGAAGAAGGAGGGGAAAGACATTTTTTATGACTCCCATAAGTAATTTAAGTGACAGTTGAGCTCCTGATGAACTGGTGAATCACTGTCCTTTCTACTCCTCTGAACCTAACGTCTCCTAACAAAGTCTTCTCTTAGAGGCCCTGCATACATATTATTCTCTCGACTTACACACCACCACTCTTCTGCTTAGGACCATAAGCCAGGAGAGGGATGTTTATTGCCTTAAAAGGCCCCAAAATATGAGGTTCATCTATGTACATGCTTTCCACTTCATATTCTACAACATGAAGGCACATACCTAAAGTACAGGGTAGTTGCCCCTCATACCTGTAAGTGGCATGTGTACAACACACAAGCTTCATCTTCTTCCACCCCCTAACTGGATAATTTAGTATTAGATTGATGTTTAGTCTAGGTCACCTAAACAGATGAGTCAGAGTGATTAATTTCATTTCTTATCGATTTCTCTGAAGGGTATTTCTGAATACCCTTCAGAAACAAAGAAAATGTACTTTCAAGTTATTTGGCTCATTTGAAGGCGATCAGCTTTTTCCACCTAAGTATTAAAACTTGCCTCTAAACCTGCTTACCTCTCCACTAACAAAATGCTTCAAATATTGATTTCTAAATCAAAGCATTTATAAATAAATAGCAGATGAGATAGGGATTAAAAAGAAGTCAACATAGTGAATGCCTTTGTTTTAAATGAACTTAATTCACTCCTGATTTTGAAGAATCAGAAAATAAAATATTATAAAATACATCTTTTCTAACCTTGAGAGTTAGATTATATCTCCCACAATGTGTTCACACTCTCAATTGGAGACCAGTCATATACACTAAAGTTTTTCAAAGATCTTGGGAATTCTTGAAGTGTACAATATAAAGCAAGTTTATTTAAGAGCATCTGGGGACTTTATATGATTATTTCTATTACCATTCTTGGCTAAAAATAATAGAAAATACTTCTAATCTTAAACATGCAAGATTGATGTTATTAGAAAAATGTAATTTTTAGAGTTGGCCTAAACCAGAAGAATCACACTGAAGTTTCAAACATTAATACAGACAATATCAGCAAATAAGGGAGGTGTAGTTTCAAAGTGGCCTCCCACCTCTCAGTCATGTCCACTGCCAATAAGCCATATGTATTTTAGCATAAAGATATTCCCTAAAGTGCTTGGGCTCTGGTTATGATTTTAGGTGGTTCTTTAACATTGACCTCCTAAACTTTGTCTAACTAATAATTTCAGGATATATGTTTATTTCTTATCTCTAATGCTTTGAAAAGGGGGCTAACAGTCATGCTTAAGTCTCTCACGTTTTATACTCATAGTACTGGGAATAGAAAAATAACCTCACAAAGTGCTTCAAGATGAGAGAATCTTTATTGTAATTCCCAAATAAAAGTAAGTGTTGGGAAGATTGACAAATGTCTTAAAGAATAATCTTGAAAGTACACAGTCTTTTTCAGAGAAAACTTGTTCTTAATTACTCAAGTACACTGTTCCTCAGAAAACCTTAATCCTACATACGTGTTTCCTGAAGGAGTTAATGTCAGCTTCCATCTGATGCTGCATGCTTTTAGTTTCCAGACCAGGACCTCCAGATATTGTAAATTCCTTAAAATCTTCTGTCATGTTCTGATGTCCTTATTCTAAAACTCTAGCAATAACAAAACCATATGTATCATTATTAGGACATTACTATATAAAGAGGAGAGAAAAATATAAGAACATTTCTCTACAAGATATAAAATATTTTTTTCTCATTTCTCCCATTGAAATTGATGAAAATTGATACTTGGCTCCCTCTTTATTGCACATCACATTTTCTTTGCTTAGAGACTTTTCCGATCTTTTTTTTTATTTTAAATT
>NW_008342018.1:7496239-7544023 GCF_000622305.1 Nannospalax galili | reverse complement strand
GATTGTAAGCTTTATTGCACTGTGGTCTGATAGAATGCATGGGATTATTTCAGTCTTTTTGTATTTGTTGAGTTTTGTTTTGTGCCCCAGTATATGGTCGATTTTGGAGAAGGTTCCATAGGGTGCTGAGAAAAAAGTATGTGTTTGGGGTTTGGGTGGAATACTCGGTAGATATCTGTCAAGTCCATTTGATATATGGTTTTGTTTAATTCAGATGTCTCTCTGTTACGTCTCTAGCCTGTTGACCTATCTAATGGAGACAGAGGGGTTCCCCTCCTACCTACTATTAATGAGTTGGTGTTAATTTGGGTCTTAAAGCCCTGTAGCATTGTTTTTATGAAGTTGGGTGCACCAGAGTTTGGTGAATATATGTTCATGATTGTAATATCTTCTTGATTGATTGTTCCTTTGATCAAAATGAAATAGCTACCATGTGGGTACTGGGATTTGAACCTGGGTCTTCTGCAAGAATAGTCAGTGCTCTTAATTGCTAAGTCATCTCTCCAGCCCAAATTTTTGTTATTTGCATACCATCTGGTTTGATTGTATTTAGGTATCCTCCCTTATCCAAAATTCCTCCTCTGTCCCCACCCAATTATACATATACATATTTTTTTTTTCACAGCTTGTGACTGATCAGGTTCTTGAACAGACATACCTCCAGATAGCTCTCAAAGCACATAGCTTTATGTTACAACAATAGCACATATTCACAAACTACATGTGTTGCATGTAATTTTCATGTTTGTTTCTCTGGTTCTCCCTTTCTGTGCTGGTCCTCAGAGTATTCCTGAAGAGTTCCAATCTGTCTCATGTAAGAAAAATCAAAATCAAAACTTTGCATATACAGTAAAACATATACAGAAGGAACTGTAGATGTTTGTTGTGATTTTACCAGGTGTATATGCGGAGCCATACCCTGGGGATATCCTTGCTGTCAGGAGGAGCCACACAGAGTGTTGGATCATTTTTCAAGTGTTCATGTCTCTGTGAAGAGTTGAGTGTGAAAGAGTCATCGGATGATGCCACATATGAATGTGCACATAAAGAGAGGAATGGCTCTGTTATTAAAAATCAAATTATACTGTAAGATGAAAGTAGAAATGAGAAGAGTAGAGTGATAGCAGTAATGGCAGACAGAAAGGAATAAAGAGGACAGGGATGTAGTAGATATGGTCAAATACATGTGATTGCTATCAAAATGTCTGTATGAGAATCATCACCACTTACAGTGTATATATGACAACTAAGAAGGAAGACCACAGGCAAACTTCATGTAACAAAAGTGTAATCCATAAAATGTACAACTGAGAAATTACACAAAAGGAAAATTTTGCATACAAATATATTAAGAATTTCAGCTCTAAAATAAATTTCAAAATAAATGGAAAGCATAAATCACATTTTATTTTCTTTTTTGGGGGGGGTGATTTTTGAGATGGGGTCTCCATGCAGCTAAGCTGGCCTGGCACTTGCTGTGGAGACCAGGCTGGCCTCAAACTCACAGAGATCGACCTGCCTCTGTTTTCTGAATGCTGAGATTAAAGGTGTGCCCCACCATGCCCAGCATAAATTACATATTAAGTTATATTTTAAAAAAGTAAGTGACTTAGGAGTCCTTGTGATTGAGAAAAAAAGAACCTGGAGTCCATAAAAAAAAAACAAAGATCAGATTACAAATGGCTTCTCCTGCTTTCCATTACAGAAAATTCCTTTCAAAGTACAGCTTGGGGTTTCATGAAATTTATTAAAATTTATAGATTTTCATCTCTTTGATGAATTTAAATATTATAGCATGCTCACGGTGATGATACCAAATCTTTAAAAAATATACAAATAGAATTGGAAAATGTGCTAAAATGAATTTTAAAAAGTTCTAAAAATTAGAAGAAATGTACTTTTTAATTTGAGGCTTATAAATGTTCTCTGTCTAAAAGTAGAACGTACTGTAAAACCCCCTTATTGCCTTTTATATAGTCTTCATGAAAATGTCAGTAGGTAATCAGTTAAGTGCCTGTTAATTATTGTATTTCCTTAAAAGTAATCTACTTTAAAACTACCTTGCGAGAGCTTTTGAGAAACAAGTATGTAATTCAGAACAAGTTACAGTTAGTGGAGAATGAAGCAAATAAAATATTTGGGGGGGGATTTATATCAGTGTATAGAAGGCACCTTTTAATATATTTAAACTTACATACTATTATGGAATTTTCATTAGATTTGTATAAAGTCAATGAATGGTAAAATCAAGATTCAAGCCAAATACTGATTATTGAGGGTTTCAAATGAGAATTCACAGTGTGTATTGCTTCTTTTTTGTATAGTACACACCTTTCAACCTTCACCAAGCACTGAGTAAGTGTGGACTAGATGTGGTTTTTGTTGCTGTTTGTTCTTATAACATGGGCAGCGTTCACCTTAGAGAGGTGAGTCAAACATTCCATCTTACTGCAACCCACGGAAGGATTCTGAATTAGAAATCAGACACTCAGAACAGTGCTCATATGATTTTCAACCTTGCTGTCCTCATATGAATGTGTAGTGACAGCAGAGAGCACTACTCCCTGTGGGAATAACTGTCTGAGGAGTCTGACCACCTCCTGGAGTCTAAATAGTTCTGGTGATAAGAATCCCAAGTCTCCTTGCACATGCCTGTCATAGCAATTCATCTGTCTGAAACAAAATATTAATATACTTACAGGAGGTGCCATGAACCTGACTTGCTGCTTTTGGTTTGGGGAAAAGGTTACGGGTATAAGCAAGGCTGGCCTCCACATCATGTTAATCTTCCTACCACAGTCTTTCAAACACTGGGATTAGTTACATATACCCATGACCAGATTGAAGTCAGAGCCTTAACCTCTTTAACAAAATGGTTTAACATGATCGCCCAAGAAATGCTTCAGAATTTTCTTTTCCTTTATATCTAATAAGAAAATTAGGTGTGGTTTATTTTGTTCTTGATATGTAAAATAAAGACAAATTACATATTAATATGTTAACACAAAGCCAGTCTATCTTTTGAATGTTTCCTGTGCTAGATTAATTGGGTTAGGTTAACTTCTCACCACTACACAACTGTCCCTGAGGAAGAGTTGCCATGACGTCTCCTAAGCTGGGCTTTCCTACTGAATCCTGAACCAGCAAAGGGAACTGCATGTTATGATTGCTTTTTGACACAGGATTCACCTTTTTCTTGAGGCAGGGTGAGGTTCACCTAATATATTTACACATCATCATGGATAATAAGGTATTTGCACAAAACCAGAATTTTACTTTGAAGAGGGAAAATATTATGGACTGACCAGTATGTGCTTAATCTAGACACAATGAAAGGCAGTATCTTATTTTATTCTGTGATGACTCTGAAACAGAACAATATCCTTTCTTTGCATCCTGGTTGTATCTTTACTGGAATAAAAAATAAAACCTAAGACTGTTTTCATGTTCTGCAATAAAGTATTTATCCTTATTTATTTTTAAAACTACATTTCATTTCCTTAGAAAAGTATCATTTTGAAACTTCAAATATATGACAATATTGTGGTTTTTTTCCTCTTAAAAGTATTTTTTTCCTTTCTTTGCATTTACTCATAAAATTACTTTCAAAATAGATTGGCTTTCATAAACTTGTGACTTGTAAGGTATGGTATCTTTATTAACATTGCAGTTTCTAAAACAATTCAAAACATAAAAATATACTATTTATAAAAAGTGATAATATTGTTTCAATTTAACCTTGAAAAAGCAGGAAAAAATTGAATCTCAGTCGAATAGCAACCAAAGATCTCAGAAACAGTAATCTGGGTGCCAGCTCGGCAGACACAATCTACACAGAACTTAATCAAAATAAGATTAAAAGTCCATAGCAATTTCCTTGAGTGGCCAGTGAGATAGCCCCCATTACAGACGCCCACCAGCCTGTCCCTGGGGCCTATTTCAGAAATAAATTGGTTCGTAAATGAGTTGATGCTGAAGGCGAAAAATGTTTTCTTGAGATTCACCCTAAATTTTATCAAGAACTCCAGGGAAACTCTAGCCTTTTTATCCTGAAATGCTCCTTTTCTCTGCTTTAGCTATCTGTTACTTTATTAGTATTGTATGAAATATTGAATTCTGTAAGCTTATTTGACTCTCCATATGATTTAATCAATAATACTAAATATTTAATGAGCTAGCAACAGCAATAAGAACTGGGCAATTGTTTAGGAAAGAAATCTACATCAATTAAAATATTTGCATAATTATTTTTAATATTAACCATCAGAAATAATGGATAATGTCAGGAAAATCTCCAAGAGGTACCATTATTTATGAAAACATTCCAAAAAAGCCTTCCATCTATTATATACTTTTAGAAGAAACAAAATATTTCTAAATGTTTGTACCAATGAAACATCCAAATGTGAGTGGAAAGGCTGTCACTATTTCTGCTGAAGCATAACCTGCTTTGGTCTTATTGCTGCAATAATCCTTAAAAAGTGGGAGAAGAGGGTGTGATATAGGTGTTCCACTGAGGGCTGAGCATCCTCAGTCTATTATTCTCTCCTCCTTAATCAGTTGTGGGTCTATTTGTTAATCACCACCTACAACTAAAAGAATCTTCTCTGATGAGGTATCAGAAATGCAGTAACGTGTGGTTATAAGAATAAGTCATTAAGAGTCAGTCTAACACTATGTTCATTTATCAGAATAATATTAGTAGGCTTTCCCTTGTGGTCTGTGACCTATCTAGCCAGAAGTCGCTAGCCCCAGTAATGGTGCAGGGATGGGCTTCTTATAGCACAAGAATTAAATCCTTTTGGAAAGTGGTTGGCTATTACCATATTTGTTCCACTATTGGCAAGCCAGTCAATACTGTAGCTCCTAGGGCAACACTATCTAAATTCTCAAAATGCTTACAAGGCCATGGTCAAGATAGGGCAGATTAGACAAGATAGCACAGCCACTATTTAACCTCATAATGAAGGCAGAGTCTTGGGATCTTTGCTAAAGTGTTCTTGCACAATCTTTTGAAAATCTCAACTTCTTTTACCCATTGTTGTTTACTGAATACAAATGTTTCATGTTCGTTTTTAAGACAATTGAATGTGGCAATACAAGCAAAGTAAATAATCCATAAAGCATCTTCTATAGGGCATGTTAGAAATGCCTCTTGCAGAAGAGGGAGCAGAAAGATTGTAAGAGCCAGAGGCAGTGGATGACTATAAAGAAACAGTATTTTCCAGACCCATCAGGGCAGGTGCACATATGTACTCACAAAAGTTATGACAGGATAAACAGGACCTTCTCAAACTCAAGCCAGAAAAAATCCCAGCACAAAGATTGGAGTTGGGCAACCTGTGCCACCCCTAGCTCTGGAGCTACTGGCAGCTGATAGCTGTTGTTGGAGGTATAGTCAGTCTTCTTTAAGAATGTGATGCCTGATAGGTCCTGATAGCTCCAGTAGATGGCCACATACCCGAGAATATGTGGTTAGCACAAATTGTACGCAATGTTTTTTTTTTGTTTGTTTTGTTTTTCATTTAAAGGACATACCATTTTATTTATAGGGATTGGGGACAGACCTTGAAGGAGCTGGGGAGGAGTTATTATGCTTAAATTACAATGTATTGTTAAATGTAGTTAAATGTAATTAAAATACATTGTAATTCAAAGGAATAACAAAAATATTTTTAAAATTAAAAGAAAATTAAAATGTATCCAGCAGGGCATGTGCAGTGCCCATGAAAAAGAAAAAAAAAAATCTTTTAAAAAAAGTCAAGTTAAAGATGAATCAAAGAGTTGCTCATAACAAAATTTCCTCAAGTTACAGATTTACTTGTGACAAAGACATATTTTCATCCATTTCACAAACAAATGTGTTTCTGATGTTATCTGTTTAATTTGGTAATAACTAAGACCAAGAAATCAACTGTGGCTATCCATTGGTATTAAATAGAAATATAAATGCCTTCTTTATATTTTGTGTGTGGTTTTAGGCCTTCTGCTGAGATGCATAGTTAGATCTATGTTCATATTTTAAACAAATTGCTAAGGTTTGGTAATTGATGGCTGCTGGGAGGGGAGAGGCAGTCTCTTTAAGAGTGAGACTCTTGGATCTTTGATCAAGTTCCAGTGAACAGACCCACACTGAATTAGTTACTTTTCTGTTGCTATGGTAAGACACCCTGACTAAGGCAACTTATAGAAGGAAAAGTTTATTTGAGCTTACTTTCCAGGGGTAAAGGTCTGTAATGGAGGGAAACATGGTAGAATGTGGGTGGCCAGAGCAAAAAGCCAAGTGATAATGTCTTCAAGCAGGCACATGAAGCAGAGAGAGGCAGGAAATCCCACAAGGCTTAAGAACTCTGAAAGGTCCATCCTAAGGGACTGCTTCCTCCAGTAAGGCCGCACTTCCTGAAACCTCCCAAAACAGTGTCACTAACTAGGAACAAAATTTCCAAATATGTAAAACCTATGGGAAAAATTCTAATTCAAACCACCACACAAACTGAAGCACATTTGGGGACATTTGACTGTATATATCTCTATTTCTATCTCTGTCTCTGTCTCTATCATCTATCTATCTATCATCTATCATCTATCTATCTATCTATCTATCTATCTATCTATCTATCTATCTATCTATCTATATCTATCTATCATTTATCTGTATATACTCACACACATTGAAGTGCATGAAATTAGGCAGAGGGTAGTATGGGAATGTAGATAGGAAACTGTATCTAAATAAGATCAAAATATATTGTATGAAAGTCATTAAAAACCCAATACAAATAAGCAAATTGCTACCTTGAATATTTATTTGTAAACATTTGAATATTTTGAAAATAATGTTGAATAAACTCTCTAAATATAATTTTAGAATTCAAAGATTGAAGGTTTTCAATCCCTCAATATTTAAGCCCATGAATTTATCTTCATTGTCTACCCTGTTCCCAACCCGAGATCCTTATTGTTTGTTTCTACAATTTTTAATATTACAGCTGAAACTTCTTGCTGTTATCAAGAATAACACTAGTGATGACATCTCACATTCTTTCTACTTATCCACCCAAATATGCCTTTGAGCTACTATTGAATACAATTCAGTTCAATCTTATTTAATTAGGGATTATCTAACTAAAATGCTGAATATTAGCTTATGGAAGGTATACAAAAGAAGTTATAGGAGTCAAAGTACTTAAAGCTTAATCATTAAAGACACACCCTCATAAAATCAACTATAAAAAGATAAGAAAATTTGATCTATCATGAGGGTCACTAATTCTTTTCATTAATACTTAATTTTAGTCTCTGACTGAAATGGAGTTAAGTGATTCTTTTTCACAAACCACACCACTTAATTGAAGAATTTTCTTATCATATTTTATCTTACCCATCCAATTTTATTGTGAGCCATTGAGACTCTCAGTTCACACACCTGGTTTTTTTCTGTTCTGAAGGGGCTCATCCTACTGTATGTTTTCACGCCTTTTGAGCAGCAGGTAGCTGGTGCTGGGATGCATATCTCAGTGAGCTTTCAATAACGTCTGTGAAATTATAAGAAATAGAGATACAAAGTGCCCAAGATTGTCCTCAAATGAAGTTAGATATAAATTCCATTCAATAGCCTTTATTACAATGTGTACCTGTTTGAAGCAAATACGATGGTTTTCTTTTGCCTCTCTGACTTGTTTATTCTATTGTATTTAAATATATCAATGTGTATATGTGTGCGTGTGTATATATATATATCAAAGAGAAGTAATTTTCAACACCTTTTTCCAGAAATAACTTGAAGCATCTTGCATAAACATATATATATATACAATGAAGGGCACAAAAATATATATAAGAAATCAAAGAAAGACCAAAAGATTTGTTAACATGGGGTCAACACTTGTGGAAAATGAAGATTTCCACTAACTGTCCTTTTTAAAAAAATCTTAATGCTAACAGAGCATAGGGTGGGGCGGGCTACTTACAGAACAGTGGTCAACTCCTCCCCCCATTTACGGTTGCACTGGAAAGATCACACTCAACTATTGTCAAATATAGATTCTGTGACTTCATTGCAGAGAGATTATCCATGAACAGGAAACCTATATCATACTTCTGCCTCCAAAGGAACAGGGATCATTGAAAAAGACGGGGTAGAAAGTCTGTAAGAGCCAGAGGTCTTGGATCACCACGAAACAGAGTATTTCAGACAGCTGGTCAGTTAATCCTATGAACTCATAGCAATGGTGACAGCATATACAATGCCACATATGTTCAAGTCAGTCAAAATCCAGGTATAGATATAGGGAAATGGGTAATAAAGGCCAACACTGCCTGAGGAACCGATGGCTGCTTGGTGGGGGAGTTAGTCTCTTTTAGGAATATGACTCTTTGATGGTTAACCAGGCTCTAATGGATTGAACCAAAGCAAGTGACATTTGAGGAAACAAAATTGACTCTTTATGTCATTTGTGTATGTGTGTGTGTATAATAAATACAAATATAATACAGGAAATTGGATGGATGGAGGTAATAAGAGGGAGCAGATAGGGGAGTGGTTCTAAATCTGATCAAAATATTTTGTATAAAATTTTCAAAAATTCAGTAAGATATTCTTGGTAAAATCAAAACAGCATTACTCCTGTTTCAAGCTGTGCATTTGTAACTTGCCAGCTTTTGTTTCTTTCTTTTTTTTTTTTTTTGAAGCTTTTACAATTTTAATAGAATCTTAAAGAATAATCATCGGCAGGCAAACCGGTAATCTTGGCAGCTGCCTTGAGGAGGTGAATGGTGGGAAGAAGGAAAGAAAGCCATGAAGCCATGCAGGTTTAGAGCCTGTATGTGAGGTCAGACCCATGGCTGACTTACAGCCACATGGCTGGGAGAAGTAAACTAGAGACAAAGTGAAAAAATACAAGATGCTAGGGGCAGCCCAAAGCCTTAAAAATAGCATGTTTAGTAAGAAAGGCATGAAGAAGAAAAGGAGAAATTATGCTTTCCTGGAGAATTCAGGAAAGCAGACAGGCTTAGAGACCTACATGACTGTGCCTGGTCTAGAAGTTCTGCAGAGATCTGAGCTAGTTCCAAGCAGGAAAAACTCTCTACCTCATTAACATACCAGGTATTCCACCCATATATTTATCACAAATTAAGGTAAATCCAGCTACTCAGGATTCTGAGTCAAGAGGATCTCTTGAGTAAGTGACTCTAAGGAGTTCTGGTCTGCGGTGCGCTATGCCAATTGGGTGTCCCACACTGTTTGGCATCAATATGGTGACCTCCTGAAGCAGGGGCCCACAAGGCTGCCTAAGGAGGGGTGAACTGACCAAGGTTGAAATGGAGCAGATCAAAATTCCTGTGCTGATCAGTATGTTTCTTAATTTGAATTTCAAATTTTATTCTTGAAAGCTAATAATAATGCTGACTTCCTTTTAAAATATAAAAGTAAGATTGTAAATGGCCTGAATGGAGCTCTTGGCTAGTATTATTTATAAACCATGGTGGATTTTTTTGAACAAAATCTTCAGATATCATAATTTTACAAACACGTAAAAATATAAACAACTTTTTTAAAAAATACATGAGCTTATTCCTCTAATGGATGTTGTCCTCCATTGTCCCATTCTGGGACCCTCTCCAAAAATGATTCTTTTTCCTCAGTTATGAATTATATTCTTTATTCAGCAAATGTTGCCTTGTAACACTAAGGCATTAATCCATTTTTTTGTTTCTTTTTCTAAAAAAGAATTCTTACTTTCAATAACTCTGTTTCTTATTCATCTCTCCTAAAAGTATTCTGATCTGCTGCTTCCGTCATATTAATCCTACTTAAGATTATCATCTCTCTATCTTATCAAATTTACTACTTTGTTTCATATCAATTGTTTTCAGTCTTTCTACACCATTTTTCATATTTTATTATTCTCTCCTGACAAGTCCTTCTCAAGCCCTCAAGACATCACTTTCTTCTCACTTTCTTTTATGCAACTGTCTGCAGATCTAAATTTAAGTTTCAGTATCTTTCTCTTCTCAATGCACTTTATATATTGTTCTATACCAGAAGATAATTCTTCCCTACATGCATGTATTCATTCTTTGTGTTAATTAGCTCATCTTTATTGATTTTAATACTGTGGATAAACTGACTTAAACTCATGCTCTGTCATATCTGCATCCTCAGGAAGAACAGTCAGATCATTGGAAATCACATCATGCGGGAATTTTTCATTGTGTATTGTGATATTCTCAATCCACACTCCCTTTTCTTCACCTACGTTGACATCATTATTGCCCATGTTCAGAACATTAGAAGTTGCCCTTGAGATTCTCTCCTCTTACAACACTCTGAATGATTTTTGAGATATCCAAACAGAATGGCTATACCTGATTCTTCCAGGACTGATTTAAGGTATTCAGCACTTTTGATGGCCTGTTGTCTGATACAGCTTGCAAGTGACTGACCTTTTCCATCATACTGTCTTAATGTTTATTTCCACATAGACTCAAGAACACTTATTTTTTGCCCATGTGTGTATATGTGTCTGAGTATGCATGATATTTGTGCATGAACATTTGTGTGTGTGAGTGAAGGCAAGCCTGTGTCATAACAAACTTGTAGGGGTCAAAGCACAATTTTGAGTGTTAGGATTTTTCTGAAAACAGTGTTATGTTCCCTAGAACTGAGAGGGATGCCTAAGTAAGCCAATTATTTATAAGACAAGTGTTTGATAGATTAATGAATGAAACAGCTATAGGAATGGTTGGAAAGGACTGAAGAATTATACTAAATTGAATGCAGAAATAAATGAAGAAAAATAACTTGAAATGAATAAGACTTAACATATGTATTGAAGGACTTTTGTATATTGCTGTGATATATGTTTCCAAAATATAGCTAACCAAACAACCTGGTTTCTACTCACTTTTTCTATCTCTCCAAATAACTACAGTTGAATATTAGTCAATAGTGTGTCATCTATTCTCTCCCTTTATTGGTAAAAGAACATTCATTTTACCATATTTTGTGCCCGTGTCTAATAGCAACCTTTAATAGTAGGAGGTATGTTTAAAATATATTATTGTAAGCTTGCAATAAAGAAACCATCATAGAAACCACCATAGAAGTATCACACAATGATGGAGTATATTATAAATGGAAAAGATAGAGACCTCCCTTGAGAAAGGAATGAGGATCTGAGAATTCTCTCTCTCTCTCTCTCTCTCCTGTCTGATTGTGTGCTTGAAGTATAGTAATATATCATCATGTCATTTCCTCTTTGCATTACTCCATTGATATCCCCTGAAGTTAATGTTAAAAGTAATATCAATTCGTCTCTTAAAGCTATCTTATTTTTCTGAATAACTGTTTCATTACAGAAAAATATCAGAAAAACAGGATCATTATGAACCCATAATCTGTTTTCATTACATACTCCTTATCTTGGTCTACACTTTCTGTTTTCTCAGCATCATTTAGAATGACAATTCATTACTTGAATTATGTGTTCAGTTTCTTTTGTTTTCATTTTAAACATAGCAATAGTACACAGTAAATGTTTTAAATTATGTTATAGCAGCTCTAGCTTGCCTTTTTATTTTTTAAATAAATTTTAATTCATTGAGGATTTTATACAATCTACTTTGATTATATTCACCCCTCCCAAGACTCCTCCCAGACCAAGTCGTACCTCCCTTACACTCAACTTCTTGTCTTCCCTTTTTTTTATCATATGGAGTCTAATTTGTGTTTTACAAATTCTTCTGAATATTGGACCATCTCCTGGGACATCATCAGTTTATAAAGGATCACAACCTTAAAGAAATCCAACTGTCTCTCAGCAGCTATCATTTGTCAGTGACTCCTCAGCTAGGATTTTGATATCATACCCAAGTCCTTTTCCATACTGGGACTTTGTCTTGTTTGAAATTGTGCAAGACTAGTATATGTTGTCTCAACTATTGTGACACTGTGAGTTCATATGTCCAACTGTCTGGTGTCCTTGTAAGAACATCTGACGCTTACAATTCCTTTGCCCCCTCTCATCTGAGCCTGTCCTGCGTCTTGACTGAGGGGTGTGATACAGATATCCCATTTACAGATGAAGGTACATCAGTCTCTTATTCTCTACATATTGACCATGTATGGGTCAGTGTGGTAAATTGCCATGTAATACAAGAAGAAGGTACTTTATGTAGAGTTGAGAGATGCATTATTCTATGGACATAGGGATAAGTCAATACAAGTTGGTTTAATATTGTGTACATTTTGTGGAATAGGAGTAGTTGGTTCTCCCTTAACAGTCATGGCTCTCAAAATTGTGCCATGCATTGGTTTCATCTTGTGGAGGGGAGCAAGCTTAAACCCCCCAAAAAGGGTTTGGGTATTCCCATAACAATGGTGCCACAATTGCATCAGTAGGC
This sequence comes from Nannospalax galili, assembly GCF_000622305.1. Classification (NCBI taxonomy): domain Eukaryota; kingdom Metazoa; phylum Chordata; class Mammalia; order Rodentia; family Spalacidae; genus Nannospalax; species Nannospalax galili. The sequence goes on along the minus strand of NW_008342018.1, from coordinate 7,531,618 downwards.
ATATCTTGCTAGTTCAATTGTTATTGGAGGATTCATAGTCAGATAAAATCAATAGTTATATTTCTTTTCTGTTAGCACAAGACTTCAACCATTATACTGAACAAAAACGGAGAGAGCAGAAAACTTTATCTTGTTCTTGTTTTTAGTGGAAATGCTTTGCATTTTTCTTCATTTAGCACAATGTTGACTGTGGCTGTATTTTGCTGCTGTAATGTTGCTGAATATTGCATTTATTATGCTGAGATGTGTTCCTTGTATCCTTAAATTCTCCATGAATTGTGTCATGAAAAGATGTTGGGTTTTGTCAGTGACTTTTTATTTATCTAATGAGGTGATTCCATGGTTCCTGTTCTTGAAAGTCTATTTATAGTCTGGATTATATTTTTTAATTATGTGTGTGTTGAACCATTCCTGCACCTCTGAGTTGATCAAACATGATAAACTTTTTGAAATGCTCTTGAATTAGGTTTGTGCATATTTTATTGAGACTTTTGTGTTTATTTTCATTAGAGAGATTGGACTATATATTTCCTTTTATGCTGGACCTGTGTCTGGTTCCGCTAGTAGAATCAAGGTTTTACTAGCTTCACAAAAAAATTGGGAGAGTTTTTCCCTTCATATTTTGTTATATTATATGGAATAATTTATGAAGAGTTGTTGGTTGTCATGTAAGTTCTAGCAGAATTCTGTGCTGTTTCCACCAATGCATTTACTTTCTTAATTAAAATATTTTAATTATTGCTTCTATCTCATTGGATTACATGGGTATCTTTAAATTATTTCATTTTGATTTAACTTTGGTAGGTCATACATATCTAGAAATTCACCTATTCCTTTGAAATTTTCAAATTTATTTGGATATAGATTTAAATATGTCCTTATGATATTCTAAAGTTCCTTGGTTTCCATGTTTCTCTCTTCAGTTGTAATTTTGTTAATTTGGCTAAAGGTTTGCCAGTGTTGTCAATCTTTTCAAGGATCCAACTCTTCATTTCATTGATTCTTTGTACCATTTCTTTTTTGCTTCATTTTATCAGTCCTGATTTTTATTATCTCTTCCCATGTGCTTTTTGGGTAACGTCTGTTTTTGTGTTCTTGGCCTTCATGTGCATTAAGTCATCAATATGAGATGTTTCTAATTTTTTGAGACATTTGGGCATTTAGTGGTCTACATTTTTCTCTGAAAACTGCCTTTATTGTGTCCTACAGATTTTGGAATGCTGTGCTTTCATTTTCATTCAATTCTATCTGTTTTGAAATTTTTTCCTTGAACCAGTGTTTACTGAGCAGTGTGTTGTCTAGTTTCCATAAGTTTGAGCTTTCTGCACTTTCTACTGCTATTCACATCAGCTTTATTCCTTTGTGGCCATTATAGAATGCAGGTGGTATTTCAATGATCCTAAAGCAATTATCCTTCATGTGCTAATAGGTGGTCTATTTCAGGGAAAGTTCTATGGTGTTTTGAGAAGGAAGTGTATTATTTAGTGTTTCAGAAGAATTCTCTGTAGATGTCTGTTTGATTAATCTTGTTTATGATGTCATTTAACTACAGAGTTTCTTCAGTTTTTGTGATGTTTTGTCTATTGATGAGAAGGTATGACTGTGTTGGGATCCATTTGTGACATTAAATCTAATATTTTTTTATGAAATTTAGTGTTCCTGTGTTTGATGATGAAATATTCAAAACTATAGTATTTTCTTGGTAGGTAGATGTTTTCCTTTAACAAGTATGAAGTGTCCTCCCTTATCTCTTCTGACTAGTTTTGGTTTGAGGTCTATTTTTTCAGATATTAGAATAGCTGTACCTGCTTTGTTTGTGGTTCTGTTTGCTTGAAATATATATTTATCTATTTGCCTTAAGATGGTTTCTATAATTGATATTTAGGTGTGTTTGATGGAACCAGCAAAAAGATGGATCCTGTTTTCTAATCCAATCTTTTCATCTGTGTATTATTGTTGGATAATTGAGACAGCTAATAAGTAGTATTGAACAGTAAGCAATAATTCCTGTAATTTTGCTGTGGTGGTGTTATTAAACTTCTTTTGATAAACTTCTGGGATTGTTTAATTATTCACTGTGGTCTCTTGGTGGCATTTAATTTTCTCCTCAGATGGAAGTATTCCTAACATTTTCCTCTGTGGAGCTTAGTTAGTGATCATAAATTCCATGAAACTTTTTAATCATGTAAATTATTTTCTTTTTCCTTTAATCAATACTGACAGTTTTGCTTGGTGTGATGGTTTAGACTGGCATCTGTGGTCTTTCAGAACTTATCAAATGCTAGTCTAGGCCTTCCTAGGTTTCAAAGTCTCCAGTGAAAATCATGTCTTATTCTCATGGGCTAGTCATTATACATAGCTCTCTCGTTCTGTCTTGCAGTGCTCAATATACTTTTTTTGTTCTGTACACTTAGTGTTTTGATTACTATGCGATTGCTCCATCTCTTTCTTGTCTTCTCTATTTGGTGTTCTATATGCATCTTGGTAGCCACCTCTTTACTTACGTTTGGAAAATATTCTTCTTTGATTTAACTGAAAATATTTTCTGTGCCTTCCCATTTCTCAATCTGCTTAAATCTTTAAAAATTTCAAGGGGGCAGGAGAAGAGATGACTAGATCTTGGGGAGATAGGGAAGCGAAAGGGAAATGTGTTGCGTCTGAAACCCCCAAGAAATGCACATATGGTACCTGAACATTAGTGCATATGTATACCTGGGGGCTGTATGGAAAGAAACAGAGTGCCAGACAGGAGAGACCTCCCTTAGAATGGTTGGTCAGAGTCATACAAGTGACTCCCAAAATAACATCAGTTATTGCCAGAGCTCTTGATTTTCTCCCATAACTGGAAGACAAGACCCTACTGCTGATGACACAACATACTTCAGACTCAGAACTTGGAGCAGTGGACCTGGAACTGACCTGAAGTTTAGCTCTCAGAGTTCTGGAGGATACTATGCAAGCTACTAATTGAAAAAAAGTCAATCAATAGTCTAACCCAATGTTAAAGCCTAATAACCATAATGACCAGCACAGCAAACTTCCTGTACTGGTGCAGTAGTGGCACTCTTATCTCAGGGGTAATGAACAGCTATCTAATTGGGCTTGAAGCTGTCTTAATGGGCATGAACTCATGGGTGGAACAGTAACACAATCAAATACACGTGGCTGGAGAGGTCAAAAATCCTAAAGAAAATCCTATCTCAGTCATAGCACTAGGCAAATGAAATTTCTTACCATATGCTGAATATGGATCCTTATATTTGTAGAAAAGTATACCATACACCACTTATCAAAGAAGCTTCCTTTTGTAACAGATGGAGGCTCCTGCAGAATCCCACAACTGTTCAGAAACAGAGACCGTATGTTTGAGGGTTGCCCAGTCCTAAATGACATATCTACAGTGGAATCTCTACACCTAAGACTCATGGAACATAGTAGAACGGGGGTGTAGAGAAAAATAGTGTATTCCTTAACTCTCACCAGTGAATCTTCCTTATACAGCAGAGTGTGATGCACACAAAAGGCCGCAGCCAACTTTTAAAGAATAAGAGACTGCAGATTGTCTCTCATTAGATAGGATTCTTACGTCAAACCTCTCCCACCAATGACTCAGGGAGGGAGAAGAAAGAACCAGAGTTGTTCCATGTACAAAATGAAGCAGAGGCTGGGAGGCCACCAGAAGCTTGCACATGTGTACTTATGGCAATGGTGGCACTGAGCACAGGACCCATACCAACTCAATCTGACAAGGAACCCAGCATGGAGCCAGGGAAATGGGTCAAGGCTCAGCCATACTTTGGGAACTATTGGAGACTGATTACTACTGAGTGAGGGAGAGTAGGTCTTACCAAAGATCTCTTGATAGACTGGTTAGACTCCAGTGGATGAATTTGCACTGAATGACATCTGGGTACAAATGCTATAGGACTTAAAAGGTATGGTGAAATACATGAGGTTTGGTGGGGGTCCTGGGGAAGCATAGATGGAGGAAGGGTATTAATTTGATTAAGAACTGCTATATGAAAGGTACAAAAGCTCAATAACAAATTTAAAAAACTTTAATGGCATATATCAATTTCCTGTGAGTCAAAAAAAATCTTCCTTTTGCTTATATAATATTCCTTAGTTTACTAACCCTGAAATAGTTTTCAAAAAAATGAATACACTTAAGAATAATGTATAAGGCAAACATAACTGCTACACTACAGAAAATTAATAACAGTAAAGGCCTTTTGAAAAAGTCATGTGGACACCTACTGCTGTAGAAGCTTCTGAAAATATACATATAGATAGATACAGATATAGATAACTAAAAAGAGGTTAAACAGAGGCTTGGAAGGTGGCTCATTGTTAAGATCACTAGCTGCTCTTGCAGAGGAACAGGGTTTGATTTGCAGCATGATATTATGGTTAACAACTATCTGTAATTCCAGTTTCAGGGGACCCAACCTCCTGTTCCGGCCCCCACAGGCATTCCACAACCCCAGCCCACTTACATACATGCTGGCAAAACACTCATACACATTAAAAATAAATACATTAAATAATGTAAAAAGAAGTTCAATGAGGTTACCCTATAATGGGGAGATTATGCCCTGACTTGACAACAAAGGTTATCAAATAAAGGTACAGTGCAAGGAATGGGGTCCCTTTTTTGGAGCTATTGATCAGTGAGATTCCATAGACCCTCAAACAACTGTATATTGCCATTGCATTGGTTACCTGCCAGAACTTTGTAAGACCCATTTTGAAAACACTACATTTTTGAATCATAAAACAAACATTGAAAAATCAAGCTATTACTGACCTGAAGGCCTCATTTCTTCTAATTAACATCCGTGGTACCTGAAAGGTGCTGCCAAAAAGAGAGAAGTAAACATTAAATTCACCCAGTTGTGAATCCTGTGAGCTGTAATAACTAGCCTGGTAAGATCCCCACAGCTGCAATAGTCCCACAAATGTTGTAAGAGTAACCCACCACCTTCTGAATGGATGTAAGACCTGCTTTACAAGATGGAGCCAGACCTGGCACTGTTATCAGAGTCAGGATCCTGTGATTAGACAGGTTATAGGCTCTTGGGGAGAATCTCCTACTATTATTCTGCTAAGTGGGCATAGTATTAAACCAGTATCTAGTGACTTGTCCTTCTCCCCATAGATTAGTACATTTCTCAGTTCTCACTATAGATGCTTCTTCTTGCAGTACATAATGATTTACAGAGACCCATAACATGATAAAGTGCAGAGAATAAGAGACTGAAGAGTGAGCTCAGTCCTTAAATAGAAACATATACCACACTGTCTCCTCCCAGTGCTCAGGGATAATTGTGGAAGAAGAGGCAGAAAAATTGTAAAAGGAAGATGTGGTCGATGAATATAAGGAAACTATGTTTTTTTGAGTGGGGCATAGGCAAGAAGCCCCAGCATAACTGAGGATTTATTGGCAATTGATAGCCATTGAGAGGGGGTGGTTCATGAAGGGTGTGATGCTACTTAAACTAACCTCACTCCAAGGGATAGAATTTACCCATACTTATAGGAATTTGGGAATCATAAAATATGCATGAGAGTTTTTAAAAAAGAGAACAAGAAGCCAGAGGGTAGGCAGGTGGGATTGGATCTCACAGCAAATGGAGGAAGCATTCTGAAAATGATTAAAATATATTGTATGAAAGTCTCAAAAGTGTTTTTAAAAGAATAATGTATAAAAATCACTTTTCTTTTTTATTTTTTGAAAACTTTGACACTAATGATTTCATTCTTGTTAATAACTGACAGCAATTATTCCATCAGTGACACTATCACATAAAAGTGAAGGTATATAATATCTATAGGAGTGAGTAATTAAAGACCATTATTATTAAATACTTGCTTTACAAATAAATGTTATTATCATTTGGTGCTATAAAAATCACTTTTCTTTTTTATTTTTTGAAAACTTTGACACTAATGATTTCATTCTTGTTAATAACTGACAGCAATTATTCCATCAGTGACACTATCACATAAAAGTGAAGGTATATAATATCTATAGGAGTGAGTAATTAAAGACCATTATTATTAAATACTTGCTTTACAAATAAATGTTATTATCATTTGGTACTTATAATATATGGCTATTGGACAAAATTGTTCCTATAGTAAAACAGATTAAATTGTATGTCATCTAACATAATTATTTTATGTTTCAAATACTACAAAAAAAAATCTACTTGTTTAAGCAAAGTTATCTTTGTGACTTAGGAGATGGTTAACTGGATAATAGCACTTATTCCTCAAATATAATGACCTGGATTCAGTTCTAAAAACAAACCTAACCAAAAAGTTGGGTATGGCTTATGCAGCTATAATCCCAGCTCTGCGGGGGATCAAGACAGCCTTAGAATTGCTAGTAATTAAGTAAAAAGGAAATAACAAGGCCCAGGTTCAGTAATAGACCCTGTCTTAAGGGAATAAGGCAGAGAGTGATAGAGGAGTTCGCAGAGTCTTCCTTGGCCTCCTGCCTTTTGCAATGGGCATGCCCAGCTGCACACATATACATAAAATAAATCATTACTAATATAATATTTTACAACCTTTAATACTTGCACTGCATAATAACTCTCAATTTTAATATTCTATACATCTTTAATTTTGTATTGTGTAACTTACATCATCCTTTCTCTTAGCCAAAGAGAGTTATTGTTTCCCTGTTTCTGTATTTGAATGTTTTAAGATATATTGCAATTGTAAGATTATGCATTATTTTCTTTCGATGTCATGATTATTTCAGTTAGCCAAATGTCCTCTTGGTCTGTTAAAATCATGGGGACTATTAGGGTTTAGATTTTAAGGACTCATAGTAGTAAATATATATGTACCATCTTACCAACTCATTTAGAATATTTCCTTATCTTTGTTTTCCAAACAATGCTCCTAAGGTGGATGTGAGTCCAGGTGTTTCTGTAAACAGTGCTAAAAGGAGGATGGGAGTTTAGGTGTCTATGAGACCATGACTTCATATCTTTTGAGGATCTGCTTAGTAGAGGGATTGATGGGCAATGTGGCAGTTCTGTTTTTAGTTTCATTAAGAACCTGTATACTGTTTCCCAGAATATCGGTACTAATCCACATCCCCAGCATCAACATATCTGGGCGTCCTTTTCTCCACACTATTACCAATTTTTTTTATCTTGTCATTTTGATAATAGGAATCCTTATATATATATATATGAAATGATACCTCACAGTGGCTTTTAGTAGATATCTCCTTGATGATTTGTGACAGCTTTTCATACTGTTATTATGAAATTTTCTTTTCTGGTTTTTTACTCAGTAAATGCATTTTTATAGATAAATAGACAATTATTAAGGTGACAGACAAGAGATTATATAAAAAGGTATTACTGAGACTGAAGAGATGGCTAAGAACAGTTGTCACTCTTGTGGATGATCAAAGTTTGATTTCCAGCACCTGCATTAGGCAGGACTATAACTACAACTCCAAGGACTCTGATGCCATCTTGTAACCTCTTCAGGCACGTGTACTCACATGGACGGAGAGACACACATATGTACAATTAAACATAAAAAGTCTTAGAAAAAGCAACACTGAACTCCATACCTTTCTTACTAATAACTCTAAAAGTGCCGAGTAGTCGTTAAAACATTCATTGAATTAACCAGTTTTGAGAATGCCAAGCATATAACGAGACAGTGCTAGGGAAACTGTTTAAATAGGAAAATAACACTGGTACAAAACTGACATGCTCAATGTATGATGTTAACATACTAGTGTTTTTACTTCTCCATTTAGAAAAGGAGGATAATATTGTCTTGCCAATATTAATGTTAAGGTAAATAATGTCAGGAAAGAGTATAGGATGGGACTGTCCTGATAAGTAATAAAAATAAACAGCTATTGCTTAAACTTTTTGACAACATCATACAATGTATTTGGATCATATTCAGATCCACATCCCCACCTCCTTTCAGATCCATTCCTCTCCCATGGCCTTCTCAATTATTTTATTAGGTCCTCTATTATTTTTTTGAAGGCCTATTACATCTAATTTGTGTTCCCTAAATTATCTTTGGTTTGATTTCATCCTCTGGACTGTTCAACCTAGGTTTTGGCATCACACCCTTAAAGAAAACTGATGTTCTCTCTCCCAGCAACATTCAAATGTCAATAGTTACTCAGCTACAGTTGGGACTTTCTAGTCCACCTCTCCTGACCATGCTGAGCTTTTGTCTGACTTAGGTTTGCACAGGTCTTGTGTATGCAATCACAAATGTTATGGGTTCATATGTCCAACTTCCCTGTAGTGTGTGAAAGACACAATTTCCTTTAATTCACAAATTCTAACTCTTACAGTCTTACCACCCCTTCTTCTACAGTGATCCCTGAACCTTTGGAGAGAGAACATGATATAAGTGTTCACTTTAGGAGTGAGAACTACACAGTCTCTTATTCACTACATGTTGAGAAGTTGTATGTCTCTGTGTTAATCATCATCCACAGTCTATACGTGTGCATGGTATATGTGTTTCTTTGTGCATATGCGTGTGTGTGTGTGCATGCATGTGTGCATTCATGCATGAGTGCCTACTCTTTCACAGAAATAAGAGTATTTATTCAATAAGAGACCTTTATTCAAAAGGTTTTTATTGTTAGTTATCCCTCCCTAGATCCCACCTACACCCTGCCCTCCCCACTCTTCAACCTTTTTTACCTTTTCTATTCCCCTGTCCCACATGTATCACGGAATACTATCCCCACTCACATGAGGTTCATCCATCCATCTTGTCCCCTTATTTCTTGACCTTTACAGATTTTTGATGAATACATACATGTCTAAACATTCAATTCTAGCCCACATATATGAGATAGAACATGTGATATTTGTTTTTCTGTGTCTGGGTTACCCTACACAGGATGATTGTCTCCAGTTCCATCTACTTACCTATGAATTTCAGGATTTCCTTTTCCTACCAGCTGAATAACCATATTCCAGTCTGTAAAGGTACCACATTTTTATTATCCATGCATTGTGGACGGACAATTTGGTTGTTTCCATTTCCTGACTATTGTGAATAGAGAAGCTAGAGGAGGACACTCACTTCTCCACTGATAGGCCCACAATTAGTACAGGAATGGGAAATTTTAAAAGTATTTGTTATTAATTTCTCAATTTCATACAATATATTTTGATAACATTCAGACCCCCTTCCCACAGGAATTGGAAATTTGCAGGCCTCCTATGGGCAAGCATAGAGTTTCTTTTAAAGTTGCTACTGTGTTACATAAATAAAGTGGGTGAAAGTAAAAGACTTTTTGAAAAGAATTAAAAATACTGATCTATGGATTCATATGTAAAGACCAAAGATCTCCATAAAATAATTGAACTGTACATGCCTATGTATGTGTTTCAACCAAAATGACGATCTTTACACCAAAGCTTCTTAATTTATGATTCATTACCCAATATGGAATCATGTAACTCAGTGTTTAGTCAAGAAAAATTTGATATTAGTAAAAGCTTACAGAAACACATTGAGTGAAAATGAAAACTGATTCAAACTTAAACACATAATGAAGACAAGGAGAGCTTTCCACTCTGTGTCATGGAATGTCACATCAGCCTTAGTTCTGAACACACAATAAGAGTACTTCACAGTACACGTGACTCCACATCAACATCAATGAATCCTCCTTGACACACCTTGGTTCAATTTGAGACTATTGGATATTATGGGTTGTCTTAATTTCACAATGCACAGGAATACGTTTTCTTATTAGAAAGGAAAAGATTAAATTATAGCAAACAAAAACTTTTAATGTCTTGTGGCCATCATTTATCATCATCTAAGTATCAAGTTATTGTGGCTTTCAAGTATCATTCTTTAGAAAATTGAGCATGTACACCTCATTTCTGTGAACTTCTGCTTTTGACCCTAATAAATGGTAAAATTGTTCATATACTAAAGAAAAATTTTAAAATTAGTGTATGCTATATTATCAGTTCATTTTTTATTATTGTACCCATTTTACATTCTTGTATGCTCAGTTCATGTAAAAGTTTCTCTGATGAAAATGGTTCATGAGAGGAGAATTTTTAAACAGAAATTAAGATCTTCTTAGGTATGGATCTTGTTTGGTACAAAGTTATTTTTGGAGAAATGATTTATGTTCAATTCATATTTCTACTCAGATCCTATAATGACATCCTCCAAACAAATATAATATTGTTGGTCCCTTTCAGGGTTTTAGAAATCTCAACCTTTCTAAATTTTTCTTTTTGGGTCTGTTAGATTTCAGTAATATTCTGTCTTATTCTATAAGTTTACCAAACTGTCTGGCATTGGTCAGAGAAAATGATAGAGTTCTGAGGAATGGAATTTTCACCATCTTAATGTTGTTCTCTTTTGCAAATCATTGCTTCATCTCGTTTTACAGTGTAGGAAAAAGGAAGAGAGAAGCATTGTTGATCAAGTTTCTCAAAGTTTTCTTGTATACATGTCCAATAGAATGGTGGGATGAATCCTTTGGGGTGTGACTATTTACTAACAACGAATTATCTGTTTCTCTTAGTTACCTCAACTATTGATCCATATGTTAAGCAATGCCATGCAAGTGGGCCATCCTTAGGTTACACTGATGTCCTAATGCTCAAGTGTGAAGCCCTATCATGATTAGATTTTTGGGATCAACTATTCACTCTACCTCTCTCTGAAGTTAAATGCTGTCAAAAAGAATAAGGTACTAGTAAAAATTTGCTCATCTGACCAAATTAAGTTATAGGTGTGTATCCAGTTATCAATCCCAACCAGCCTGAATGCTTAAGCTCTCCCATAGGAACTCTGTTTTCAGAATGGTATTGGTCTGGTCAGAAGGCAACCCTTCAGGTGCCCTTGAGTGCTTTACTCAACATTTGGTGAGACAAGAACACTGGGGTTAGTGGCTATCTTTCAAAATATCTCTGAAGGTGAGCAAATGGGTCTCAGTAGCATGTCCACAATGCCTTGATTGCTTGCTTTAGTCGGCATTTATGCTTTTGACTTGGGTTGAACTTCACTAAAATTATGAGTCAATCAAGGAGCTCACATTTAGCAAACAGTTTCGTTCACTGTTATATTTAGGCATTTTGTTCTTCCTGCAGTTAACCATACCAAATCATTTACTTTTATCAATAAGACCATCACAATGACAGTAGTAATTGGCAAGCAGAGCTGCAGATATCCCTGACACAGAATGAAGGCTTAGTTTAAAAGAAAATAGAATGCTACATATACTGAAAGAATAGGTTTCTATTTAAATTTTCCTACAATAGTTTAATAGAAAAAACATTTAAGCCAATAATCCAAATAGTTTTAGACTGAGGAACTGATATGGACATCTTTTCTTAGTGTTGATATCATGAGCAATCACAGTAGATGTGCAACAACCTCAGACTGTGGATTAGCATATGGTAATGCTTAAAAGCTGATATAGACATGCTTAAAGCTGATATAGACATCTGAAATTTTTAAAAAGCATTTTAGAATTTAAATTATCATAATGAGGGCCTGGAGAGATGGAACATTGGTTCCCAACACCCACATAGCAACTCCACATAACTTAACTCCAGTTCCAGAGGATCCAACATCCTCTTCTGACCTCCACAGATATTGCACAACACAGGTTCACTTACACACATGCAGACAATATACTCATATACATAAAGTAAAAATGATAAATATTTTTAAAGATTATAATGATTAAATATATCACAAATAGCCTACCTATTAGTGATATTTAACATGAATATATATTATATATACAGGGAAGAGGGAGAAGAGAAAAAGTCACATCTTGAATGACTTGCCTGCCATGTTTGATAGTTGTTCATTATTCTCAATAGGATGTGTCTATGCAAAGCTGTAATTAATCTATTTTTATCCTCCAAGGCAATTAGATGTCGTTGATGTCCACCCAGAAAACAAATCACCCTCCAAAGAGCCAGTTCTAAAGAAGTAATAGACAACTGAAAAATCAAGAAATGTATCACTCTTATTTCATTTACCATGCATTGGAATTACACGTCTCTAACGCTTCTTTTCTTTAGAGTCTATGAATTTAAGAAGAAGAAAGGGGAGGCCCCTAGTGCTCCTAAATTCAATAACAATACTTTGAGTATTTGACAAATATTTGCTGAATGAACTGAATCTCATATAAAAGCAAATATTGCTTTAGGGAAATCATATTTCGTTTGAGATTATTTTATCAGTAAAAATTGACAAAGTTAGAGGCATCCCTGGGTGGCATAGCCACCAGCTTCCTGGTGACAGCATCTTTCCTGGATATGTTTAATGGCATCCACTGGGCCTTGACTCCCCCCGGCTTCATTCACCCTCCAAGCTCCCACACCCCATCTCTCCTCCTAGCCTGGGCACTGGCCCATTTCTTGTATTGGCACCCCAGACCTCTGGACTGACATCTTGGCCCAGACTCTTGCACTGTTTCCTGATTCTTTTCATCCAGACCAACCTAAGTCCTCCCTGTAGTCCCCAGGAGCCCTTTGGGCTGCTTCCTTCTCCACCTCCCTTTGCATGCCTGGGTGGCACAGTCACCAGCTTCCTGGGGCCAGTCATCTTTCCTGGGCCTCGGTAGCTCCTAAAGTCCTGAGACCAGCATCTTTTGTGGAGGGATCCAGACCTTAGGAGAAATCCTGAGAGAATCAGATCCTCATTTGACTTGGGCCTCTGTTTTGAAAAAGAAGATGAAAGAAATTTGGAGCCTCAAATGTAAAATCAAAAGAGAGAACCTGAAGCCAAGACCAACAAGCTTTTCATGCCCAATATATAAACCACAAAGGCACATAACTTTACAAAAAGAAGCAGACCTAAACTAAACAAAAAAAGGCTTGATTCTCACACAATCATAAACTACAAAAGAAATCCACATCAAAGTCACTGTGAAAAAATAATGGCATGAAAAACCCAATAAATAGACCCCCAACAAATACCAACAGTCCTGTAAAGGTATACAAAGAGAAGCCCTAGAGATAACACAGCATGGAATTCAGAAGAACAATTACAAACATGATAAAAGAATTCAGTGACTTTAAAGACCACACAAAGAAATCAAAGAACTAAAAGAAGATAGGGATAAACTGAATGATTTCAGAAAAAGTGTTTGAAATATTGACGAATACTCAGTTTAAAATGAGGAAGGAAGTGAAACACTCAGTAAGCCAATTGGAAATGACAGGAGCAAGACTCATCAATAGGATGAATGAAATGGAAAACAGAATACCAAGACTAGAAGACAAAGTGGACAAATTAGAACACTTAAGCAAAGAGTATGAAATATTTAAGTAAACACAAGAATGGAATATGCAGGAATTGTGTGACACCATAAAAAGACCAAATTTACCAATCACACCATACAGAAAGGAGAAGAATCTCAGGATAATGGTAAGCACCAAATCTTCAACAGGATTGTAAAAAGAAAATTTCCCAAAATTAAAGAAAGACATGCCCATACAAGTACAAGAAACATATAGAACACCAAATAGACAGGACCAGAAAACTCTCCATGGCATATTATAGTAAAAACACTAAACATACAGAACAAAGAGAGAATATTGAAGCTACAAAAGAAAAACAACAAGTCACATATAAAGGCAAACTCATAAGAATTACAGCTAACTTTTCAATGCAAACTATGAGAGTCAGAAAAGCCTGGACCACAGTATTGTCAATTCTAAATAACCACAGACGCCAACCCGGATTACTTTACCCAGCCAAAATTTCTATTATAGTCGAAGGGGAAAGAAAAATCTTCCATGACATAAATAGGTTGAAAGAATTAATGTTGACAAAACCATCCCTTCAGAGAGTTCTTGAAGCAATACAAAGAGCTGAAGAAAGGAATGACTATACCCAATGGATTACAGAAACTTAATGAAGGTATAACTATGGAAAGGCACAGCTACACCAAGAATGTGAACAGAAATAAAAATGACAGGAATCAATACACATCTTTCATTTATATCTTTAAATATCAATGGACGGAAATCTCCAGTCAAAACACACAGACTAGTTGAACAGATTAAGAAAAAAAAAAACATATTTTTGTTGTTTGCAAGAAACTCATCTTAATTTCAAGGACAGGCACTGCCTTAAGGTGAAAGGATGGAAAAAAAGTATACCAAGCGAATGGTACTAAGAAAAAAGCAGGCATTGCAATTCTAATATCCTACAAAATAGACTTCAAACTAAAACTAATAAGAAGAGATAAAGAGGGTCACTTCATTCTGATAAAAGGAACAATTGACCAAGAAGGTATTACAATCATAAACACATATTCACCAAATCCGGTGCACTGAACTTCATAAAAAGTGTACTACAGGACTTTAAGACCCAGATTAGTTCCAACTCATTAATATTAGGGGCCTTCAATACCCCATTACATAGGTCAACAGGACCGAGACTTAACAGAGACACATCTGAATTAAACAAAAACATTTTTCAAATGGGCCTAACAGATACCCACTGAATATTCCACCCAAGCACCAAAGAATATACTTTCTGTTCAGTGCTCCGTGGAAGTTTCTCCAAAATCAACCATATACTGGGGCACAAAAAAAGCCTCAATGAATACAAAAATATTGAAATAATTCCATGCATTCAATTAGACCACAATGCTATAAAGCATAAAATCAACACCAGAAGAAACCCTAGTAACTACATGAGCACATGGATTAAACAACACACTCCTGGATGATGATTGGGTCAAAGGAGAAATTAAGAATGAAATAAAATTATTCCTGGAACTAAATAAAAAGAACAATACAACTTAAAAAACCTCTGGGACACATTGAAAGCAGTCATTAGAGGGAAGTTTCTGCTTCTAAGAGCCTCCATTAAAAAATCAGAAAGAGGGCCTAGATAGATGGCTCAGCAGTTTAGTGCCTTGTCTGGTCTTGCAGAGGACCTAAATTCGATTCCCATTGCCCACATGGTGGCTAACAACCATCCATAGCTTCATTTCCGAGGAATCTGAAGACTTCTGACTTCTGTGGGCATTGCACAACATGTGTGCACATACACATGTGCAGGCAATACACTCATACATATAAAATAAAAATAATTTTAAAAAGTCAGAAAGAAAACAAATAAATGACTTAACATTGGTATTTATGACACTTGAAAAGCAACAACAAATGAAACCAAAACTCAGCAGACAAGAAGAAATAACAATCAGAACAGAAATTACTGAAATTGAAACAAAGAAAACAATACAAAGAATCAATGAACCCAAGAGCTGGTTCTTTGAAAAGATAAACAAGATTGACAGACCCTTAGCCCAGTTAACCAAAAGGAAGAAAGAGCACCTCCAAATCAACAAAATCAGAGATGAAAGGGAAAACATCAAAACAGACACCAAAAAGATCTGGAACATCATAAGGGAATACTTTAAAAACCTATAAGCTCCTAAATTTGCAAACCAAAAGAAAAGGACAGGTATCTAAAAGCATGGGAACCAACAAAACTAATCCAAGAAAAAGATCAGCAGCTTAAGCAGACCCATAACACATAAGGAAATTGAAACAGTAACACAAAAACTCCAACTAAAAAAAGCCCAGGACAAGATGGATTTACAGCAGAATTCTATCAGACATTTAAAGAAGATCCATATCCAATACTACTTAATTTATTCAAAAAGAAATGGAGGGAAACCTTCCAAATTCCTTCTATGACTCCATCATCATTCTAATACCAAAGCCAGGTAAAGATACAACCAAAAAAGAAAACTATAGACCTATATCCTTAATGAACATAGATGCAAAAATTCTCAACAAAATACTCTCAAACTGCATACAGACACACATCAAAAATATCATCCACCATGATCAAGTTGGCTTTATTCCAGAGATGCAGGGATGGTTCAATATACATAAGTAAGTCAATAAACATCATAAAACACATAAATGGACTCAAAGAGAAGAAACACATGGTCATCTCAGGAGATACAGAGAAGGCCTTTGACAAAATTCAACATGCATTTGTGTTTAAAGTCCTAGAGGGAGTTGGACTGGTGAGAACATACCTCAACATAATTAAAGCTGTATACAACAAGCCTACAGCCAGCACCATTCCACATGGAGAAAAAAAGGAAGCATTCCCTTTAAAATCAGGAGCCAGACAAGGCTTTCCACAATACCCACTCCTTTTTTTTAAAAAAAAAAATTTGTTTTAAAAATATTTTATTTATTATTTTCATTTTTGCATATGAGTATATTTCCTGCATGTATCTGAGTGCACCCATGTGATGCAGTGATGCAGAGGTCAAAAGAGGGCTTTGGATTTCCCCTGAACTGGAGTTAAGGATGGTTTGTACCCATCATGTGGGTGCTGGGAATTGAACCTGGGTCCTCTGCAAGAGCAGTCAGTGCTCTTAATCTCTGAGCCATTTCTCCAACCCCTCCACTCCTTTTTAACACAGTGCTTGAAACTCTTGTAAGAGCAGTAAGACTAGAGAAGGAAATTAAAGAGTAATAATTGGAAAATAAAAGATCAAATTATCTTTTTTTGCAGATGATATGATTTTCTATCTAAGAGACAATAAAAATTCCACCAGAACACTCCTAGAAGTGTTTAACAGTTTGAGTGAAGTGGCAGTTTACAAAATTAATCTACAAAATCTGTAGCCTTTCTATACACCAATAACAAGCAATCAGAGAAGACTCCATAGAAACACTTTCAAAATAACTGCAAAAAAATAAAAATAAATAAATAAAATATCTTGGAATAAACCTGAGCAAAGGAATTAAAGACCTCTTCAATGAAAATTTTAAATCTTTAAAGAAAGAGATTGAGAAAGAAATCAGAAGATGGAAGGACCTCCCACATGCTCATGAATTGGAAGAATTAATATTGTGAAAAAACTATCCTACCAAAAGCCATTTATAAATACAATGCAATGCCAATCCACATCCCCATGACATTCTTCACAGAATTGGTAAAAACCATCCTAAGATTCATCTGGAAGCACAAAAGACCTTGGATAGCCATAGCAGCCCTGATCACTGAGAGCAATGCTGGTGGGATTACTATACCAGACAGCATGTTCAGCAAATGGTGCTGGAAAAACTGGATCTCCACCTGTAGGAGAATGAAACTAAACCCCTCTCTTTCACCTTGCACAAAATTCAACTCCAAATGGATCAAAGACCTCAATGTGAAGCCTGAAACTCTGAAACTGTTAGAAGAAAATATTTCAATATCCAAGAAGATATAGGTATAGTGAACGATTTTTCCAAACTGGACATCAACTGCTCAGGAAAAAAGGTTAAGAATCAACAAATGTGACCTCACTAAACTAAAAAGATTCTGTACATCAAAAGAAGCAACCAAGAAAGTTAAGAGATAACCCTCAGAATGGGAGAAAATCTTCACTAGCAACACATCTCACAAATGTTTAACATCCAGAATATATAACGAACACAGAGAGAGAGAGAGAGAGAGAGAGAGAGAGAGAGAGAGAGAAAGAGGAGAAGAATCAAGAAAGGAAGTAAACCAATTAAAAGATGGGCTGGGAACTGAACAGAGAGTTCTCAAAAGAAGAACTAAAAATGGCTAAGAAGCATTTTAAAAGGTGTTCAACATCATTAATAATTAGGGAAGTGCAAATTAAAACCACTTTGAGATTGCATCTTACCCCAGTCAGCATGGCTAAGATCAAGAAAACAAGTGATACTAAATGTTCAAGAGGTTGTGGGTAAAAGAGAATGTTCATCTACTGCTGGTGGGATTGAAAACTTGTTCAACCCCTATGGAAATTAGTGTGGAGAACTCTTAAAAACTACAAATGAACCTACCATTTGATCCAGCTGTACCACTCCCTGGCATATTCCCAAACAACTCATCCTATTGCAGAGACACTTGTACATCCATATTTGTAGCTGTTCTTTTCACAGTATCTAAGAGGTGGAAGCAACCTAAGTGACCCTCAATTGACAAATGGATAATGAAAATGTGGTTCATTTATATGATGGAGTTTTATTCAGCAGTAAAGAAAGACAAAATCATGAAATTTGCAGGTAAATGGATGGAACTAGAAACTTTTATACTAAGTGAAGTAACACAGACTCAGAAAAACAAACAATGTATGTTCTCCCTCATATATGGATCCTAGCACCAAATCCTTACCTGTGAGTATGTTTCCAGACATAAGTATAGGAACCAGGATAATGAAAACAAACCAGAGAGGTAAAGGAAAAGAAAGAGTCTGAAAGAGAAGAAGAGTAGGAAAAAGGTGTTAATAAGGGAGATATGGATAAAAATTGGGTTATTTTAAGGGGAAGAGGGAAGAATGGTTATACAAGGAAGTTTGGGGATAAAGGGAAAGAAGGAACTCAAGAGTGATGGGACCATAGGAGAGGGTATTAAGGGAGAAATGGGAAAAATTGGATCTCTTTAAATGGGGAAACTATGGTGGAAATGTTAGACAATGAGAGAGATAAATAATGCCTACCTAGTTAAAAAAAAAAAAACAGATGGAACCATATTAGCCCAACAACCTACTGATAAATTATATATACAACTAGCTCAAAGAACACAATATATGTCTAAGCAAGTTTTATCTGAAAACGTTTCATCTTTGCCCAAGCTTTATCCACATAGCACATGATAATTAAAAGGACCAGATTGGTGGAACTAACTTCTTGATTTTTAAGAGCCATACTTTGAGGCCTATATTAATTTGATCAGAGGGACATAAAGAACAGTTTTTGCTCTTTGCCCTCCGAGGTTGACTAGTTCGAGGGAATTATGAAGCACCTCTCAAAATGTCCTGTGACTGTGGTGAGTCACCTGTCCTCTTCATCAAGGAGGTGATGGAGACCCCACCAGATGGACTTGAACCACTGTCCAGTCTAGAAAGAGGAGGATCAACTCAAAGGAAACATTTCCTCCATGATTTCAAGTGAGGCCAGCCATGGTCAAGTAGGATCTTTGACTTATCTTCACATAGATGGAACTGTTAAAAGAAAGGAGCCAAGGGCTCCTCCCAAGCCTATGTGACACCTGAGAAATAGATAAAAATAAATTGATTTACCTGGGCCAACTGTGTGGTCTTAAACACCCAAAATGAAAGTATAACCAAAGATTAAAATGATCAATATAATTCTTAAAGAATCCATGTATATAGCTAAAGGCTACATAACAAGAAATAATGCCCTACAGGATATACCTTCCTTTGAGTTGCTGGTCAGGGTGGCCCAAGCAACTCGCAGACAGCAACCCAGCATAGAACTGGGAAAATGAACAGCAGACCCCAATATTATCTAAAGTAGTATTGGCAACTGCTTGCTGCTAGATGAGGAAGAGCTGATTTTCCTAAAATCAGGGACTCTGGATAAGCTGACTGGACTCAGTGGATGGACAAGCACTGGGAAACTGCTGAGGGCACTGACAAAACAATGGACAATAACAAGGATGACAGAGTATATAGGCTCCAGTGGGGAAGGTGGCTATGGGAGGGTGACATTTGGGATGTGGGCATATAGATGAATCAGATTGTTTGGGATGTTCTGGATGAAATATACACACAGACACAAAAATCAATAAATAAAAAATGAGTTATATTTGAGGAAGAAGTGTAAAAATTTTCTTCACGTTAACTAATAGATGTGAAAAAGTTTAACATTGAAATCTACCTGATTACTTTATATCTGTGTTCAAGTTCCAAGGATCTCAGAAAGTAACCTACTGTGACTAGTAATAATCAGATAATATAGAGATTAGAGATGCATGTGCAAACATCTAAGTGTTAGTTGCATTAAAAACCAGTTTTTCAGCATAACCCGCAGGCCTCTCTCTGGGGTAATTTGATCATGCCCTCTGCACCTGGACTACCCCAGCCTCATTCACCCTCCCAACTCCCTTTCCCATCCCTCCTCCTAGCCTGGGTCCTGTCCCATTCCTTGTCATGGTGCACCAGACACGGGGGAACCACCACTGCTTCTTAATCCTTTGCACCCAGACCACCCTAGTTTCTCAGTGCAGTCCCCAGGAGCCCTTGGAGATACTTCCCACCCCTATCACCCTTTGCATCTCTGAGTGTCATGACCACCAGATGCCTGAGACCAGCATCATCCCTGGGCCCTGCTCCCAGGCCAGTCCAACCCCCAAATTCCCTCTTTCCAGGAGGGAACCAGACCTTAGGAGAAAGCCTGAGAGCACCTGATCCTCTTCTGATTTGGACCTCTGTGAGAACTCCTGAAGACAAAAGCAATTCGGCCACTCCAATATAAAATCAAAAGAGAGAACTGGAAGCTTAGACAAACCAGCTTTTCATGCCCCAAAAGTAAACCACAAAGACACATAAAGTTCATAAAAAAGCAGACCTAAACTTGAAGGCCTGAGTCTCGCATAAGAATCAGAAACTACAGAAGAAATTCATATGTCAGAATCACAGAGAAAAAAAATAATAACATGAAAAACCAAAATGACATATCCCCACCAAATACCAATAGTCCTCTAGAGGAGTAAATTGAGAACCCCCTAAAGATAATGCAGGACATGGAACTCAAAAGAACAATTATAAACATGATAAAAGAATTCAGTGAATTTAAAGAACACACAAAAAATGAAATCAAAGAACTGAAGGAAGATAGGGATAAACTTCTGAATGAATTCAGAAAAGAGCTGGAAATATTGAAGACTACTCAGGCTGAAATGAAGAAGGAAGTGAAACACTCAGTAAGCCAATTATAAACAGCAGGAGAAAGCCTCACCCATAGGATGAATGAAATGGAAAACAAAATATCAAGACTAGAAGATAAAGTGCACGAACTAGACCATTCAAGAAAAGATTATGAAAAATTTAAGAAAGCACAAAAATAGAATATGCAGGAATTGTGTGACACCATAAAAAAGACCAAACTTACAAATAATAGGTGTACTGGAAGGAGAAGAATCCCAAGATAATGGCATGGACCAGATCTTCAACAGAATCATGGAAGAAAATTTCCTAAAATTAAAGAAAGACATGCCCATACAAATACAAGAAGCATATAGAACACAAAGTAGAAAGGACCACAAAAGATACTCTCCACTACACATCATAGTAAAAACACTAAACATACAGAATAAAGAGACAATACTGAAAGCTGAAAAATAGAAACAAGTCACATATAAAGGAAAACCCATTCTGATTTCAGCTGAATTTTCAGTGCAAACTATGAAAGCCAGAAGACCCTGGACCAAAGTATTCCCAGGTTTAAATGACCACAGATACCAACCCAGATTATTGTACTCAGCTAAAATGTCTATTATAGTCGAAGGGGAAAGAAAAATCTTCAATGACATAAATAGGCTGAATGAATTCATGCCCACAAAACCAGCCCTTCAGAGAGTTCTGGGAGCAATGCAAACAGCTGAAGAAAGGAATGATTATACCCAAGGGGTTGTGGAAAGAAATTCAAAAAAGGTAAAACTGTGGAAAAGTACAGCTATATCAAGAATGTAAACAGAAATAAAGATGACAGGATTCAGTATACATCTTTCATTAATAATTTTAAATATTAATGGAATGAACTCCCCAATCAAAAGACACAGACTAGATGAAAGGATTAAGAAAAAAAAAACATCTTTTTCTTGTCTGCAAGAAACTCATCTAACTTCCAAGGACAGGCACCATCTTAAGGTGAAAGGATGGAAAAAATATACAAAGAAAAAGGTACTAGGAAAAAAGCAGGCATTGACATTCTAATATCTGACAAAATAGACTTTAAACTAAAACTAATCAGAAGAGATCAAGAGGGCTACTTCATTCTGATCAAAGGAACAATAAACCAAGAATATATTACAATCATGAACATATTGTAATATGTTAATATATTATATATGAATATATTCAACAAACTCTGGTGCACCCAATTTCATAAAAAAAAATTATACAGGACTTTAAGACCCAGATTAATCCCAACTCATTAATAGCAGGGGACTTCAATACCCCACTGTCTCCATTAGATAGGTCAACAGGGCAGAGAGTTAACAGAGAGACATCTGAATTAAACAATACCATATATCAAATGGCCCTAACAGACATCTACCAAGTATTGCACCCAAGCACCAAAGGACATACTTTCTACTCAGCACCCCATGGAACCTTCTCCAAGATCGACCATATACTGGAACACAAAACAAACCAACAAATACAAAAAGTTTGAAATAATTCCATGCATTCGATCAGACCACAATGCAATAAAGCTTACAATCAACACCAGAAGAAGCCCTAGTCACCACATGAACACATGGAGATTAAACAGCATACTCCTGAATGATGCATGTTTCAAAAGAAAAATTAATAAAGACATAAAAGCATTCCTGGAACAAAAGTAAAAGGACAATACAACACAACAAAACCTCTGGGACAGGCTAAAATATGTCCTTAAAGGAAAGTTTATAGCTATAATTGCCTACATCAAAAAATCAGAAAGAACACAAATAAATAACTTAAGCTTGCAGGTGAAGACACTTGAAAAAAAAACAACAAATGAAACCAAACCCAGCAGACAAGAAGAAATAACAAAAATCAGGGTTGAAATTAATGTAATAGAAACAAACAAAACAATGCAAAGAATCAATGAATCCAAGAGGTGCTTCTTTGAAAAGGTAAACAAGATTGACAGACCGCTAGCCCAGTTAACCTAAAGAAAGAAAGAGCACCTCCAAATAAAAGAAAAAATCAGGGATGAAAGGGGAAACATCACAACAGACACCAGAAAGATACAGAACATTATAAGGGAATACTTTAAAAACCTATATGCTACTAAATTTGAAAACCTAAGAGAAATGGATACCTAAATGCACAGGAACTACCAAAACTAAACAAAGAAGAGATTAACAGCTTAAACAGACTCATAACACAAAAAGAAATTGAAATAGTAATACAAAACCTTCCAACTAAAAAAGCCCAGGACCAGATGTATTTATAGCAGAATTCTACCAGACATTTAGAGAAGATCTACATCCAATACTATTTAATTTATTCAAAAAGAAATGGAGGGAGAACTTCCAAATTCCTTCTATGAAGCCAACTTCACTCTAATACCAAAGCCATGTAAAGATACAACCAAAAATGAAAACCATAGACCCATATCCTTAATGAACATAAATGCAAAAATTCTCAACAAGATACTTGCAAACCACATACAGACACACATCAAAAAGATCATCCGCCATGATCAAGTCAGCTTTATCCCAGAGATGCAGGGATGGTTCAATACACATAAGTCAGTAAACACCATAAATCATATAAATGGGCTCAAAGACTGCAACCACATGGTTATCTAAATAAATGCAGAGAAGGCCTTTGACAAAATTCCACATGCATTTATGTTCAAAGTCATAGAGAGAATTGGACTGGAGGGAAAATACCTCAACATAATTAAAGCCATATATAACAAACCCACAGCCAACATCATTCTAAATGGAGAAAAACTGGAAGAATTCCCATTGAAATCAGGAACCAGACATGGGTGTCTACTATCTGCACCTCTCTTTAACATAGTGCTTGAAACTCTTGCAATAGCAATAAGACAAGAGCAGGAAATTAAAAGAATAATAATTGGAAAATAGTGATCAAATTATCCTTTTTGTGTATGACATATTATATCTAATAGATGCCAAAAATTCCACCAGAAAACTAGAAATTCTTAACACATTCAGTAAAGTGGCAGGTTACCAAACTAACCTAACAAAAGTCTCTAACCTTTCTATATACCAATAAGAAGCAATCATAGAAAGAACACATGGAAGCACTCTCTTTCACAATAGCTGCAAAAAAATAAAATAGTTCAGAAAAAACCTGACCAAAGACTTTAAAGACCTCTACAATGAAAAAATTTAAATTTATAAAGAAAGAGATCGAGGAAGACATCAGAAGATGGAAGGAACTCCCATGCTCATGGATTGGAAGACAATATTGTGAAAATGATGGTCCTACCAAAGACCATTTATATATTCAATGCAATGTCAAACAAAATCCCCATGACATTTTTCACAGAATTGGAAAAAAAACATCCTAAGATTTATATGGAAGCACAAAAGACCTCGAATCATCAAAACAACTCTGAGCACTTAGAGCAATACCAGGGGAGATTACTATACCAGATTTTAACATGTATTACAGAGCTATAGTCATAAAAACAACATGGTAATCGCACAAAAAAAATAAACCCATAGATCAATGGAACAAAATTCAAGACCCAAATATGAGTACATGCAATTTCAACCAAATGATATTTCACAAAGGGGCCAAGAACATTCACTGGAGGAACGACAGCATGTTCAGCAAATGGTGCTGGCAAAAATGGATCTCCTCCTATAGAAGAATGAAACTAAACCCCTATCTTTCACCTTACACAAAAGTCAATTCCAAATGGATCAAAGACCTCAATGTAAAGCCTGAAATTCTGAAACTGGTAGAAGAAAACATTGGCAAAAACCTAAAAGCTATAGGTGTAGGAAAGGATTTTCTAAACTGGACATCAATTGCTCAGGAAACAAGGTCAAGAATCAACAAATGGGGCCTCATTAAACTAAAAAGCTTCTGCACATCAAAGGAGGCAACCAGGGAAGGAAAGAGAAAACCCACAAAATGGGAGAAAATCTTTACCAGTAACACATCTGACAGAGGTTTAGTATTCAGAATATATAACGAACTAAAAAAACAGAGAATCAAGACAAGTAACCCAATTAAAAGATGGGCTAAAGAGCCAAACAGTTCTCAAAAGAAGAAGTAAAGGTGGCTGTGAAGCATCTTTAAAGATGTTCAACATCACTTATAATTAGGCAAATGTAAATTAAAGCCACTTAAAAATTTTGTCTTACCCCAGTCAGACTGGCTAAGATCAAGAGAACAAATGATACCATATTTTGGAGAGGATGTGGGGAAAAGGGAACACTCATCCACTGCTGGTGGCCCTGCAAACTTTTCAACCCCTATGGAAATCTGTGTGGAGAACTCTTAAAAAACTACAAATGAGCCCGGCATGGTGGCACACGCCTCTAGTCCCAGCACTTGGGAGGCAGAGGCAGGTGGATCTCTGTGAGTTCAAGGCAGCCTGGTCTACATAGCAAGTTCCAGGACAGCTGGGGCTGCAGGGAGATCGTATCTCATGTCTCAAAAAGACAAAAAAAAAAAAAAAAAAAAAAAAAAACCTACAAATGAACCTACCATTTTACTCAGTTATACAAATCCTTGGCATATACCCATAGAACCAATCCTATTGCAGAGGTACTTATACATCCATGTTTTTTGTTTCTCTTTTCACAATAACTAAGAGAGGGAAGCAACCTAAGTGTCCCTCAATTGATGAGTAGATAACGAAAACGTGGTTAATTTATGTGATGGAGTTTTACTCAGCTGTATAGAAAGAAGAAATCATGAAATTTACAAGCAAATGAATGAAACTATAAACTGTTATACTAAGTGAAGTAACACAGACTCAGAAAAAAAACTGACATATGTTCTCCCTCATATGTGGATCCTAGAACCAAATCCTGATAAATGAGTATGTATCCAGACATAACTACAGGAAACAGTATAACAGAAAGAAGTCATGGAGGCAAAGGAAAAGACAGAACCGAAAGAGAACAGTAGGAAACAGGCATTAATAAGGGAGATATGGATAAAAATTTGGTTAGTTTAGTTTAAGGGAGGGGGGAGGGAAGGGTATACAAGGAATATAGGGGATAAAGGGAAAGAAGGAGCTCAAGAGGGGTAGGACCATAGGAGAAGGGGATTATTAAGAGAGAAAGGGGGAAAATGGGGTCACCTTAATTGGGTAAACTATGATGGAAGGGTTAGACAATGCACGACATAAATAATGCCTAGCTAGTTTTAAAAACCAGAGGGAACCACATTAGTCCAACAACCTACTGACAAATTATACATACCAGATCAAGAAATATATGTCTAGGTATGGTTTATCTGAGAACAATTAGTATTAGACCAATATTTATCTACATGGCACAAAGTTATTAAAAGTACCAGACTGGTGGAACTAAACTTCTTGGATGTTTAAGAGACATACTTTGAGTCCTATACTAATTTGGTCCGAGGGACACTAAGGACAGTTTTTGCTCCTGGTCCTCCTGATCGACTAGTTCCAGGGGACTATGAGCATCTCCTAAAATATCATGTAATCGTGGTGGGTCACCTGTCCTCTTGATCAAGGAGGCTGAGGAGAACCCATGAGATGGACATGAAACAGTGTTCAGTATCCAAAGTGGAGGGTCAGCACAGAGGAAACATTTCCTCCATGCTTCTGAGCGAAGCCAGCCATGGTTGAGTAGGACCTTTGATTTATCTTCACAGGTTAAAAAAAAGGACTAGGTTCTTCTCCCACGTCCATGAGACACGTGAGGAGCAGATCCCCAAATGACTTTAAGAGTAAAAATAAATAGGTTTATCTGGGCCAACTGCATGACTTTAAACACCCAAAAGGAAAGTATAACCAAAGACTAAAGGGGCCAATATAATTTTTAGGAGTCTATATGTACAGCTAAAGCATACATAGCAAGCAACAATTCCAGATAGGCAATAGCTTCTTTTGAGTTGGTGGCCAGGGTGGTCCAAGGGACTCCCAGATAGTAATCCAGCATAGAACTGGGAAAATGAACATCAGACCCCAAACTCTTCTAAAGGAATATTGACAACTGATTGCTGCTAGATGAGGAAGAGCTGACCTTCCTAAAACAAACACCTCTAGTTAGGCTGACTAGATTCACCAGATGGACAAGTAGTGGGGAACAGCTAGGGGTGCTGACAGCACAGCCGACAGTAGCAGAGATAACAGAGTATAAGGGATCTAGTTGGGGAGGGAAGCTATTGGAAGGTGCCATCTGGGAAGTGGGTGTATAGTTGAATATGATGGTTTGGGATGTTTTGTGTGATACACACACACACACACCAAAAAAATCAACAAATTTTTAAAAACAGACTATATTTGAGGAGGAAGCATAAAAATTTATGTCATGTTAATTAGTAGACGTGATAAACCTTACCATTGAAATCTACCCAATTCTTTGTAGACATACAGAGGTGCAAAGGATCCGAGTGCAACCAATTATGACTAGTAATAATCAGATACATACAGATTAGAGATGCATGCACTGACATCTAAGTGTTAGTAGCAAAAACAATGAGTCTTTCTGTAAGAAACAGTATATTTTAAAATGAAATGGAGCTTTTTTTAAAGTCAAAATCTCATTCAATTTTATGTCTTACAGGGCTTATACTGTGTTCAATATTGTATAGCTGTATTAATTCAACAGCGAACCTAAAATTTTATATCCACTTTTGAAAGAGCTGTGTCTTTGCTCTGGAAACTGTTATTGAGCGTATTAAAGCTGTAATAATATGCTTCTTCTAAAAAATAATATTTAAAAATATAGGAAAGAGCACATCTTAAAGTGAAATGGAGATCCTGGTTAAAGGGTAAAAACTCATTCAATTTTATATCTTACAGGGTTTATACTGAGTTCAGTATGTATAACTGTATTAACTCAACTGTGAACCTAAAAATTTACAGCCACTTTTGAAAGAGATGTATCCTTGCTCTGGAGTGTGTTACTGAATATGTTCATGCTGAAATGAAATGCTTCTTCTAATCATGTGGTTTTTAAATTTTAAAATCAATTAAAAAATTATTTCTTCAAAGCATAAAAATTTGCTCCTTAATAGTTAGTAGATGTGAAAAACATTATCATTGAAATCTACCTGATGACTTTATATCCATGCTCAGATGTCAAGGAGCTCAGAAAGTAACCGACTATGACTACTAATAATCAGATATATAGAGATTAGAAACACATGTGCGAACATCTTAGCATCAACTGCATTAAAAAAGGATTTTTCTGTATGAAACTGTGTATTTTAATAATGAAATGGAGATCTTTTTTAAAGGTTAAAACCTCATTTAATTTTATGTCATAGGGTTTATATGGAGTACAATATTGTATAACTGTATTAATTCAACTGTAAACCTAAAAATTTACAGCCAGTTTTGAAACAGATGCATCTTAGCTCTGGAAATTGTTATTGAATATGTCAATACTGTTGTAATGAAATGCTTCTTCTAATTATGTGGTTATTAAATGAATAATTTTTAAAAATGAGTTTTTCTGTATGAAACAATATATTTTAAAATGAAATGGAGCTCTTACTTAAAGTTTAAAACCTTATTCAATTTTATGTCTTATAGGGTTTATACTGAGTACAATATTGTATAACTGTATTAATTCAACTGTAAACCTAAAAATTAACAGACAATTTTGAAAGAGATGCATCTTAACTCTCAAAATTGTTAATGAGCATGTCAATATTGTTGTAATGAAATGCTTCTTCTAATTATGTGGTTATTAAATAAATAATTTAAAAATATGTGTGTTAAAGTAAATAATAGTAAATAAACATTTTATGATATTCTTAAAAATTTAATAGACCTAGATTGTGCAACCCTATCCAAATATGTACAACTTATTGGTTATGTCACTGCTGTTTCAAAACTTCTTTGAGTGATGACCACAGATATTTTAAATTGTTCAATTTTCTGTGTGCAACAAATTCTGAGAAATCCATTGGATTTTGAATTAAGATTTATATTTCCTAAACCTAACAACACTTGAAAACTAACTTGATACAAAAAACACTGGCCCAAAAAATAAAGAGATGTGATCCACTTTAGGGAGGAAGTGCTATTTGACAATACCTTACATTGGCATTATTAAGGTTTCCAAATACATAAAATATGTTTTGCTGTAAGGTATGATTAATGACTTTAAATAGGCACAGGTTCAGAGTCTGGAGTCATGGGCTGAATGGAGTTTTCATGTGAGCCGCCAACCTAGGGATACTTGAAAAATAAAATTAATTAATAATAAATACATATATATGTATGTATAAAAATTTAACCAAAACAATAATGCATGAACAATGAACAAAATGCAGCATGCTGAATCTCACTCAAGACTTTTGTTGTAAACATAATGTTTAAAAATGCTTATTCTTGCTTTGTACCTCAAAAGGTATCATGATATATGCTTTCTGAATTTTTATTTTTTATTGCTTTTTCTAAGATAATTAATGAACAAAATGCTCAATTGCATGAAAGCTACTAATGATTTCCTTGATTCGTCAATGGCATATATTTTAATCTACAGTTTTTGAAAACTCAAATGGCACCATTATGTTTATAAATACTAAATATTGGTGCAAAGATATCATAAATTATAGAAGTTAAGAACTGCGGGAAAACATTTTCAATATTTTTGAGAAAGTAGAAATTTTGCAGGACTTTTTCATCATTTTCTCTCCTTCTGCCTTACACAGCTGACAACAGTCTCTTCTGTTTGTTATACTGTTTCACTTAAAGGCACACATATAAATATGACAGCTGGTACATATAATTTTATTCTGTCCTTTTCCTAGACTTTTTGTACAAATTTTCATATAGTTTATCACACAGCCATTTTAAGATGCATATAATATATATATATATGATAGTCAAATTTACTTGATTGTGAAAACTGTAGATTATCAAAACAAAATGTAAGTTTTCACCAGAATAAATATAAATTTCTATCATAATAACATATGAATTATTAAATAAGTTTTACTGCTGTTTTGCTCTGTCTATTCAACTTGATCAGGGAGTTAGGTAGCACTTTAAATAATGTTTTAAATTTAGTAGATATCTTAAACAGCAATGAACATTGTGGAAAATGGGAAAGCCTTTCCATTAAAGGTTTCAGATATAACATGCTCTATTCAGACACAAACTAAACCAAAATGAGAGGTTTTTCTCACAACTGAGAAAGCTAGAGAGTAATTAAAGGTAATTGGCATGCTATTATTCTTAAAAGGTTCCCTTTTTCTGTTCTAAGAATACAAGGGAACAACTGAATGGATAAAAAGCAAAGTACAAATGGCCAAGTAGTCTTTTTGAAAAATAAGGCATGTCCTAGACAAGATATTTCAGACTCAGGGAAAGTAGGATAGGTGTGCTTCCTTGCATGACTGGATCCAGATAGAGTAACCTTGAATAGGGTTTTTACACTTATTATAAAAATATTTTAGGCTAAGGGGTGAAGATGGAATAAAAAAGAAAACGATCACCTTGAGGGAATCCAGTTGGCATAATTTGAGTTTGGTAAAGGAATGCATAATAAATGAAATTGAAAGGTTAAAAAATAATTTAAGAATGATATGTACCAGATTGGTTCACAGTATTGATCCACTGTGAGAAGCACTTGTTCTTGCCTTTTCACTATCTGAATCCTGCATATTTTTCCAGAATTGAATCAATAAGTGCTCTAATTAAGGGACCATTTATTTGCTACTCTGTTTCTCAATGAACTCTTGTATGGACTTTTTTGCACTTAAAGTCAATACAGTGACACCCTGTCTCCTCTTAACATTTTGTTACTAAGCTCTAACAAAACTGATTCAGCAGCTGAATTTCATTCATCCAACCTTACAATAAAGTGTAAGACCCTCCTACCTTACTCTCTTGATTTAAAAAAAAAAAGTGGTTTCATGCTTCAAAACTTTGCAGCCTTTAGACACATATCTACTTATACTGCTGGTAAGTCACTTCTACTTTAATGGGCTACATTGTTCTTTCTTCCATTTTTATTAACCAAAATTTGAGCCCTTAAAAATTGTATCTTTAATCATTCTGAGAACCAGAACCAGAAAGTCGAACTTCACATGTGTTCTCTCATTTGTGTATATTAGCTTTGAGTCTTCAAATATTTGTGCTTTATTTGGAAAACCCATAGATGTCAGAAAATTAGTAAAGGGACAAATGGAGGCTCCTCAAAGTAAGGGAGACAGAACACAGAAATAGAAAGGGGAAAACTGATACAGTGGGAAGTTTAAATGGGGTGAGGACTGGGAGGGAAGGGGAGGGGAGGAAGTATGAGAGGGATGACCAACAATTAAGACCTGTTGAAAAGGACGTGGACACCTACTACTGTAGAAACTCTGAAAAATATGCATGCTTTCATATATAAAGAGCATTTAAATTGACTTTCCTTATATTGGAATGGCAATGCCCCAAGTAGACACTAAAGATTTACAAATAAAAAATTCAGTATCAGGAATTGGTTATCTCTTTTCAAGTTGTTGACTAGCACAGTCCATTAGATCCTCAAGCATTGCTCTTGGTTACTTGCTAGAACTTCTCGGTAAGATCCTATAGATGAAGACATAGCATGCTTGAGTCAGAAAACATGAAGAAATCAGGCTGGTACTGACCTCCAAGCTTCCTCTCTATGAACTAGAATTCATATTTCTGGAAGGAACTAATGACATCATCAATCTCACCAAGCTGTGAACACTGAAACACAACAACAACTGCCTGGCAAGATATGCCTGATAGTGCAATAGTGACATGAATGTTACAGAAGTAACCAAACACTTTCTTCGGGGATTTAAGGACAATTCTACAACATGGCACTTTTATCAGGGCCACGAATTTTCCAGGTCATAAGCCATAGAAGAGAACTTACAATTATTACTTTGGCAAATGGACAAAGTATTAAACCAACTCTTAATGACTTAGTGTTTTACCCATGAATTGCTGTGTATCTCAAACCTCACTAGAGAAGTCTCTTTTTGGACCAGATAGTGATTGACACAGAGACCAAAAACCAGTCAATAGACAGAATAAGAGGCAGGAGAGAGCTCAGGCATAAATGGGACATCTATTTTACAGTCCTCTCAAGGTTCAGGGATCTTAGCTGAAAGGGGGCATTGTAAGAGCCAGAAACTAATAGAAAACAATGTTTTTCTGAGAGAACAAGAAGTTGCAAATGTGAACCCACAGCAGATATGTATAAACTCAATAGACAAAATTTCAGCATGCAGTGGGAGATGAGTACAACATCCTATCCATAGCTGAAAGCTATTGGCAATTGATAGTTTCTTAGACAGGAAGAGAGATTCTAGCTTTCTTTAAGACTATGGTCCCTTGTAAGTTGACCATTCTCTCTCTAATGGATGGCTATAATCCCAAGGATATATAGACAGCCCAAAGTGGACTTGATGGGTTTAGAAATATGAGGAATCAGTTTTAGGAGCACAGGAAATGGGGTGGATCTGGAAAACATTGGAGGAGGTCAATATGATCAATATGAACAAAATTAAATGTATGAAAATCCCAATTAATAAAAATATTTAAAAAGTCAACAAAGGGATTGTTAATGATAGAAAAGCTGATTGACAACTGGATATTTCAAATTTAATTTTAAACTTAAGGTGGACAAAGATATTTTGTCTTTCTTGGGTATATTGTCTCACCTTCCCCAATCTGCACCCCCTAATAGCCCACCCACAGAACCTCATACATTTTGTCGTATACGTAAGGGTTATCAATTCAAGTTTGTGTACCAAGATAATCCTCAGGGTGAACTCATCTTCTGGAACCCGTTCAGACTAAATATCGTCACTCCCTTAAAGATGACTAGCTCTCCCTCACTCAGCAGTAATCAGCTACCAATAATTGCTCAGCTAAAGTTGGGGGCCTCCTGCCCATTTCCAATTTTATGTTGGGATTTTTGTCCAGCTGAGTTTGACGGGTCTTGTGCATGCTGTCACCACTGCTGCAAGTACCCAGAGGTCTGGAAGACTCAGTTTCCTTATGATCCTCTACCAACCCTGGATCTTACAATATTTCTTCCCCCTCTTCCTCCATGGTCCCTGAGCCATTGGGAGACATTTAATATAGGAGTTTAATATAGGGTCATGAACTCTGCAGTCTAATATTCTCTACTTCTTGGCCAGTTGTGACCTTCTGTGTACATTGTTGTCTATTGCATGCAGAAGCTTCACTGGTGAGAGTTAAGGAATGTATTTGTATTAGTTAACTTTCTGTTGCTGTGATACAAACACTGACACAAGCAATTTATACAAGGAAGAGTTTATTTGAGCTTATGGTTCCAGGGGAATTACAGTCAGTCATGGCAGGGAGGCATGGTGGCTGGAGGTGGCTGGAAGTGGCTGGAGCAGGAGAAGCAGAAGCTAAGCTCTCACATCATCACACAGGCACAGGAAGCAAGAGAACAACTAGAGATCTGGCAAGACTAAAAAACTCTCTAAGCCCACCCCCAGTGATGTGCTTCCTCCAGGATAGCCACACTTTCTAAAACCTCCCAAAACAGCACCATCATCTGGGGACAAAATATCCAAACACTTGGAGCCTATGGGGGATATTTTCATTTAAACCACCACAGTATTAGTATTCTCTCTATTCTCTGTTTCTACTTTGTTCCATGAGCCTTCGGTGTAGAGCTTCCTTTGCAGATGAAGGCTAGCAGATCACTTCCAGCTCCATTGCTCCAAGTTCTGTGTCCAAAGTTTGTTCTATCTTTAGCAATAGGGTCTTACCTTCAAGTTCTTGGAGGTGATCAAGTGCTATGGCAATAGTCTGTGTTATGTGTAGTCTTTTAAATAGTTATTCTATCTACTAACAAATTTCTGAATTTCCTTTCTCTATATTTTACTACTTATTTTTACATTTTACCGACCCATATCTTATCTCTTTTTTTCAATGTACTTAATAAATGGTAGAAGCTGAAATATTTATTATGAAGAAAAGTAGAATGGAAACATAACGTTTAATTTTAAAATTTCTTCTGTCTTGTGATGTTCTTAGCAACTACTTTAATCAGGAAGAATCAATCACTGTTTCCTAAAAATCTAGGAGTGTAGGATAAATCAGTTTTT
This sequence comes from Nannospalax galili, assembly GCF_000622305.1. NCBI lineage: Eukaryota > Metazoa > Chordata > Mammalia > Rodentia > Spalacidae > Nannospalax > Nannospalax galili. The sequence continues at coordinate 7,497,849 of NW_008342018.1, read as the reverse complement.
TTTTCTTTCATCATATTTATTCTCCATGATATTATAACAAATTAACACAAATCAGATACTTTTAATCACCACAACATTTACAATCACAGTTCTGTAAATCAGAGTTCCAAAATCCCACGGGGCCCACTGTTGTTCTGAGGTCCCAAGGGGAGATGTTCTGTGCTTCCTCCAACTTGATGGGCCTCCTGTCAATCCTCTACTGCTGGAGGACCCACCTCAGTCTCTGTTCCCATAGTTACACTGTCTCCTTTGCCTGAGTGTGACAAGTCTTTCAGTTTTCCTCTACCTCACTCATAAGATCATGTGGCATTGAATTCTGTTCTGGGATGATAATTCAAGATAAAACCTTTCAAAACTCTTAAATACCTGTTTTCCACATCAGATTATCTTCACTCTATTGATTTAGATGCATTCATGGTCTGTTAAATGGGAGATGATATATATTTAGGGGTGACTACTCTTGCAGCCTAGAACACAATTTTTGCATTAGAAACAAAATGAGAATCAATTCAAAATATTTACAGTAGTCTATTTTCCAGTCTACAAATGAAACAAGCATGTAGAAATTTAGAGATGCAGCTTTTATAGAGCACTTATATAATATGTACATAACTCTGAGTTTGATGCTCATAAATTCAGAAAAATGCAGAAATAATTCCTCATAATTTTAGTACACCACAAATAGGACAAAAATATGAGGCACTGGGTTCTTTTATGTGCTTGATGCTTTTGACACTTTTATTGCCATAAGTTTGTCCATGTAGTAATTATGAATTTCTATGTTGCTCTTCTTTTTGCGTTTGAATTGTGTTTATTCTGTGGCTGATATGTAAAATTCCTCGAACTGTTAGTTGTGGAGCCATTTCTTCAACACTTATGGGAAAAAGAAACTGCATTATCTTTTAAGGTACTCAGAAAAGAAATTTTGTTCCTGCATGCATTTTTGTGTGTGTAGTTACTTGGGAATTGAAGCACCGCACAACTGAAACCTTAAATACAAAAGTAAATACCGAAAAGGCTACATTGAGAAAACTCTGGCTAATTCAAGAATGAATTAATACAGTTCACAGAAAACACCTAGGGAAAACTCAGATCAAATGACACTTCAGTGGCATGTACCAAGTCCCCAGAAAAGATTTTCAGAAAGTTGATCTACACAGTTCATTCTTCCATTGTGAAAAAGACATGTTGAAGATGTAGCTTGAGATGAAGAAATAAGAAATACAAAATATCCAAAAATATATTTATGTGTAAAAGTAGGTTAAATTATTCATATTATTAATCTTTACTTAGGGAAGTTGACAGATGCCTCATTTATCCCATGGATGCTATTTAATTATATAATTAATAGATAAGCATTTGGGGAATTTGTAATTCTTAATCAGTGTACAATTAAGACATGCTCTGTTTTCTACATCTCTTTTGCTAAAAATTCTACATTTTTGCTAGTATAATTGCTAAATCACCCTTCCCTTAGAATTTGATATATATCTATACATGCATTTACATATTCCTTAATAAATTAAATTTGTGATATATATTTAAATATACTTGAAAGAAAGTTAAAACATTAAAGCAAATTACATAGGTCCATACAATCCTTTTTTTTT
>NW_008342018.1:7476673-7496218 GCF_000622305.1 Nannospalax galili | reverse complement strand
TTTTTTTGGTCTTTTTGAGACAGGGTCTCCCTGTAGCCCCAGCTGTCCTGGAATTCACTATGTAGAGCAGGCTGGCCTTGAACTCATAGAGGTCCACTTGCGTCTGCCTCCCAAGTGCTGGGATTAAAGGCATAGGCCACCATGCCCACCTCAATATGTTTTTTAAATACTGAATTTGGGGCTAGAGAGATGTCTTAACTGTTAAGAGCACTAACTGCTCTTGCAGAAAATCCGGGTTCAATTCCCATGGCTGCTAACAACTATCTGTAACTACAATTCCAGCGGATTCTACGTCCTCTTCTGAATCTGTAGGAATTGCATAGTGTGCACTTACATACTTGTAGAAAATGCAATTAATAATAACAAAATATTTTTAAATGTCTTTGATTTTCATTGATAATTTGTTTAATAGATATTATCTAAGAAGCCGGGCATGGTACACACATTTAATTCCAGCACTTGGGAGGCACAGGCAGGCAGATCTCTGTGAGAGTAAGGCCAACCTGGTCTACATAGCAAATTCCAGGCCACCTGCGGTTATAGGGAGACTTTGTCTCCAAAATTAAATAATAAATAAATAAATAAATAAATAAATAAATAAACAATAACCTATGGCTCAACTACATTTTTGAATTTTGACCTTTTGTATAGCATATGCTGCTGTTAAATTATTTGAGAAAATATTCTATCATGTTTTCTGAAATTTATTTATTCATTCTAACCTTGTTGTCCATTGATTCTCATGATGTTGTTTCTCCTTTTTCAGTTTCATTATTGTATTAGGATTTTCTATTTCACATTGTTTTGGCTGTTTAATTTTATTATTCAAATACATGTCATCTAAAGAAGTAAAGTGGCATTATCATGAAGATTTCTGGAGATTGTCTAGTAAAAAGAAAACAGGCCAAATTCAGTGTTTACCAGCTCTTCTGTTTTTTCGTAAAAAATGAGCTTGTTATCCCATTTTTATAGTAATCATAAAAATACATTATTTTCTCTCATTTCATCCCCCATGAGCTTAATTGGCTTGATTTCAAATATTTCATAGGAAACATATTCTTTAGAATACAATACATGAGATTACTATTTCTTTTCTTTTTATATTCATTCTCTCTTGTTTCCACATCCTTTTCATTACCTTCTGATTTCTCAGTCTATATCTACCATTTGTTTCTAGGTATTGAGTCTAAATTAATTTCTTATCTCTGTGCTTATCTATATAAATAAAACTAGTACACAGTACTGAAATTGTCCATATCAATAATACTTTAATTTTTTTAGTATTTGAGAATTAGTTTCAACTTCATTTATATTACAAAAATATTTATTAATATAATTCTCTATTATGCTATGCAATATAAATAGGATATAGATAGATCTACAACAAACAAATAATAGAGAGCTGATGCACAGAGAATTTATATATATGACAATGAATGATAAATAATAGATACATGATAGATATTCTACATGATAGAAAATATGGCTAAATCCTGTCTACAGTTAAATTTTTCTTACCAGGTATATACTAATCAAAACATATTTTGAGCTGTTTTCTGGAGCTTACATTTAAAATTAAGTATAAGCTTGATCAATGAGTTTACTATTATCTTTTTCTAAACTACTTTAGCTAAAAGCGTAAAGTAATAAATAGAAATGCTTCAATAATCACTTGCTAGCATGTGCGTATAATCAGCAGCATGGATATACCCAGTTCCTGTGACTATGTACACTCAAATACACCCATATGATAGGTGCACTTTTAATTCTAGGCCGAAAATGCATGGGAATTGTTAATTAGTTTCTGATTTTATCCAAATTATTTTAAAAAATATGTAGAGAATTATCAAGTAATTGAACATCACACAGAAATTAAGCTAGTTTAATTAACAGTAACTTTTCATAAGTGTACTAGTTCATATACATTATACATGGATTTTAATAAACATAGATTAATACAGAGTGAATAGACTAACAGTCTAAGTTCTTCTGCCAAAATTTTCTCAGAAATGTATTTAATATTCTTTAGAAATATCTATGTGAACTTTACTTTAGATACTTTCTCTACTTTTAATTTATATTCTACCCAATATCACTTCAATATTAAAAAGTCTCCATAGACCATGGAGAAGTATGAAACTCAAAATTTACATTTTCCCCATGGTTATATATACATTAATATTACAGTAACATAGAAGGTACTCACTACATTGTTCTGTCTAAGCACCAGTATTTAATGAAGTCTTTCCACTGTTTCTTTTAGAAAATAAAATTAATAAAAATAAATCATTAATCAAATTCAGTAGGTATGAAATTAGAAATAATGTTATGAACTATTCAAACATTGTATGCATGTAGTAGTAATTTGATCTCCTAGAAAATTAAATTTATTTAACCAAAAGACTGCATTTAGCATGCTGCAAGATGAAATTAAGAATGGAATTTAAGGCTATTAATAATGAAAAGGTTCCAATTAAGATTTATTTGTTATTTTAAGAAAGTTCCAATTCAACTGTTAATCCTTCTTTCACTCAAGCTTTAAACATTATTTCAAATTTATACAAGGAGTAGAAATTTGTGGACTACAAATGTATATAAAATCTATATTTGCATATAAGAAAAGTCCTATTCAATTATACATTTAAAATATTGGTATAACATTTGTGTGGTAACTAATCTGTGAGTGCATGACATAGTATTTCCTGTACTGTGGTTGAATTAGAAATGATAAACAAGGAAATTCTTCCCAAGGAAAATAAAAAATGTCCAAAGAAACAACACAAAATCTATAAAATTCTGAAAAAAATATGCTATGCCATTCTACAATGCAAAAGAAATTTGCATTAAATATTAACTATTTATTACTTTTAAACATTAATATGCCGATTCAATGTGTTTTGTTTTGGTCTGTTCAGCATACTTACTCCCTTGGTTTTTCCATCTTACTCCCCTCCCTCTGATGGCCCACGTCCTTCAGCCCCCATTCTTCAGGCCTCCTCACTCATGGAACCTATATTGTTATCTTCTCTTCCACATGCATATACACGTTTGCAAAATTTGGGAGGTAGGATCTACATATGAGAAAACACATGTGATATTTGTCTTTCTGAGTTTGACTTATTGTGATTAACAGAGTAATTTCAAATTCCATGCATTTTCTGTGAAATGTCATGATTTAATTTTTTACAGCTGAATAAAATCTCATACAATACAGATAATTTTAAAAAAGAAAATAATTTCCATACAACTCTACTGTTTTATTCATTATAAGATAGTGAAAATAGGTAACTTTGCCGTCAGTCCTGTCTGCCTTCACAGTGGTCACAGTTGCCCAATCGTGAACCCCAGGCCTGTGAGGAGGCTGTGTCAGTGAGGCCGCATTCAGACACAGGAGACCAGGTTCAGTGACACAGATGACTTTGTTGAGGAGGCAGCAAGCTTATATAAGGTTTCAGAGCCAATCACATAAAGACACAGTGATCATATCAAAAACGGGTAATGAAAGCAGCTTGGGTTAGGTTTCAATTTGCTTAGGTTTCAATTTACGGTACAGGACCGGAATTCCCGTAAACCTCGCAACCATCCCTGCAAACCATGTCACAACTGCCATGGTCACATGATTTATAGGAGCCCAGGCTGTTGTTACATTTAAGTGCCTCAAGTCATAGGGAAATTGTAGCCTGGAATATTGAGGGATGCAATTAGGGAGTGGGGAGCCCGGAGCTTCATCTTATGACTGCCAGCTGGACAAGGTGTTCCTTATGGCTCCACCCGTCAGGCCCTTGCCTCAGGTGTGCTATATGGCTGCCATAAGGACTTTCACTCTAGGCTCAAGCCTGTTTCCCACAGTTAACAATATTCTTTTTTTTTCCATTTTTTTTTTTTTTAATACACAGAGTTGGGGCCGAAAAAATTGCTCAGTAGTTAAGAGCACTGGCTACTTTACAGAGGACCTAGGTTGGGTTCCCTGCACTCAGTTGTTGGCTAACAGTCATCTGTAATTTCGTTCCAGGAGATCCAATGCCCCCTTCTGATCTCCATGGCCATTGCATGACATTGGTGCACTTACATACATGCAGGCAATACACATATAAACATCAAATAAAAGTAATAATTTTTTTTAAAAAAGAGAGACACTTGCCCATATATTAGTATAAATATTTGTTGTCAAAAATATGTAACTTCAGCAGGGGATATTGCTCAGGGGTAGAGTGATCGCTCTAGTTTTAATTGTAAATACCAAAAAGGAAGAGGGGGAATAAGGGTGGTACATTGTTTTCCTAGAAAACCTAAACTGTTATCAAATAAAGCTTGATTAACACAATATGAAAAATTACTTAATCAAGAAAACATCTTTTCTTGTTTACAATAATTAAATGCAAGCAAACTAAGTATCTGTGTTTCTTGTATTGAATTTTTTATGAGGAAACATCAAGAGTTTAGAGACTTGAAAAAACATCTTACAATATTTTCTAATTTCCAGAGTCCATAACTTGAATGTTCTTGGATGGTTCTAGTCTCAGGTCAACTATAATCATTAGGTTATTCTTTGCTTGGCATCATTTGAGAAATGAAATCTTTTATTTTGAAATTTTATGGTTTTTAGAATAATTCATTTATATACTATTACTGAATTCATGGTGTTTAGATTCCTTCATAGTGCTGGGAAAGTCTTTTAGCTCAGGAAATGGTTAAGCTAAACACATCAGAATTTACCAGAGAAAATCAGCCTCATACATGAATATATTCTTTAGTTAACTAACACAGTCAACTGAGCAAAGACCTTATCCACAAATTCCAAGAAGTCTGTTGTATGAAGGACTGTCATCCTATGAGTTACATCACTCACATGCATGTACTTCCCCATATGCAGGGGATAGTATGAACACAAATTGTATGAAAGAAGCAATGGATTTTTACGCCATTTCAGAATTCTCCTGTGGTAGACAGCAAGTGCAAAGCATCAGGAAGTTTTCCTAGTGGCATGCTAAGTAGGCAGTGTTTTCAGGATTCTGACAGAAAACCTGTGATTCCTGAGTCAGAGACAGGGGACTTTAAAGCTCAAAACTCAGTAAGTGATGTAAAATTTCCATGCCTTCAAAGAATTCAAAAGTATGTGCAATGGCCCTGGGAAATGCTGCACCAACAGTGGACTCCTACTGTGTGCCAACACTGAGGAGCCTCTAGTTGTTCGAACCCTTACCTAGCCTATGTGCTGCAGGATGGGATCGTCCTTATTAAGCTGCTCAGGAAATAGCTTTCTTTTACCTTGATTTTACATTCTGTGAAGGCCTTCTAAGACAAATTGCCACACACATATCCCTGTAATTTTGTGTGGAATTCCTACTGCCAGTAACCCCACCGTAAGAGATGAACAAGAGAAGAGGTGCTGGAAGAATTCTGATCCCACAGCTGCTGGTTAATAATAAAATCCATGTTCAAAGTTACCCAAAATTTAATGTTTACATTAAAAAAATTATAATGAAATAGTTTGTTTTTTATATGTTTTATATTTTTGGTTTTTGTTCCCTTTCCTTCCCTGTCACCTTCCTCCCTGCTTTCTCTCATTTGACAAGGTCTCATGTAATGCAAACTAGCCTTGCAAAGATGGCCTTGAACTCCAGATCCTCCTGCTTCTAGGCACTGTGTTTTCAGACATGTGCCTACCCATCCCACTCAATAAATGTGTTTTCTTTTGATTTCAGGTAGTAAAAGAGAAAGAATCAAGGTATAACAAGAAGGAAAAATATCCTCAGTTTTATTTCTATGTAGCTGTTACATCGAATGAACTAATTTTTTAACATCTTTGTCTGACCATTTATTATTCTTTTAAATCAATAGAATTTTTATAGAGAATTTTTACTTTTATAGAACAATTGAACAGAAAATTCAAACCTCCATGTTCTTGTTCATATATTCACAAACCCCTTTCTTAACATGAGACTGGGCATCACAGTCAGTACCAACCTTGTGGCATCATTAACCATCAAGTTCTTCATTTCTAGAGGTTATAACAGATGTGGAGGACATGTATCCACCCTTAACATCAGACAAAAGAGTTTCTGTACCAACTGTTATTCCTTTTATTGTTGGATAGATTGGTCATTTTCAAATAGTTTTAACAATGCACCATGTTGTTTTTACAGGCCAGTATCTTGAACTTGTCAGTACAAATTCATGTTACCTTTAAACATTTTTGTAACTCTGTAGCACATTAGATTTTAGAATTGAATAATATTTATTTTTACGTACATACCAATGTTTATGTATATATTCACTTATCAAAAGTTCTTTTGTGTTCTAAGTTGTGAAAAACAAGAATAAATAAACTTTAAAGATTTGTGTTGAAATTATTTCATAATGTTTCCAACCCCTCTGGTAAAATGCCATCAAGTGCAACTGATGGATCATGTTTTGGTATAACTACATTTGTTTTTATAAGACTCTTTCCAGCTTTTTTCTAGTACGCCTATAAAATTTTGCATTCCCCACAATGAATGAGAGTTCAGGTTGATACTTTAATTTCTTTAAAATAAACACATACATATGCCATTTTAATTCATTCTGTTGATTATTCCATAAACAAAATATTAACAAAATAAAGAAGAAAATAGGTAAAATTTAAAATGCTTAAGTAATTTTTGTTGTTTAATTTTATTTTCAAAAAATAGAAGGTAGAGATAAATACATAGGTCATAGAGAAAAAAATATATTTATTTTCACAAATAGTAAAGAACATATTTCAAATTTAAAATTTTTTAAAGTTATTAAGATAACACTGTTAACACCATAGGCCAGAAAAATATTGACATTGAAATAGATTTGTCATGCAATGACTACATCACTCCAAGAAAAATTTGATAATTGTATCCAAATACTTTTAAATGCAGAATTTCCTTAAAATATAAGTGGCTAATTAGTCACTTAATCAACTCCCATATATTGAACATTAGTAGTGTTCTGTCAGTTAGTTTCTAGGGATGTGGATGTGGACATTGCTTGAAGTATTAGTAAACTATTGATTAAAATAGCTTTCACAGAAAGCTCTGTTCTAAGATATTATTTTAATTTTGATATTAATTTTAATTATTTAAGCATACATTAAAGAAATTTAAGTTAGTACATACATCATGTGACAGAACTTTGAGGTTCCACCAAAAATTAAAAAATATCTACTGCATGATCTAATAATTACACTACGGGTATATATTTTCAAGGTAATAAAATCAATATGTCAAAGAGATGTCTTCATACCTGTATTTGTACAGCATTATGTGCAATAACTGAGACAAGGCATCAATCTAAGAATCCATCGAACAATGAAAAATGTAAAATGTGTACACTATATGAATACCTTCAGCCATAAAAGGGAAATCCTATCATTGACAGGAATAGATGAACCTAGAGGACATTATTTAAGTCAAAAACTATAAGCACATAAAAAATATATTAAAGTTGGATATGGTGTCTCACACTAGGAATTTGAAAATTCAGGAGGCTGACACAGGAAGATTACCACAGTATTAGGGCAACCTATATTAACCATGAACTCCAGGCCAGGATAACTTACAAGTGCGGGATTCAGAAGAAAGTGAGGGGAGATGTGGGAGGAGTTGGAGGGGATGGAATGGGCATGGATTTGATCAAAATACCTTATATGCATGTATGAAATTCTCAATAAATTTTTAAAAAAAGAGATTCTGTATCAGAAAACCCAGCAAATAAAAGACATTACTAAAAAAGTACCAATGTGACATCTAAGAATGGTCTCATAGAATTAGGACCAAATAATATTTACTAGACACTGAGAAGGCATAGAGAGGATTGTGGAGCAATCTGTCAATATGTGTAAAGTTACAGTTAGGTAATAGACATAAATAATGTATTGGCTGTTTTAAATCTCTGAAGTTGAGATGTTGTCAAAAGATTGTCAGTGTGAGAGGTGATAGAAGACTATCAGGGAACAGTGTTTTCCAGACAACAGGGCAGTTGTGAATATGAACTCACAAAAAATGTGACCGCATGCACAAGACCTGCTGAAGGTCAAGCCAGACTAAATCCCAAAATGAAAGCAGGTGGTAGGCACAAAGCCTGAAAACTAGCTGAGGAACTATTGGTTTGGTAGCTGCTGGGAGAGGAAGAGTCAGCTTTCTTTATGGTGTGGCCACTAGACTTCCCAGGGTAGGTTCTATTCAAAAGAGTATATGGACAAGACATATTGGACTGAAGAAGGGAATCCAAAAAGGGTGCAAAGTTTGGTGTATAGGGTGTGGATCTGGAGAGAGCAAATATGATCAAGATGCATCATATGAAATTCTTGAAAAACTAATAAATATGATTTTTAAAAATAGAGCAAAAAACAATTTAAATGTTCTAAATCATAAATAGATGCATTAAATCATGGTAACATTAATATGAATTTGATTATTATATAATGCATGTGTTTTTAAATATACTATATACTATAACTGCACATAATTATTATGTGTCAGTTACAAAAAGCAGGCACACATGAAATAAACCTCAGATCTTAATAGATTTTTTATTTTATTTCTTTGTATCTTTGGACAATCATCTAAATTTACTTCAATATTACTTTATCGTCAATTTCCAATATTTCTAATTTACTTTTATCATAGAAGCAATAATTTTCTTTTCATTCATATTTACATGCAACTATTGATTTGCTTATTTTCTGACTGACTTAACAACCTTCCTGGTGTCAGAAGCTTAATTCAGTATTTTGTATGTAGTTGTGTAGAGACCTGGTTCCTCCAACGGATACGTTCTGCCATGGAGAATGGACTGCAGAAGGGCTTCCCTGCCAGCTACCAGGAGAATGGGTAGAATCAGGCGTGGAGAAAAAGATGGCCCTGGTGTCTCACCCGCTTCACAAGAGGGGGCATTTATGACCTGGAATGAAACTGCAGGCCCAAGATGCTTGGGAGAAAATTAACAGAGACTGGATGGGCACAGAAGTGATCTGAAACAGTGATGGCCTGCTGTGCAGAGCTGGGTGTTGAGTGCTGGGCATTAGTCTCTGTAAGTTTCTCCACCCCCCCCAAGATATAAACTATAATAGATTCACATAAAAATATATTATATGGTTTGTCTGATAGCGCAAGAGACCCCAAGAGAATGCTGGCAACAAAACTGGCATAGTCAGCTGGATAGCATTAATGACAAACCGTGGAAGTTTGGAAAAAGCTAGAGAGCTGATGGCGGCATATGTTGTGGGTTTGTGAACATTTGTTAAAGTTCATCCATAAGCTAGAAAAACTTTTAGCGCCAAATGGAGCTCCCAAAGAGGGGGCGTGGCAACTTGGTATAATAAAAGATGTACCCCAGGCAAGGGAAGCTGAAAAGGCCAGGGAAGTCCTGGCAGATCCAGTTGCAGAGCTTGAGGGAGAGAGAAAAAAAAAAATAGAACAGTTTAACTTGTGTGAGTTCCAAGGGCTCAGAGGAAGAGACAGATAATAATGAAAAGGAAAAAGACCTAAAAATAAAAGTCGCTAAACCTGTCCCTCAGATTCAACAGATTATACAAAAGGGGGGAGAAAAAAGCTAACAGTGCTGTTCCTAGGAAATATTCCATACTAGAACACTTAAAACGAGGAAAAACTTACAAGCAAGTAATCAGAGAGCCCCTAGCCATGTGGCTTGTGAGAGTATGGAACATGGGAGCAAATGACATCAGTCTAAGTCCTTGAGAAGCTTCACAGCTGAGTTATATAACCATCTATCCACCCTTGTGATATAGGCTATTCAACCTAGGCCAATGCAGGAGGAGCAGTCCTTAATGGGATGGCTGGTTGAAGGCATTAAAGATATCTGGTCTTCACCAAGGGAGACTAACAAGATTAGCAGGGCCTAGAGGACTATAAAGGAGGGGCAGGCATTACTGAGAGAACTAGGTATGAGAAAAACAATATATTATGAACAAAAGCCTAATTCAACTGGGACCTCAAGAATGCTATGGGGCTTTACTGGTTTTATTAAGTCCTTTAATGGGACAGGATCTTTGTAAAGTGAGACAGGCTTTGGCAAATTTAAATGATTCTGACCAGCATGTAAAATGTTTCTGTAAAATAACAGAGCACCCTATTAGATATATAAAAGAGACCACAAAGAAGAAATGGCCCTTTTGAGTTACGTGAATATGTAGAGCCCAAATTCCCAAAGAAAAGATTGATAAAAAAAAACCAAATTCATTATAAGGAGTTTCTGGAAGGCCTTAAAACCAGAACAATTTACAAAAGGCACTCAAAGAATAAAAATTGTCCCAGGGGTGGTTAAGAATCCCCAAGGATTAAATAAGATGCATTTCTCTTCTGATAAAGGCTATACTAGGGGTGCAAGCAGTTTTTCCCACCAAGTTCTCCCCCAGCAGCCAGGTGTGATCAATGGAAAAATGACAGATATGGTTACAGTTGGGAGGCAGACACAGGGCCTGCCTGACTCATGGAACCAAGTGCAGTGGGGATAGGAGAAACCCCCTGCCTCCTTAGCCCAGTGCAGGGTCAGACAACTGAAGCCAACACCTGTAAATGTATCAAGAATAAAAGAATACAAAGAGACTCCATGTAAAATCCCCCAAATGAGAAATGACTCAAAAGGGATAATTAAAAATGATAAAGAGCTAATCAAATTAATGCCATGGATCCATGGTATGGTACCTAACAAGGAGCTATGGAGAAAACAGTTAATATGAATGTATAAAACCTTTCCATGCTGTGTGATACCTTGTCTATGATTGAGTTAATATATAATGTTAACCTTCTTTCAAGTGTTTTACAGATGTGAAACCCATTTGAAAAATACCTGAAGAAGCAAAGGACAGCTATAGCTGTAAGATTCTTGGGAGTTGTATGGTTGGGTAAGATGAAGACAAAGACTCCCAAACTATACAACTGTTAAAAGAATTTACAATATCAGGGATGGGTTGCCCTGCTCCCCCATGAGCTGTTGGTCAGACAGAGATCCTAGAGGTCCTCAAATTCACCAAGGCTATTGCCATTAATGTTGGTTGTACACTAGAAAGGTCAGTAAGGCCATGTTGCTGAAGACACTGTATGTTGTGGGCACAGCAAAAGAAGAGATAGAGCTGAGTCTAAGCCAACAAACTCTGTGCCACTGGATGGATGATGTTCATATTGTCAGAAGGCACTATGAAGATTTTTGGGGAAGAAAGGATCCCCTATGATTCTACTCAACAATGAACACCACATGCAGCACACTGTGTTCATGCCAAGCAAGTCTGCAAGTGTGATAATAGCTCGACCAACATATGTACAACTGACAAATTTCTAATTGGATAAGGCCCGTTCCTAGGGATAGAACACACATCTGGTGCTATAGACAAGGCCAATGTCTTATGTTGAGAAAAGCTACAGGCCCTAATGGGGAAGCCATCACAAGTATACTGTTTAATGAATGTAGTACACCTACTGGGATATCTTCTAGACATTTGTATTTACATTTATGTTTATTTAAATGTGTCTACTTCCTTCCATTTGTCTTTATAGTCGTAGAAACACCACTGAGATAGATCAATGGCCACAGCTTAAAGACAAATAATGGGGATGCCTAAGAAGTCACCATCTTGCCATGATACAAGAGAGATCACCCTACATCTGTCACCCCTCTCCAAGGCTCAGGGACCTTAATGGAAGATAAGCAGAAAGATTGTAAGAGTGGAGGAAAGGGGTGGAGAGTGTGTTCCAGAGACCTGGTTTCTCCAAGGGGTGGGGCCTGTCATGGAGAATGGACTTCAGAGGGCCTTCTGGGAGCTATCTTGGGATGGAAGCTATAAGCTGCCAGGAACGCGTGGTGGGTATGGAGAAAAAGATGGCCCCAGCATCTCACTCACTTCATGAGAGGGGGCATTTACTGACCTGGAACAAGACTGCAGGCCCAATATGCATGGGCAAAAGTTAACAGAGACTGTGGACGGGCGCAGAAACAATCTGGAATGGTGGTGGCCCACTGCGCAGAGCTGGGTGCTAGGTGCCTGGTGTTAGTCTCTATAAGTTTCTCCATATCCTCCCAAGATATAAGCTAAAATAAATTCACATAAAAATATATTATATGGTTTGTCTGATAGTGAAAGAGACTCTAAGAGAACTCTGGCATCAGTAGTCTTTAGCAAAGTCCTTCATCTAATTAATCGAAAATTTATTTTCTGATTACATAAAATGTTAACTGCATATGCCACACAGTTACGACTCAAGAGGCTTGATATTTAATATTTATTTCTTATGCCTTTTTCCAGTTAGCTTTAATTGGTTTATATCTCTGGGGTTGTCCTAATTTTATTTAAAAAGAAACTACACAGGGCTGGAGAGATGGCTCTTTTAGAGAACTTGGATTCAAATTTCAGCACCCACATCTGCCAACTCACAACCATCTGTAACTCCAGCTCCAGAGGATCTTAAAATCTGTTCTGATATATGAGGTAACTGTGCAAATAGTGTACTCATGCATACACTCAGGTACATACACGTACACATTAAATAAATCTTTTTTAAAAAACTAGACTGTAGATGTCTTTTTTAATTATATGACTAATCTTTGTAAGTCTAAAGTAGAAAACAACCTCAGAAAAATCATTCTGCTTCAAAGTTTCATTCAACTTATTATTTTATTAGCAAGTTCTTAAAGATGACATGGAAAGATGTAAAGTCTGTTATTTCCATTTTATATTCGTCTACATCCATATAAATGATATTCTCATCTTTTTTAGACAGGGTCTCACTGTAGCCCCAGCTGTCCTGGAACTCACTATATAGGTCAGGCTGGCCTTGAACTCACAGAGATCCGCCTCCCTCTGCCTCCGAAGTGCTGGGACTAAAGGCGTGTGCCCCCATGCCCAGCAAACATTTTTTTTTTTAAACTGCCTCCTGTGAAGTGGGGCTTAATTTTTTAAAAAATGGTTGGTTATCCCCATTATACCTATGTCACAGTGGCCACATTTTGCCTGAACTTATGGGTACTTCTTCCATCTCCCTGACTGCTGGGTTTGCAGACATGCACCATCATGCCTGATTTATGAGGTCCTGCATTTAGAACCCCCCCCCCCCACGCCCCCCACCCTCCCCCCACCCCGGGCACAGGGAGAGAGGTGGGGGGCACCGTGGGAAGGGCACCCCCCCCAGGTAAACACTGGTGCACCCCTGTGGGGGAAGCCCCCACGTGGGGGTGGAGCACCGGCAGGGTGGAGAGTGAGGCGACTGGTCCTCTGGCTCCCTGGATTTAAAGGCCTGTGCCACCATGCCCGGCTACTCTGATCTTTTACAAGCTTTCTATCTATAAAGAATTATATAGATATCTTGGGAAGCATGCGTTTTGTTCAACAGAAATAGTGGTTATTCAATAAACAAAAAGACTGTAAAGATTTCTACAGTTCCAGTAGCTAAAATAGAGAAGTGTGAAAGCGTATCTGTTACCTTAATGACGTTCTACTTCCTTTAGTGATTGTGGATTACTGTGTTTTATAAGCATGACTTGTGTTCTTTTTATTGGATTGCTTATTTATGCATGTAGAATCCCATATATGCTTTTTACTTTGTGAAATTATGAACATTTTATGCACGGTAAGTTAAACACTTTCACCTCTGCTTTTTAAATGAGAACAGCCTGAGGAAGAACAGTTTTCATGCACTCCTCCATCACTTCTCCAAGTTTAGCAAGAAGAAAATAGCACACTGAAAGTCCGTTTATCCTTCTTCATGACAGTACTTCAAGGAATGTATATTGTTTCATTCTAACATTTTCTAGTGATTAAGAAAGCTCTTCTACTTCTATTCAATAAAGAGGAAAAACATCCTTAACATTTTCATGATTGGATTAAAAAAGAAACCAGATGTGGTGATATATGCCTGTGATTCCAGCACTTAAGAAGTAGAGGCAGAATGACATGAGTCCTAGGCTAGCCTTGGCCATATGAGATGCTGTCTCAAAAACACAAAATGAAAACAAATACATGACAGACAGAGACAAAATATATGTTTTCTCATAAGTATGGCAAAAAATTATTAAAAAATTACACACTTTTTAGTGTCCATATTATTCACATGTAAGACAGAAATGAAGGAATACTAAAATTGAAACAGTATAATATTGCGGAATTAAATATATACAACATAAAAATTGTAAAAATTGGAAGAATTTTAACACTGTATTCCGTGAAAAGAGATTTAAAGCAAACTCAAACTGATTTTCTAAGAAGAAAATGAAGGAAAGGAAACATATTGTAGTGGTTATTTAGTCAGACAATATTTCCATAGAAATAAAAAGTGCTTTCTAGTAGGTAATTTTTAGTCATTTTTCTCATTTTTATTTGTCGGTTTAATCAAATATGGCATGTGCTGGAAGATTAAAAATCATCATATCATTTATAAAAGGTATTTTCAGGGATTTGATGATATTTATATTGTACATACTCATAGTCTTCTCTACTGTAGCTCACTGTGTGTTCTGCTTGCCATGCCCCCATCTTCCATGTAACAATGAAAATCAGCTTGAAGTAGTACAGATTTTTAATGTAGGTGAATTGTTTACTTTTTAAATTTGGTCTGTATACTTTATTTTAAATGTTACCTCAAAAATATAGTATACCAGAAGTTTATATGAAAATTGATGCAAAAGTAAACGAATACAGAAATCAAAAATTCAAACTGAAACATTTTTCTTAAAGTGCCAAAATGAGGATATGCATGTTAATAGAATAAACACTTGACGGCAATATAGGATAATATTAATTGCTGAAATTGACAGCATCATTAAATTACTCAATTTCTGAATTATGTCCTGTAGTTGTGCACTAAAATGCAATGCTAATGTCCTTTCTCTGGATTTTCATTCAGTATAAATAGAAGCTGATTATGCATATCAAAGCAGAATATTTTATAGACAATCCATTGTATTGTGTTCATCTGTCTCCCAATTGGCTAGTTCCTCCAAGGGGCAGGGCCTGCAGCGGAGTGGGGATTACTGGGGGCGGGGGGGGGGGGGGGGGGGGGGTTGCGGGCATTCTGTTGGGAGCCATCTTGGAACAGAGCTGTGAACCATAGGGAAGCCACAGGCTGTGGGGAAGCCCAGCAGCAGCAGCTCAAGGACAAGATAACCCAATATTTATGGACCTGGAGCAAGATCACTGGCCCCTGAGGCGTGAGAAAATACTAGCAGTGGCTATGGTAGTCACGGCTTGGTCTGATATGGCAGGCTCTGAGCCACACCTCTGGAGGCACAGGGTTAGGCGCTGGGTACTCATTCCTTTGTAAGTTAATAAATGCACATAAAATATATTATATGGTTTGTCTGATCATGCAGGAGACCCAGAAGGTATTCAGGTGACATCATCTAAGTAGATGAAATAGGGTCTGGAGTAATGGCTTATTGGTTAAGAGCACTGGCTGCTCCTGCAGAAGAGGTGGATTCAGTTTCCAGCAACACATGCTGCCTAACAACTGTCTCTAATTTCAGTTTCAGGGGACCTGACTCCCTCTTCTGGCCTTTGCAGCCATTGTAAGAAACAGGTGCACTACAGGCAGGCAACACACTAATACAAAGAAAGGAAAAATAATAAATAAAATATTTTAAATAGATGGAATATATTTTTATAAATTCATAAATTTTGTTGTTTGTTTGTTTTGAGACAGGGTCTCTCTGTTACCCCAACTGGCCTGGAAATTGTTCTCACAGAGATCTACCTGCCACTGCTTCCCAAGTACTGAGATTAAAGGCATGGGCCAGCATGCTGCAAAACTAATAAATATTTAATATCTTAAGGTCAGTCAAAATAGGTTGAACTAAGTTACAAAATAGAGCAACACAATATACACCGTGTCTCAGCGAACTGCACTTTGAATGGTGCTGCACAACAGAGTATTCACCCAGCAGAAATTGTTAATTACATTTACACAGAAAGTAGGTGAAATAAAGAAAACTAACATTTCAATCACTTTAAAAGTTATAGCCACATATTGATACCCAATAGAAACTACTATCATGGCAGAAAAGTCTTTCAGAAAGGGTTTTTCTGGGCCTTTTACCAAAACTCAAAAAGTGTGTCGGAATGAAACAGTGATGAGATATCTTCATATCTATGCTACAGTTTAAAAAATCTTCTGAATGCAAAGTTAAGTCTCTCAAGCTCTACAGGTGGCTCAGTGGGTAAGACTGATGGTGTGTACTATGAGGAGCTGACTTCAGATCCCAGTTGGCACATTAATTTTTTTATATTTTAAAATTAAAAATTAAGAGCTAAAGTAGCCAAACATGCACATGTAGCACCAGAGCTATAATAGCAAAGGCGGGTGATTATTTGTTAGCTGCAAACTTAGCACCAGGTTTGAGAGTCCCAGTCTTATGGTAACAAGGCTGAGCATGACAAAATAACTTCCTTCTTTGGCCTCTGCATGCACACACAGGCATGTACACCTGCACACATTTGTGTCTAGAACACACACATACACAACACTCACACATATGCATGCATTCAAACTCAATAATTTGTCTCTCAATTGTATATTTTGCCTCTTGTTTTTCAAAAATTGACATCAGTAGACTTCATTTAGTATTCTAGTGTGCATTAATGGATTTCATTTTAACATTTTCATATATATAATAATCCTGCTCATATTTATTTCCATTACACACTCTTATCTCCAGACAGCCTACGTACATGGTCTGTTTCCAGATGTCAAATATATCCCCTTCCAATTCCAAGCATTTTTAAAATTATAGATTCCATTTATGAGAAAAATGTACAATATGTGTTTTTCTGACACTAGACTACTGCACATAATATGGTAGGTGGAGGGAATTAAGGCCTTAAGGAACTGTTTGTATTTAGAAAGCATGGCTCTGATACAGATTTCTGGCATGAGCCAAAATGGCTGATGCTAGACATCCAGAGGGCTTTGTGTCATCACAAAATGATTGACATCAGATGTCTGTAGGCACCAAATGTAATCACTGATGTAATCTGTTATATAACTGGTTTGGGATGCCTGTCTGTGATTTCCTATAAAAAGTCCTTGTGGGACTGGAGAGATGGCTCAGTGGTTAACAACACTGACTGCTCTTGCAGAGGACCCCGGTTCAATTCCCAGCACCCACATGGTGGCTATGAACATCCCTAACTCCAGTTCTGGGGAAGTCTGAAGCCCTCTTCTGATCTCTGCAGCATTGCACAATATGGGTGCAGTCACATACATGCAGGCAATATACTCATACCCATAAAACAATAAAAATAATAAAATATTTTTTAAAAAGTCTTTGGGTCCAAAAGCACCTATGCTTTTGCCATATGTCTGATTGAACAGTAGCATGTACACCCTGGCCCAGAGAAAATAAAATATATCTCATTTGCTAAAGACTCCATGAATCTTCTTTAATCTCTCAGTTCCTCTCAATACTTGACTCCTGGCTTCCAAACTCAGCCTCCACAGTAGGCTCCAATTCTATCCATGTTATGAAAATGACATTTTATAGTTGAATACTATTCCATAGTGTATTTTAATGAGGATGGTGTTGAATCTGTGAATCACTTTTGATAATATTTGTCCTTTCTATATCAATTCTTCTTGTTAACTAAAATGGGATTTCAACCTAGTTAGCTTCAACTGTCAGCATGATACATTAAAATCACCCAGGAAGAGGGGACTCAGTTGATGAAATGACAGGAACAGATGGTCTGTGGGCATGTCCTCAGCACACTGTTTCATTAATGATTGATTTGTGAAGGCCAAGCCCATTGTGGGCAGCACCATCCCTAGACAGATGGGCCTGGGCTGTATAAGAGAGATAGTGGATCACAGTTTGGAACTCAGCCAAAGAGTAAGGCAGTAAGCAGCCTTTCACATGGTTCCTGCCTCCAGGTTCCTACTTGAGTTCCTGTCTTAACTTCCTTCAGGAATGGAGTGTGACCTAGAGGTGTAAGCTGAAATAAACTCTAAATCTCCATGATGCTTTTGGTAATGGTGTTTATGATAGCAACAGAAAGCAAACTAGAATAGATATCTTTCTATCTTATAGTGTCTTTTTCAGTTTTTGTACTCAGTGTGTTTCTGTATAGGGGTCTAGATCATCTTTTCTCTGCTAATTAAGAATTAAAAGGCAGGAAAACTCTCACTCACAGAAGGAATCAAACTGCATTTACTAAAGTAAGGAAACACATGCAGAGAGAGAGAGACATAGGGAGAGACAGAGAGAGACACACAGAGAGAGAGAGACTCTCCACAAGTGGAGAAGAGATTAAGAAACTGAAATTAAAAACTCCTAGGGAGATATAGGACTTTTATGTGATGTTGGTGGTATAGAGAAGATCCCCTCTCCTAATTTTGCATTGGTCAACTTAGACAATAGAAGGGGATTATAATGTTCACAACTCCAAGCAAGGATATGCTAAAGTCCAGTCTTGAACTTATCGAAACTAGTCTGAACTGACCAGCCAGAAAAGGGTCCCTACTACCAGGAGAAGGAGACCCCAGGCTTTTGTCTTAGATGAAGAAGAAGCAAGAAATTTGCCATCTTTATGTATCAGTGGCCCCTCCCCTATGTGTTTACCTGTCAGATATGAGCGCTTTTTAGTTCCCCAAGTGTTTAATGGTTTTATTATAGAAGTCTTTATGTTACCGACTATGAATATTCCTAAGTATTTCTGTGGCTATTGTGAATGTGATTATCTTCCTAATTTCTTTTTCAGTGTGTTTTTTTAATTTTATTTATACACATGTATGTATATCTGTCTACATGTATGTACGTATGTGCACTGATATTTGATGTCTTTCTTTGGTATTTGTATCCCTCTTATTTCTCTCTACTTCTTTAACGTGCTAAACATTCTAGCACTTTACTGAATGAGTCAGGTTTATTTTTCTTTAGGAAAATCTAGCTAACGTCTGTCAAAAATGTTTATGTTTTTGGAAAATTCAGCTTTTAGTAGATTTTTTATTTTTCTTTTGGTCGTTATTTCATTAACTTCAATTATGAACATTTTTCTTCGCTTGTACAACTTTTCCATTTGACTTTCTTCACTTTATAAGAGCTTGAGGTTTATCATTAGGTTTCTTTTTATTTTCAATCACTATGACTATCATTTAGGCACTCGTTTTTGCAATTTTCTGTCTTAGGTCTAACTTTGCTATATGCCACAGTTTCTGATAAGACCTGTTTTTATTTTCTATTTGATTCTAGACATTCATAATTATCTCTCTTCATTTTCACAGTGGTTCACTGCTCATTTTAAAAAGTGTACATTTTCTAGGGCTGGAGAGATATCTCAGTGGTTAAGAGTACTAACTGCTCTTGCAGACAACCCAGGTTTAAGTCTCAGTATCCACATGACAGCTAACTGTCCATAATTCCAATTCTGGGTGATCTGATACCTTCTTTTGACCTCTGTGAACACTGCACAACATGGGTGCACTTACACGTGTGCAGGCAATACAGTCATATACATAAAATAAAAATCATAAAAAATACTTTCAAAAATAAAAAATAAGTGTATATTTTCTATAGTTTGTTTTGTAGTAAAATCTA
>NW_008342018.1:7465720-7476648 GCF_000622305.1 Nannospalax galili | reverse complement strand
ACAAACCTATTTTTTTCTCTGTGGCCTCAGAAGTGAACTTTATTACATAAAGTATCATGCACTGATAAGAAGAACATGGGTGTATAAAATTCTCAAATAAGAAAGAATAAACTTTTCCTTGTTTCCTTTGCGGAAAAAAGTAAAGTACTGAAGGCAGGGGCATGAATAATGAAATTTTGTTGCACCTATTTGTATTGAGGCAGCTGTAGCCCCCAAATTACTCAATCCTCCAAAACGAGTGAGCCTACAGAGAGTAAGCCAGCCAGGGGCAAGACAAGGATCACCCTTGGAGGAGGGGTGGAGACTGCTGCGATATGGAGAGTGAGCAGATAGGGATGGATAGGGAACATGTTGGAACTCCAGGATGGATAGGGAACGGTGGGGCCTGAACGGTGCAGGGGTTATGAGAAGCTGTTTCTTTGTAAATCACCCCCTCTTAAATGTCATATAAACTATGAAAAACCTGAAATAGAAATGTGTTATGTTGATCCACGTCAGGACCAGGAGACCCTGGTGACTGAGGGCAGGTCTCTCAGAGGGCAGGAAGGGAAAAATTTAGTGAAACAGCATCATACTGGAAGATGCCACTCACACTGATTGTAGGACTTCATCCATAAGTTAATCTTCCATGGAAATATCCTAACAGACATGCCAAGAAAGAATTTCAAAAGGGATTCTAAATCCAGTCTACAGGAAAATCAAGACTAATCATCAAAGATGTCAACTTCTGCTACTTTTCTGATATGGTTATAGTGAATATATTTTCTAAACCTTTTGTCTGTCAGTTTCTTCTTTAACTCCATACATTTACAAGTTTGATCTATTTATTTTTTATTTATTTACTATTAATATTATCTTAAATTTTGTGTATATGTGTAGGCCTGTATGTGAATATATACATGTGAGTGCAGGTGCTTTTGGAAGGCAGAAGATAGTGGTAGATTCCTTGGAGCTATGGCTAGAGGGGTTTGTGAACTCAGCCGCTCTACAAAATCGGCATGAACTCTTGGCCACTGAGGCATCTCTTCAGTCCCAAGTTTGCTCTTTTATCATTTTTATAAATGTCTTTAATGTTCTGGTCATTCTTGCCTTTTTTCTTCTTTGACATCTGCATAATAGGCTTTGAAACTCTCTCTAATCCTTGATATGCTTTTCTGTGACTTGTCTAGTCTATTGATGATGCTTTTCTTAAGTTATTTAATTTATCGACCTTTTCATTCCCCTGATACCTATCCAGGAATACACCCTCTGAAGTATTTTATTCTCTACACTTTGACCAGTTTTGGGCTTCTGTGTACATCGTACTCTGCTGCATGGGGAA
This sequence comes from Nannospalax galili, assembly GCF_000622305.1. Lineage (NCBI taxonomy): Eukaryota > Metazoa > Chordata > Mammalia > Rodentia > Spalacidae > Nannospalax > Nannospalax galili. Next base: position 7,475,327 of record NW_008342018.1, on the reverse strand, counting down.
GCTTCACTGGTGAGAGTTGAGGTATGCATTAGTGTTCTCTCTACCCCTTGTTCTATGTTCCATAAATTTTAGGTTTAAAATTCTATGGCAGATGTGTCACTTATGGCTGGGCATCTACCAAACACCTGTTCTCAGTGTGTGATCATTTGTGGAACTCTGTAACAATCTCCATCTGTTGTAAAAAGAAGCTTATTTGATATATAGTAAATGGTGTCTCTAAATATAAGACTATATATTTAGCATACGGAAAGATATTACATTTTATGACAGAGGTAGGATTTTCTCTAGGATCTATGACCTTTGGATGGAGACAACTAATTCTCTCAAGTTGTATTCTTTCCTTCATAGCACAGTCTCTTGCACTCCCAACAAAATAAAAAATTTTAAAGTAATTAGAATAGTTATGGAAGAGCTGAGCAGGGTGGTGCACACATGGAATTTTGGCACTTGAAAAGGAAAAATGTCAGCTTGAAGCAAGACTATGCTGCAAAATGGAACCAAGTCTTTAAAGTACAAACACATAATACATATACAGAGTTTATTTCTTCAACCAATTAAAAAACTAAGGAAGATGGGAAATGATGTGTAGTAATGTCATGAATCATTTGATTCAGACAAAGCGCATTGTTCTTTTGTCTCTGTTTAGTTTTAATTCTTTCTCTTAGTTGTTTTTCATTCTGTTCAACATTTACATTTCAAAGAAAAAATGATATAGGGCATGTTAATTCAACATTATCATTCTACTTCAGTCCTTGGGTGTGAGGAAGTGAGGTTAATTACAATTAAGCAATCCTAAAGATATACAAAATCTCACCTGTAAAGTCAATTTGAAACTTCCTTTCTGTTAAGAATTTTTCTGAATCGGCATTCCCTCCAAGCAGAATGAAAGATGCTGCTGAGACTCCGGAAGTTTGCCACTCACAGGGAGCAGGAAGCTCCCGGACCTTACAAGAGTCTCCTCCCCAATCTTATTTGACTGAAGTATGTAAGATCCTTATATAAGAAGCAACAGTTGCCTGAAAGGACAGAATCTGGCCAGCAGAGCTTTCTTCATCTGATGCAAGGAGCTCCTGGGATGCAGCTTTTGTGTGTTGTCACTCACTCTCGTGTGGGCATTTAGTGATGCAGCTGCAAGTAAGGCTGATAAACACACTATGCTGGACTTAGGAGAAATCATTTCTCTGGCCTCTTTGCAGAGCCCCATCTGGAGTTGAATAAATATTCACGTCTTCCCAGGAAAAAAAAAACACAACACACAAAATGAAAGTGAAAACAGAGAAAAAAAGATCAGAAAATAAGACTGCTCATCAATAGAATGCTTATCTTACTTAAATATGCTAAATGAACATGATATATTAGTCTATTTAGACTTGCTAGTGACTGAATTGTTTTGTATATGTTGTCATACATGTGGCTTTGGGATAAATATGTCTTTAAACAAAAAAAATGTCGCTGATTATACAGATCTTTTGTGTCACAAATTTACAGATTCTGACAGTATAAACAATCTAGTAGTAGCAACTAATAAATTTTGAAAGAAGGAAGTCCTAGAAAATTCATGCCAGAATAGGCTTCTGTGAGTCTCCTTCTGCCAAGTAACTGGCAAGCTAGACTCTAAACATTGTCTCCTATTAATTATAAGCTATCAAAGACAGTTTGAACATGAATTTAACAACATATAATTTATTGCCAAGTTACAATTATCTGTACTGTATGGACCTAGTTACATTCAAGTAATTTACCACTTCTTTTGAAAATGTTGATTTTTTTTTCTGCAGTTAAATTTTTTTTAATTTGAGACACTATAAAACAGAAATTATTTACAAATGTCAAGTTTATTGCAAAATATGTTTTTAATTGGCTAACTCCATTTATTCCTAAATACAAGCCTTCTCAGTTAAATCAAATCAGTTTTGTTTGGTAGAATTGATTTCTCAGCAAATGTCTTTTTCAGCCACGGCCATAGTCTGTGTTCCTGATGGCAAACAGGAACATATGATTATGCTATGAAGTAATACTTCTGGCAACTGGTCAGAATTTCACACTAACATTCAATTATAAGTCTAAAGCTCATCAGAAATATTATGAAGATAGTTTTCACAGAATATATTTTCTTTTGACATGCATGGAGATTAAATATTCCCCTTCTGTCTTATATTTGTGGCAGAATCAAACCATTTTAGAAAATTACAGTAATAAAAAGTTGGTGACAATCTCCAAACAAATAATGTTCAGTGGATTTTAGCACATTTCACAATTCCATATTCCAAACCTTTACTACATGGGGAACAGTTATGAAATTAAAACAAAAAAAATATTTGGTCTTTTTTATTTTTAAAATAGTGTAATATACGTGGCTCTTTATGCTTTGTTTTAGGATATGGATGTATGCATAGAAAATACAGGTTCTTTCCAATGTAAAGAATACTAATTTTGACTGAAATGAGTTTTTTTTTAAATTTTCTGAGTTGCATGTTGAAAAATTCATGGGGACATATATATGACAGGAAGCAGTGCAATGCCATCTTATTTTACATGTTTCGGCATAGTTCCTCTGAACTTCAGTATTTATAATCTTTTCATTTTTGTACTGGATACTTTTAGTTTTTTTTTAAATTTTATTTATTATGAGTGTATTGCTTGCATGTATGTGAGCGCACCCATGTCGTGCAGTGCCACAGAGGTCAGAAGAGAGCTTCAGATTGCCCTGGAACTGGAGTGAAGGACAGTTAGGAGCCGCTATGTGGGTGCTGGGAATCAAACCCAGGTCCTCTGCAAGAGCATTCAGTGCTCTTAACCACTGAGCCATCTCTCCAGCTCCAAGTATATGTTTCTATATATTAGGAAATGTCTACAATTTTCTTATATTTATGTTTGTATTATGAAACAGCTGTTAATAAGTACAAAAGTCTTATTTCTTAAGTATTCTTTTTAATATTCTGTTACCATGCGTCACAAAAAGCTCACTGAAACACTTCTGTTCCGCACCATCAACTCAAGTGTAAACCTCCTTTATACTCAGGCCTCATAGAATATTCCATGCTTCCTGAATAATTTTCTTTCTAAATATGCCACAGGGCTGTTTTTGGTACAGATCACTCACAGTCAATAGACTTACAAGAGTAAAAGATGTTTAAAACTGTAATATTAAGGCAGGCATGTTGGTGCACACCTTTAATACCAGTACTCAACGATCAGAGGCAGGCAGATCTCTATGAGATTCAGGCCACCCTCTTATATAGATAGTGAGTTCTTAGCCAGCTGGGGTTACAGGGAGACCCTATCTCAAAAAGACAAATTAATTAATTAATTAGTCAATTATATTAATATTTTGTTTGAAGAAAACAAACCCTTCAGTTTTAGTTTTATTCTTCTCCACTGGGTAATGTTAATACCTAATTTAACTTATTTTATCTTTATTTTTATGTAACTTCATGTGTGTATAGAATGTATTTTGGCATTTTCACTCTTCTTGCCCTCTGATAGTTTTTGAACTTTTCCTTCTTCTGAAGGCTCCTTTTTTATGCATATGAATCACTAAATTTATGCTGCGTGTATGAGCATAGGTAGGGTGGTATTTACTGGAGTAATACTGGCTGCACTATTGAAAAACTGATGCTTCCTCTGCAGCAACCATTAATGCCTGATAGCTTCTCATGAGCCCTTCTCCACCCCTGGCAGAATGTTGACTGACCACATCTGTTTGAAGTCCTATGCTTGCAGCCACAGTTACATTGAGCTCATAAGTACAAAAGCCATTTCATGTCCCAGTGCTGCTTATCCTCAGGCTCTTGCAGTCTTGGAGGACCCTCTTCCATTGTGATGTTTCTGTACATTGGAGAGGATAATATAAGTGTTGTCCACATAACTGAGCATGCAACAGTCACTTATTCTCACCACTTTGATCAACTATGTGTTTGCATGTGCCATTGTTCATTGGGCAATATTTCATGTTAACCAACTTACCATTGATTATGTATTATTGACTCTTTGATAAATTGGCTATTTATGCATATATGACTAAAATTCTTGTTGCAGTGTTATTAAAGCAAAACTCCATTTGTCCTATCTGTATTGCTAAGGAACTTTAGTTTCAGTTTCATCTAATACTATAATATTCAACAATTTGCTTTATGCTTGATTTCTGATGTTATTTAACCATTAATCAGCAACTACGTAATTGGGCCTAAAACCCACTCAGTGGAGGAAACACATGTATGGTGTTTTAAACTTAATCAAATACACATAGCTGGAGAGGTCTTAGATCATAGAGAAAACCCCAAGGCTCTCACAAACCTAGACAAATGTAATTTCTTACTGTGTGAAAAATATGGATCCTGAAAAGTGCAGACAAGTATTCCAGTCACACCCATCAAAGAATCCTTTTTTTCCAACAGAGATTATTACAGACTTCCAAAACTGCTCACACACAGGGATTGTCTGTGACTTGCCCAAACCTAAGTGGCAGCTCTGCTATACAACCCCTACTCCTAAGGTTCAAAGAATACAGAGCAAAGGATGAAGTGAACACTAATGCAACTTTCAGTTCTCATCAATGAAGTTCCCTAATGCAACAGACGGCCAGGAACACAAGTTGGGTCACAAATGGCCAAAACACAGAGAATAAGAGTCCACCAAATGTGGATCCTTGGACAGGGCTCCTATATCAAAATCCACCTACCTAGGGTTCAGGGAAGATTGCAGAAGAGCGGGCAGAAAAATTGTAAGAGTCAGGGAGGAGGTGCTCATCCATATAGAAATAGAGTCCTACAGGCTTCTGAGATTCCCTGCACATGAACATACAGCAATGGTGTCAGCACGCAGAGGATCCAGGCAAATTCAAGCAGACAAAATCCCAGCAGAGAACTGTGGAAATGGACAGCAGGACCCAATCATAGTTACAGAATTATTGGCAACTGATTACTGCTGGGTGAGGAAGAGCTGATCTTAAAAGGAGAACTCTAGATATGCTGACTAGACCTCGATGGATGAACTTGCACTGAGGGAAATCTGAGGGCTTTACTATAAAAGACAGAATGTATAAGTTCCAGTGGGGGCTAGGGAATGGGACAAATGAGAAAAGGGGTATAAAGATGATTAAGATGTTGTGTATGAAATTTAAAAAAAAAATCAAGAAAAAAAATTTTAAGAAACTAAAAATTGCGTAGCCTGAAACATTTTTGTTATCATTCACACTTTGGACATTCTGAAAGCAGTAATATTAACTTATGCTCTTGAAAATGGCTAAGGTTGACAGTGATAGAGAGATGACTAAGTGGTTAATAGCACACACTGCTCTTGTAGAGACCCTGAGCTCAATTTCCAGCACTCATACCAATGGCCACACCACCTGTAAATCAATCCAGGAATTCTCAGGCCTCTGTCCTCCACAGGTAACTTGACTCACCCATACATACCCACACAAAAACAAATAATAAAATAATAAAAATAAAAACTTTTAAAAGAATGGAAATCAATAAGAATGAAAACAGAGTGGGTATACTGACATATACCTTTAATTCCAGCAATCATAGCGTAGAGCCAGGCAGATCCTTGAAAGCTTAAGACCAGTCTGATCTGCAGAATGAGTTCCAAGTCAATCTGGGCTACAAGAGTGAGATCTCCAAAGAAGAAAAGAAAAGAAAAAACATGAGAATGATTAACTTTGTTTTTTTCTTATAGCTATTCATACAAAAAGTAACATGATATAATGAAAATATTTAGATAATTAAGGAGTCAAATATGTTTGTATAGAAAACTTGAATAGCATAAAGTACTATAGGATACATGAAGTGACTCTGGGTACCTGGGCTTTGCATTTGTGGATATATATTGAGGGTATTTTCTAATATAGATTAATGAATTTGCATTTTAATATGTCTGTCAATGAAACTAAATAATTTTTGAGGTATAATTTTATTTTTATTTTTTATTGAATTTTGGTGTGCTTTATACAGAATATCTCAATCAATCTTAATCATCATTATGCCCCTGTCCCCATTGGCGCACTCCCACAGTCCCCTGACTGGAATCCATATACTCTGTCATCCATATTAAGGCCCTACTTATCAAGTCAGTGTCCCTAGATGTTCCCCTGTGCAAGTCCATCCACTGAGGCCTAGTCAGCCTATCTAGAATCTCCTGTTTTAGGAAGATCTGTGCTTCCTCACCAAGCAGTTATCAGCCGCCAGTGTTTCCTCAGCTAAGATTGGGGTCTGCTGTTCATTTCCCCAGTTCTATGCTGGGTTTGCATGGGAATTGTGTATGCTGACACCATTGTAATAGAATCATATGATCAGGGCCCCAAGAGCTTCTGAGACCCTGTTTCCATATGGTCATTCACCTTCTCCCTGGATCTTACAATCTTTCCATCTGCTTTTCCGTGATAGTCCCTGAGCCCTGGGTGGGGGAGGTTTAATATAGGAGTCCTGTCCATGAACCAGCAATCTTCAGACTTATAGTATCTAAGTTTTGGTCATTTGTGATCTTTTGTTTTCCTGTCCCTCTGTTGCATGAAGGATTTTCATTGATGAGAATTGAGAGATTCATTAGTGTCATCTTCATTTCCCCTGTTCTCTGTTCCCTGTGACTTAGGTGTAGAGGTTATATTGTAGACATGTCGCTTAGGTGTAGGAAATTCATAGACAATGTCTGTATGTGAACCGTTGTATTACTTGGTAATAATCTCCGAATGGTGCAAAATAAGCCTCTTTGATGAGTGGTGACTTGGATATTTGTCTGTAAATATAAGGATACATATTTTGCATATAGCAAGGAATTATATTAGTCTAAGGATGTGACAGTCTTGGTGTTTTCCCTAAGATCTATGACTTCTGCAGCATGTGTATTTCTTTATATTTACAGTCCTTGAGTTTCCTCCCACTAAGTGGGCTTTTAGACCATTTAGGTAGCTGTTGATTGTCCTCAAGATAAAAGTGCCACTACTGAAACAATGTCATATGTTCTCCCTCATATAAATCCTCATATAAATTCTCCCTCATATAAATCCTAGCACCAAATCGTTATATTTGAGTATGTAACCAGATGCAACTACAGGCACCAGAATAATGAAAACAAACAAACAAACAAACAAAAAACAGGGAGGTAAAGGGAAAGAAAGAACCTGAGAGAGAAAAAGAGTAGGAGACAGGTGTTACTAACAGAGAAATGGGTAAAAATGTGGTTATTTAAATGCGGCGGGGAGGTGGGGGTTAAACAAAGAAACTTGGGCATAAAAGAAAAGAAAGGTGTTCAAGAGAGGTGGAACCATAGGTGACAGAAATTATCAAGTGGAAAATGGGGAAAATGGGGGCACTTTAAATGGGGAAACCAAGGTTTCGGTAGGCTTAGGCAAGGAGAGAGAAGAGAGATAAATAATACCTAAGTAGTTTTAAAAAAATAGGGCATCATATTAGTCCAACAACCTAATAACACATACAGTATCGCTACATGAATCCATATATATAGCTAAAGGCTACATAAGAAGAAACAATGCCAGACAGGAGAAACCTTCCATGAGTTTTTGGCCAAGGTGGTCCAAGAGACTATCAAAATTACATGGGTCATTGCCACAGCCCTTGATGGTTTTCCAAAACTTGAAGATAAGACCCTACTGCTGAAGTCAGAAGTACTTTAGACACAGGATTTGGAGTAATAGAGCTGGAACTGACCTGTGACCACTCCCTCTGAAGGCTAGCTCTCATAGCTTTGTAGAGCACTATGATGGTACCAAGGAAAAACTCTGGTTGATGGTCCAAAACCAGCTTCAAGAACAAATAACCCCATCAACAGATGGTATAGCATACAAACCTAGATATTTTAAGATAAAGAAAACGGGAGTGGAGAGATGGCTCAGCAGTTAAGAGCACTAACTGCTGTTGCAGAGGACCTGAGTTTGATTCCAAGCACCCACATGGCAACTACAAAATATCCTTGACTCCAGTTCCAGGGGAATCCAAAGCCTTCTTCTGACTTCTGTGGCACTGCATGACGGGTGCACTCACATATATGCAGGCAATACATTCACACACATAAAAGAGAAATAATAAATAAGTTTTTTTTAAAAAATGAAATGGAATTGTGATTAGTTGACTCTATGAAGTAATCAGATTGATAGGAAATCTTATAATAAATAAATATTGTAATGTAATGTGACATAGGAATTGGTGAACAGAGAAGTTAGATAAAGAAAAATAGATACCAAGTTAAACACCATTACAGTGTTTGAAAATGTAAAGATATGAGGATTTACAATATCAGTATCCCAGTACATAAAGTGAAGGAAGGGTTAAGAATTTATAAATATAAAATATATTAGGACTTGGTAAGCATTTGTAGAATTATCAATTTCTCTAATGATATACATATGGACAATGTATGATAATTTAACTTACTGTTAATTTTCTTATTCTGATTCTTATTAAATTCCTTCTTTTAAAAATTATTATTTTATCATGGGGGCTAAAGAGATGGATCAGCACTTAAGAACACTGACTGCTCTTGCAGAAGACCCTTGTTCAGTTCATAACACCCATATGGTGGCTAACAACCATTATAACTCCAGTTCCACGGGAATCTGATGCCCACTTGTGACATCCCTGGGCATTGCATGACATTGGTTCCCTTACATACATGCATGTAATATACTCATACACATAAAATAAAAGTAATAAATGAAATATTTTTAATTGCTATTTTATCACAGTATTCATTTGCAAATGAAAATCAATGCTATAATTCATAACATTTTTAGAAAAAAAAATTACTTGTGAGGTGTTTCCAACTGGATGAATTGTATAGTAATAACAGAGTACCTCACTTGATGTAGGAATGGTCTAATTTGACCTCCCTGTGCCTTACGGCATTAAGATCTACACCATCCCCCTAACACTACAGTAATCCATTGAAGTAAATGTGTAAAATCTCTCCAAGGAATCTTTCTGTAAGCATTATTAAATGCATGAAAATAGAATCTGTTGTTTTCTAAAGTATGAATATTAACATTTTATGTACAAAGAATGTGTACACTAGTATTCTAAATGACAGAAAAGCATGATTAAAGCTAATTATTTTGAAAGTCTATTGTGTGAGTATTGTAAGAAATAAAGCTTTGCCTTAAATGGAATGATTTTGACTTTCTCTGCAAGTTGAGAATTATGTTTTTCACAGGGGCATTTGTCTGACTTTCTTGTGTTAATAGATTATAAAATAAAAGGGCTAGTATAGAAAGCCTTAAAAGCCAGATAGCATTTATGTGGCTTACAAAAGGTTCTTTCTCTCCATAATGCATCTGAAACATTCAAGAGTATACAGAGTTATCATCAATAAGCTTAAAGTGCTTTTATTTGCCAGATTATTTTAAACTTCTCTTGTGATGTTTCCATATTTTAATAAAATTGCAGGAATTAGAGAAGATAATTGTTGAAACTGATTGGTACTGAAGGTTTTATGACTTGGCAAACTGTTGTATAAGTAAGTTTAAACACAGAGAATTAGTGTTCAGATTCATTTATTCTCTGTATTAAATGAATCATGGCATAATTTAATATAGTCACTTTATGTTTTTATATGTAATGATGAACTAACAGAAGTACAAAGTAAATGACAA
>NW_008342018.1:7461724-7465509 GCF_000622305.1 Nannospalax galili | reverse complement strand
TGTTTTTTATTTTATTAAAGTTATAATATATTACATTTCCAAAATATGAAATATATCTTCAATGTTCAGAACTTTCTGATCAGATTTTGATTTCATTATGATTTTTAACATTTTCAGTAATATAATTACTGGCACACAGTTTCATAAAGTTTCACAAAAAAATTCTATCAAAGCCAATTATGTCTTTTTTATTAGTATATGAAAATTGTTTCTACTGGAATATTTCAATATTTAGGACACATGTCTTCTGTTAGAAATACTGGGTTTTCCTGATAAGGAATATATTTTTCATCATGATTATTATCCAAAATAACAGTAGAATTTATTAAACACTTATTCTTATAGTTTTCATAATTTAAAAGAAAATATGGTCAAAGAAACATGCATAATTCTCATTTTATAAAAGTAATGTAAAATATGATATTTGAAAAATGAAGTAATAAAATGAAGAGTTTAGTATTAACATAGACAAGCATGATACATGACAATTGATAATTTTATTTTTAGTAAAATTGATAGAAAACAAGTCAGTTTTATAGTTTTCTGTATCAAATTGTACATTAGAGACTGTTTATTCTGTGTTTATAAGTAAAAATGGCATAATATTTTAAAAACCTAAACAAGAAACATTTTATTGCTAAGATAATGATTAGGAATCTATTGATCAACTGACAGTGTTATCTTCATGTATTATGGGTTTCTTACAATACATCTTAATCATATTTAGCCCCCTTCCCTCTCTGCATCCCCCAATATCCCACCCACAGCTTCATACATTTAGTCATATATGTTAAAGCCTATTGACTCAAGTTTGTGTGTCCAATTGTTTTCTTGGTCTGAGTTCATCCCCTGGAGACTGTTTATTTGTCTAGCATCACTCCCTTAAAGAAGATCAACTCTCCCTCACTAAACAGTGATCAGCCGCCAATAGTTCTTCACCAAATTGTGGCTTTCTGCCCATCTCCCCAATTCTATCTTGGTTTTGGTTTGCTTGAGTTTACGTGGGTAATGTCCATGCTGTCACCCTTGCTGTAAGTTCACATGAGCAAGGGCCCAGGAGCCTGTAATACTTTCCTTCCTTATGGTCATGCACCTTCTCCCCTGGCTCTTTCAATCTTCCTGCCCCATCTTCCACAAAATTTCAAGTAACTATTAGTATTTTTATTTAATATTTGGAAAATTTATACTACATGTTTGATCATATTTAGACCCCCCACCACTGTCTGTAATCCCCTTATTTGATTTGAGGAATATATATATATATATATATATATAATATATAATATATTGCCATGTACCTCTGTGCACACTACCTAGATACTGTGATGATATTCCTCGGTGTTCACTATCGTTAATACCAGTAACACCTTACTTCAATTATCTGGTGTAATTGCATAATTTTCCAAATGGTAGTGTGCTGGATCTTCTCTGAAAGTCCAAAGGATTTACAGATGACTTGAGTCAATAATACATGGGTAAAGAGTGAAATATTTTTCACAAAGTCTACCATTTTGTTAGCTCTGAAAATACAATATTTAAAGAGAATGGAATAGCCGAAGAAGTGGAGCCCCCATACCCTGAGAAGCTAATCTGAGAAAATAAAGAAGTGAGGAAATTCTGTGTTTTCCTATTCCATTTGGAAATGATATTTCTTCAGGGAGATGGACTAAAAAAAGGAATGTAATTTTACTGTATGTGTTTTTGTTGAATCTTACTGTCTTTCAAGTACTTGATGATAATGATTTTTCAAATGTTTACATGTTTTTATTGTACTGGTGTACATGACTGAGGGACATATGTGACTCTGTGTGTGTGTGTGTGTGTGTGTGTGTGTGTGTGTGTGCACTGTGGCATGGCAGGGAACCACCAGTAGAGTTTATTTCTGCATTCTACCATAATAGGGCCTGGAGCCAAAACTCAGGTTGTCAGGTTTGGCAGCAAGAGCATTTATAACCTGAGTCATACTGCTGCAAATTAATTTTTCCTTAGTACTTCATTATAAATTAGAGATTGATGATGTACCTGAGCCTAACTGTAAACCAGAATTGTTTCATAGCTTTCCCACGAGGAAAGTAACATTTGATATTTTCTGTGATTTGACAGAATCACAGATGTAACTATCATCATAGATTTAGAAAATGAAAAGGTACTAACTTAGAAACTATTACAAGAGAAACAATATTATCACAGAAATTCTTAGGATACTTTTATAATCACTTCTTAGAAAGGAGGTAGAGCATCCAGAACAAAAATTAAAGGCACTTAATAAAAACAAAACAATTATAATTACTTTTCTTAAGTTTCAAGCATAAACTGAAAAGCTCTCTGAAATGAATGAAATATTTAAGTCCAGAATATAATTAAAGCACTGTTTGGGGTTTGTTTTGGTTTGGTATTATTGTTGCTTAGATTGTTTTTGTTTCTGTTTGTTTGTTTTAGACAGGGTCTCCCTGTAGCCCCAGAGGGCCTGGAACTTGCTAGGTAAGCTGGCCTGGATGTTACAGACACCCACTTGCCCCTGAATCCGAATGCTAGGATTAAAGGCGTGTGGCTAAAGCAGTGTTTTGGAAGTAAAAATTGAATGAAAAAATTATGTAACAAGACCAAAACTTATTTTGCAATGACTGATAAAACCAGCAATGCTCACAAAGCAATAAAGAAGTGACTACTAAAATACTAATAACTTGGGACTGGAGAGATTGCTAAGCAATATGACTGGTTTAGCAGAGGACCCAGATTTGACTCTGAGCACCCATATTGTTACGAACAACTGTCTGGAACTCCAGTTCTATCCAATGATCTCTTTTAACCTTGAGAGACACTGTGTGACAAATGTGCACCTACTTACAGGCAGTTATTACGGTCATACACATAAAATAAAAATAATAAATGAATATTTTTTAAATATAATGAGTCATGATAATTCCAATTCTATAGTCAGTTGTAAGAACAGAAATAATGACAGCCTGAGAGGGTGGGTTCAAATCTCCATAGGTGTAGGGGTTCGGATCTCAGCAGACCTCCAGAGAGTGCCTAGTTCTGGCCTCCCTCTGACCTCCATCTTGCAAAGGGCCTGACAATCCAGGGGACTGCCTGAGAGACTCCACCAGATCATGCCTCCATGTGATGATGAGCTTCCTATAATTGCACCATATCCATCCCCCTACCAGGGGTGTTGTTTTTCCCCTCCCAAGGCCCCAGGGCAGATCTGGCTTTATTATGCTAAGGCTGAAATCCTAGCAGACAGCCTGAGAGGGTTGGTTCTGGCCTCCATCCATATAGAGGGCTTGGGTATCACCAGACCATGAGAGAGTGCCCAGTTCTGGCCTCCCTCTGGCCACCCTCTGGCATAGGGTTGAGAATGTGTGGGACTGATTGAGAGCACCTGGATCCTGTCTCCACATGGTGAAAGAAGCCTGTGTGTACCTGACTGGAACATGTAATGGACTTATGTGGGTATTCCTGAATAGCTGACCAGAAGCCATCAGTTCCCTCCAAATTAAAGTTGAGAGAACCTGAACCCTGTACCAACCAGCTTTACATAACCAATAAAGAAAGGATCTAGGCACCTGGATAACACAAACAGAAGAGTATTTCAACTTAATTCTCATATCATAATCACAAACAGCAAAAGAAATTCACATGCCAAAACCACAATGAAAGAATAATAAAATGGAAAGCCAAAACACTTCACCAATTCTGTAGAAGAATTCTAAAAGGAGAATGCCTTAGAGATAACCCAAGAGACTGACTTTAAAAGAACAATCATTGTTTTTTAATCATTA
>NW_008342018.1:7455394-7461190 GCF_000622305.1 Nannospalax galili | reverse complement strand
AAAAAAAAAAAAAAGAAAAATCATGGCCTGGCGTGGTGGCTCACACCTTTAGTCCCAGCACTTGGGGGGCAGAGGAAGGCAGATCTTGGTAAGTTCAAGACCAGCCTGGTCTAAATAGTTAGTTCAGGTCAGCTGGGACTACAGGGAGACCCTGTCTCAAAAAGACAAAAAAAAAAAAAAAGAACAATCATAAATATGATCAAGGAATTCAACTAATTTAAAGAACAAATGAACAATCAAATCAAAGAGCTAAAAGAATATAGGGGAGAACTTCTGAATGAATCCATAAAAGAGATAGAAACATTGAAGAAATCGCAGGCAGAAATGAGGAAGGAAGTGCAAAACTCAATGTGCCAACTTAAAATAACAAAGGAAAGCCTCACTGTTAGAATGAATGAAATGGAAAACAGAATATTAACACTGAAGGAAAAAGTTGAAGAACCGGACCACTCAAGCAAAGATTATGAAAAAAATTTTAAAACACAGGAACAGAAAATGCAAGAGATGTGGAAAAACATGAAAAGACCAAATCTACAGATCATAGGAATAGAGGAAGAGGAAGAATTTCAAGTTAATGGCATTGACCAGAACTTAAACAGTATTGTAGAAGAGAATTTCCCCAAATTAAGGAAAGGCAATCCCATACAAATACAGGAAGCACATGGAACACCAAATAGACAGGACCAGAAAAGAAACTCCCAACGACATAGCATAGTAAAACAATAAATATACACAACAAAGAGAGAATACTGAAAGCAGCAAGAGAAAAACAAGTCACATACAGAGGAAAGCCCATCAGAATTACAGCTGACTTATCAATGAAAACTATGAAAGCCAGAAAAGGCTGGACCAAGGTATTTCCAGTTCTACATGACAATAGATGCCAGCCCAGAACATTATACCCAGCTGAAATATCTATTATAGTTGAGGGGGAAAGAAAATCTTCCATGACACAAACAGCCCGAAAGAATGCATGTCCACAAAACCAGGCCTTCACAGGATACTTGAAGCAATACAGAAAGCAAAGAGAGAAACAACTATATTCTAGGGGCAATGAAAGAAAATAAATAAAGGTATAAGCAAAGAACCTCAAAATTATACAGAGAACACAAACAGCAATCAAAATGACATCAATCAATACACATCTTTCATTAATAACCTTAAATATAAATGGACTGATCTCCACAGTCCCAAGACACAGGCTAAGTGAATGGATTAAGAAACAAAATCTCTTTGTTGCCTGCAAGAAACCCATCTCATTTTCAAGAAAATGCACTACTTTATGGTAAAAGGATGGAAAAGAATATTCTGAGTAAATGGCACTAAGAAACGAGCAGGGGTTGCAATTCTAACATCTGACAAAATGGACTTCAAAGTAAAACTAATCAGAAGATACAAGGAGGGTCATTTAATTCAATTCAAAGGACCAGTTAACCAAGAAGATATTACAATCCTTAACATATATGCACCAAACTCTGGTACACCCAAATTCATAAAAACAACACTTACAGGACTTTAAAACACAGATTAACCCCAACTCTGTAATAAATGTCTGAATTAAATCATACCATACATCAAATGGACCTAACAAACATCTTTCAATTATTCCACCCAAACACCAAAGAATACAGCTTCTTCTCAGCACCCCATGAAACTTTTTCAAAAAGTGACCACATACTAGGCCTCAAAATAAACCTCCACAAATACAAAAATATGGAAATAATTCCATGCATTCTACTGGACCATAAAACAATAATGCTCAAAATCAACACTGGACAAAGCCCTAGTCACTACACGAACTCGGGGCAATTGAACAACACACTCCAAAACAATGAGTGGGTCAAAAAAGAAATTAAGAAAGAAATAACAGAATTCCTGGAATTCAGTGAAAATGACAATACAACACAATACAACCTCTGGGACACATTAAAAACAGTCCTAAAAGGGAAGTTTATGGCTCTAAGTGCCTAGATTAAAACATCGGAAAGAGCCTAAATAAATGACCTAACACTGCAACTCAAGGCACTGGACAGGCAAGAACAAATGAAATCCAAACCCAGAAGAAGATAAGAAATAACAAACCTCAGAGTATAAATTAATGAAATAAAAACAAAGAAAACAATACAAAGAATCAATGAATCTAAGAGCTGATTTTTTTGAAAGCTAAACAAGATAGACACACTCTTAGGCCAGTTAACCAAAAGAAAGCAAGCACAAATACAAATCAACAAACTCAGAGATGAAAGGGGAAACATCATAAGAGACACCAAAAAAATCCAGACCATTATAAGGGAATATTTAAAAAACGTATGCACTACTAAATCTGAAAGCCTAAAGGAGATGGATGGATATCTGAAATCATAGGAACCACCAAAGTTAAACCATGAAGAGTTCAACAGTTTAAACTGCATAAACAGACCTGTAACAAATGAGGAAATTGAAACAGTAATGCAAAACATCACAACTAAAAGAACCCCAGGCCCAGATGGATTTACAGCAGAATTGTACCAGACATTTAAAGAAGACCTCCAACCAATACTACTTAAATTATTCAAAATGATAGAAACAGAGGGAGAACTCCCAAATTCCTTCTATGAAGCCGGCTTCACTCTAATACCCAAACTGGGTAAAGATACAACCAAAAAACAAAACAAAACAAAACAAAACAAAAAACTATAGACCCATATCCTTAATGTACATAGATTTAAAAAGTCTCAAGTAAATATTTGCAAACCACATACAGACACATATCAAAAAGATCATTCAAAATGACCAAGTAGGCTTTATCCCAGAGATGCAAGGATGGTTCAGTATACACAAGTCAATAAACATCATTAATCATATAAATGGATTCAAAGACAAAAACCACGTTGTCATCTCAATAGATGCAGAGAAGGCTTTTGACAAAATCCTGCATGCATTTATTCTAAAAGTCCTAGAGGGAACTGGACTGGAGGGAACATACCTCAACATAATTAAAGCTATATACAACAAACCCACAGCCAACATCATTCTAAATGGAGAAACCTGGAAGCATTCCCATTAAATTCAGGAACCAGACAAGGATGTCCATTATCTCCACTCATTTTCAACATAGTGCTAGAAACTCTTGCTAGAGCAATTAGACAGGAGAACAAAATTAGAGTACTAATTGGAAAAGAAGAGATCAAACTATCACTTTTTGCAGATGATATGATACTATACCTAAGAGATCCCAAAAGTTCCACAAGAAAATTCTTAGAATTGATCAACTCTTTCAGTATAGTGGCAGGTTATAAAATCAATCTACAAAAATCAGTAGCCTTTCTACATACCAATAATAAGCAATTGGAGAAAGAATACAGGGAAATGCTCCCATTCACAATTGATGCAAAAAAAATATCTTGGAATAAATCTGACCAAAGACAACAAAGATCTCTACAGTGAAAATCCCACCCACAAAAGAAACCAGATAGACAAAGAAACCCTGAGCACAAAAGCAACTCTGGGGTGGGATTTTAAATCATTGAAGAAAGTGATTGAGGAAGACACCAGGAAATGGAAGGACCTCCCATGTTCATGGATTGGAAGAATTAATATTGTGAAAATGACCATCATATCTAAAGCAATATTCAAAGCAATCCCAATCAAAATTCCCATGACATACTTCACAGAATTAGAAAAACCCATCCTTAAACTTATATGAAGGCACAAAAGAAGCCGGATAGACAAAGTAACCCTGAGCACAAAAAGCAATGCTGGGGAGGGATTACTATATGAGATCTGAAAGTATACTACAGAGCTATAGTCATAAAAACAGCATGGTACTGGCACTTAAACAGCCACATAGATCAATGAAATATCATTGAATATCCAAATCTGAGTACAGGCAATTTAATTCACCTGATATTTGACAAAGATGCCAAGAACACACAATGGAGGAAAGACAGCATCTTCAACAAATGGTGCTGGCAAAACTGGATCTCCACCTGTAGAAGAATGAAACTAGATCCTTATCTTTCACCTCGTATAAAAGTTAAATCCAAATGGATCAAAGATCTCAATGTGAAACAGGAAATCCTGGAACTAATAAAAGAAATTATTGCTGGGCGTGGTGCCGCACACCTGTAATCCCAGCACTCCGGAGGCAAAGGCAGGCGGATCTCTGTGAGTTCAAGATCAGCCTGTTCTCCATAGTGAATCCAGGCCAGCTAAGGCTAGAGGGAGATCCTGTCTCAAAAAGACCAAAAAGAAAATATTGGCAGTAACTTACAAGTGTAGGAAAGGGTTTTCTAAATCAGACAGAAATTGCTCGGGAAATAAAGTCAGCAATCAATAAGTGTGACCTCATTAAACCAAAATGCTTCTGTACAGCAAAACAAGCAATTTAAAAAAGTGAAGAGAAAACCCACAGAATGGGAAAAAATACTTCACCAGTGACAGATCTCACGGAGGTTTAACATCCAGAATATATAAGGAAACCAAAAAAATAAAGAAGCAAGAAACCGAATGACCCAATTAAAATATGGGCTAAAGATCTAAACAGAGAGTTCTCAGAGGAGTAAATAAAGATGACTAAGAAAAGTCTCAAAAAGTGTTCAACATCATTAGTAATTAGGGAAATGCGTACTGAAGCCATCCTAAAGTATCATCTTACTCCAATTAGACTGGCTAGGATCAACAGAACAAATGACACAAAATGCTGGTGAGGATGTAGAGAAAGGGGAACATTCATTCACTGCTGGTGAGATTGCAAACTGGTGCAACCTCTATGGAAAACAGTGTGAAGAACTCTTAAAAAACTAAAAATGAACCTACCATATGACTGGCTATAACACTCCTTCATATATACCCAAAGCACTCATCCTATTGCAGAGACACTTGTACAACCATGTTTGTTGCTGCTCTTTTCACAGTAGCTAAGAGATGGAAACAACCTAAGTGCCCCTCAACTGATGAGTGGTTAACAAAATGTTGTATATTGAAACAAGGGATTCTATTCAGCAGTAAAGAAAGATGAAATAATGAAATCTGCAGGTAAATGGATGGATCTAGACACTGTTTTATTAATTGAAGTAACACAGACTCAGAGAAATAAATGACATATGTTCTCCTTCATATATGGGTCCTACAACCAAATCATTTTAAATTCCAGGTCCTTCTAATAAGATAATGCTATACAGCCATCCCTTCTGCATGAAATAACTACCATCATCATGACTTGAGCTGAGCCTAATCACTAAACATCATAACTATTTGGCTTGTTGATGGTTCTGTTCATTCATTAAAGGAGGATCAAGCAGTGTCCCCGGACCCTTACTGAAGTAGCCAGCCACTTTTCTGAGCCAACTGTATGTAATTTGACCATAATAACATACGGCCTCCTGGATATGGGGAGGGTTAAAGTATACAATCTGTGGAAGGCCAGGAAGAGAAGGGATGACCCATGAAGGGTAAAGGCTATCCAGTGTTCATACCCTCAGGTCATACATACAACTCAGCAATCCATCAGTTATCTCAGTAAGTAAGCTCAATTAATTCATTGGTTTCCCAGTAAAATTTTAATCAAACATTGGCTTGACACTAGAACCTTAAAATGGAATAAGCATTGCTTAGCATCCCCAGGAAAAGAAGTTTCACATCCAATGGAAAATTTGTTAATGGTATTATGTCTCACAATTATTCAAAAAAAGAAAGTGAGAATGTAAAAGATGTTAAAAGGATATGGAATGGAGATATTTTCTAAAATAGAAAAAATGAGAAAGCCTAAGGAAGCAAATGATGAAGATCTGGGTAGGTGTGTTATGATATATAAAG
>NW_008342018.1:7433460-7455365 GCF_000622305.1 Nannospalax galili | reverse complement strand
TACATAATCTTAAATTTTCTACTGTCATAGTTTAGTCTACTATTTTAAGGAATGAAATATAAATCTAGTCAATGTTTATCTGTGAATATTTGGTTCTTTACCTAAGCCTTAGCTACATAGAACATGATAATTAAAAATATCAGACTGGTGGAACTAACCTTATTGGATGTTTAACAGCCATATTTAAAGCCTATACTAATGTGGTCAGAGGGACATAAAGGACAGTTTTTACCACTTGACTTCCAAGGCCAACCAGGGGAATATGGAACATCTCTTAAAAGGTCCTGTAATGTGGTGAGTCACCTGTCCTCTTGTTCAGAGAGGACATGGAGACCCCATGAGATCGAGTTGAACCAGTGTCCAGTCTACAAAGTACAGGGTCAACTCAGAGGAAATATCTCAATCATGCTTCCAAGTGAACCCAGACATGGTTTACTGGACTTTTGACTTATCTTCACATACATGGAACTCGAAAAAGAAAGGAGCCAAGAGCTCCTCCCAAGCCCATATGACCCCTGAGGAACAGATCCTGAAATGACTTTAAGTGTAAAAATAAATTGATTTATTTACTGTATGGTCTTAAACACCAAAAAGGGAAGTATAACCAAAGAGTAAAGTCATTGCTATACTTCTTTAAGAGTTCAAGGGATTACACTTACCAGACATTAGGTTTAAGACTATATAAAAAGTTGTTTAGACAATTATTTCTCATTGATGATTGTTTTCCTAACCAGAAAGTCCTGCCCAGATGTAAGACTTCAAATCTTGGTCTGCAATACTGTAGTGCCCACCCGTAGCTAAGGGAGGCCACCAGCTGTTGTTCTAAAATGATGGATAAATTTGTTTTCTCCCCTTATCTAGAAGCCTTTGAGAAGGAACTGACACTGATTCTAACTACTCCAACAGTATTCAAAATATCTGAAAGCAAATAATAAATCCATCACTTTAGAGTCCAACCTTGGAAGACAAAAGAAAAACAAGGAAGACCCCAATAGAGGGATGTTTTTGGAAGCCCTTGTCAAGAAATTTCAATGGACTCTCATATGAACATTTGAAAATTGCCCTGTTCTGACTTCTTTCTAGTCCCTGTCTAGAACTTGTACTGCTAATTACTCTTGCCTTTCCTTCTTCACATCTCCCATTCATGATTCAAGGTCTTTCTTATCCTCCTTGAGATACAAGTTATACAATTTGGCAGTCTTTTAGATATACCCACTGAAGAGGTACTACAATTGCTTCACCTTGCATCCCTGTTCAGCATGGAAGAAGCCAGAGTGGTCTGAATCCCTATTCCCTATTGGCAATTTGAGTAACCCCTTCAGAGGAAGGTCTGATAAGAATAGGAGGTAGGAATTGGCTAGGCAGTTAGGGTAAAAAGACCTCAAAGAAAAGTAGCCAGTTTCTTGGCTAAAAGCCAAAATGTCCTTGGGATGGTAGTAACGTAATCTGTTCCAAAAGCCAAAAATGTAAAAAGCATTTGGGAGCTTGTACCTAATCGTTAAATGATTTTAGGGAAAGGGGGATGGTGAAAAAAAAGAAAAAAAAATGATTCTAGATTTACGTCTTTAGAGGGGAGAATGTTAGGGTACCCCAAACCCCATGAAAATAAATAAATCAAAAAGAAAAATATAAAAGAAAGAGAAAAAAGTGATGTGGAGATATGGGAGGTGTTGGGCGGGAAGGAGTGGGAATGGATTTGATCAAAACACCTTATATGCATGTATGAAATTCTCAAAGTTTTTGTAAAAGTTAAAAAAAAAAAGAAGTGATGATGTGGAACATTAAACATATGCAAAAATATTTGAAATACTTGATATCATCAGGAGTGACGATGTTATGCAAGCATCTGGGAGTGGCCAGAAAGCAGTTTCTACAGTCTGCTCTGATTCTGCAGGGTTGGCTTGGTGAAATCAGTGCTGTCAGGCATTAGTCAGGAAAGTCTCTGAAGTGACATCACCCTCTGAGGTGCCCAGAATGAAGACGCTTGTACCCAAGGACCTTTGCCTCTCATCCATGCTAAATTAAAGGGAAGGTCTTTTTGATGCAAATATGTGATATTTTTTATATTTGACTTCAAGAGCAATCTATCGGGCACAAGAAATGCTTATTCTTATACTATGTAATGTCAAAGTTTTCACTATTAAAATTTTTAATAATAAAAGTAAATTACTAATTTTTGAGATTATATGCCATATTTACCATGGAACCCCCCCCAAAAAAAGAACAGAAATAATGAAAATAGTAAATGTAAACTCAAATTCAAAGCAAATGTCTAATAAAAAGCAGAAGGATGTCTAGTTACCCCAATACTATTCATGGCACTATTGAACCAATGGACTGTCTTGCCAGGTACTTCATTACTGAAGTTTTCAGGGTTCACAGCTGTTAAGGTCCATCATTATCTTTCTTTACCAATAGCATGCATAGCACCTTCTACTACTGTGGAAACTATCAAGAAGTGTAGCTTGGAAGTCATTACCAGTTTGATTTGTCCTTGTTCTAGGAATCACATATGCATTTTACTTTTTCTTTTAAAAAATATTTTCTTTATTATTTTCATTTTATGTATGTGAGTGCACCCATGTCATACAATGCCCGCAATGGTCAGAAGAAGGCATCAGATCCTCTGGAACTGGAGTCATGGACAGTTGTTAGTCACATGTGGCTGCTGGAAATCAAACCCTGGTCCTCTGCAAGAGCAGCCAATGCTCTTAACCACTAAACTCTCTCTCCAGTCACCATATACATTTTCTTTAGCAATAGGGTATAACCATCAAGTTCTTGTGTGTAACCAAGAGCAATGGAAATCGCCAGTAATGCTTGAAGGCCTATGGGTCCTCCCTGGTCAAGAACTTCAAAAGAGGGAGTCTACTCCCAGTATTGTGCTTTATGTTTATTAGCCTGGGGTGTCTGGTAGAGCCATTGAACCCTCATTATAGGGTAACTTCATCTAAGCCCTTGTCAGATAATATGTGTATTTTGTTTGCTTGCTTGCTTGTTTGAGTCAGAGTCTCCCTTTAGTCCCAGCTGGCCTAAAATTCCCTATGTAGACCAGAATGGCCTCAATCTCACAGAGATCAACCTGGCTCTGCCTCCTAAGGGCTGGGAAAAATCATGTGCTGCCATGCCTGGCTATGTGTATGCATTTTAAAAAGTTTCTGTAGTAGTAAGTTTCCATATGAATTTTTCAAAAGGCCTTTAGTGTTGGTTATCCTTATCTCTTTACTCCCTCTTTGCCCTGTTCTCCCATTCCCTACCCATTAAACCTTCCTATTTTATTATTACCTCTTCCCCTTTATGTCACCGCATTCTATATCCTCTCCCATGAAACGCCCAATATCTGGCACTGTTATCAAGTTGAGGATCCTGTGGTATATATGTCACAGGCTATAGGGAAGAATCAACTCCTTGTATTCTGCTAAATAGATGTAGTAGTAAATAAACTCATAATACCTTATTGTAATAAACATAGACTATTGCAACTTTCATCAAAGAAGCTTCTTGCAGCAGATAGCATTAACAAAGAGACCTGTGTCTAATAAACCTGGGAGAATTGGAGAGTATGGAATGTTCAGCCCTAGATGTGACATCTGTATTATATCATCTTCTCCCAAGATTCCAGTATCACTGATAACTAGACTTGGTGAATAAATTCAAGGAAACCCTGTTGTCAGTTGCTCCTAAGAATCCACAGTGCTTGTGTCAGGATGCATAAGTCTAGCCCAAGCCAAACAAAAGCTCAGAATGGTGGAGGAGCTTGGCAAGAAACCTGAGCCCTAGCTGAGGAACTGATGATTTATAACTGCTAAGAGAGGGGAGACTTAGTTTCCTTTGATGGGTGCCTGGCAAGTTGGCAAGACTCCAGGGATAGATTCAAATGCAAGAGCATTTGGAAAGCCACAGATTATACTTGAAGACTCTCTAGGACTTTAAAATAAGAAAAATGATAATAGAGGAGTTCAAATTAGGGTGTGTGGAGGAAGCAGGGTGGGAATGGAGAAAAGAGAAGGTTCTGAATGGGATCAAAATACACTGTATGAAAATACTGAAGAATCAATAAAATATAAATGGATTAGTTAATAATAAAACAATTTAAAGCCAAATTTCAGTTATGTACAGTTAAGCAGAATTTCAAATATTTGAGAATGCAAGGTGCTTTGAAGGCTTATATTTTTATTGATGTTTGTGTGTGTATGTATGTGTGTATATATGTGACTGTATGTATTTGTGTGCACATGCATATGGGTGCCCATCTGCTGTGGGTGCTGGGACATGGACTCCAGCTCCCTGCAAGAGAAGCAAAGACTCTTAACCACCTAGTCACCTTTCCAGCCATGAGAATGCAAATTTGTTTTAGTAAATGTTCAAATATAGTTAAACAGTAAAATATAAGAATGCTGTTATCCATAGTGCAAGTATAAATATTTATATAGCACTGCAGCTCATAAAGATACATTAGCATACCTCTCATTAATTTATCCCTGTGAGTTAAAATAGTTAATATGTGTATAAAAAGATACATTCTGCCTCATTAAGTTTTGTGACAAAAATGTCACTCAGCAATAATTTAGTTATAGACAATGGGGAATTAAAGAAAATGCTGCTGAAAGTACATCACAAAAATGTTTACACATACATTTTTATGTAATGTGGATGGAAATGAAACTATAAAGTCAAATCTTGGCACAATGGTATTGAAATAATAATGTTTAAAATAAATAATATTGAAACTTTGAAACAAATAGTTATATTAGTAATTAATGCTTATCAAATCAAAGCAAAATCAAAGAGAAATCTGACCTTTCTTAGAGCATTTAAAAATACTTTTAATAATTCATTAGGAGCTTCATACATGTATTTTGATCTTATTTCCATCTCCCCCAGCTTCTCCCAAATCTGCCCCTGCCTCCTTATCTCTCAGTTTTGTGTTCATTTTTTCCCCACTGAATTCAAAATGATTTGCTTAAATAACTTTTTTTAAAATTTTCTAACTATGACTATTGGACTGCAGAGATGGCTCACAGGGGAAAATACTTGCTGCTCAAGCATAGGGCCCTGAGTTTAAATCTCTACACCAACATAAAAATCCAAGCAAGGTAGTACAGCCTGTAGCCTCAGAACTGAGGGTGATGTCAGGCAGATCTCTAGGGTTTGTTAGCCAGTTTCAGTGAACTCCAGATTCAGGGAGAGATCCTGTCTCACAAAATAGGTTGGAGAGCAATAGAAAAAGACACATCAATGCCTGCCTTCTATGTATTCTTCCATATGCAAGCACACATACACACACACACACACACACACACACATATATATAAACATACATGCACAGTAAAACCAAAATTATCAGAGCTCTTGGTGACTTACCGTACTTGTCATCAATATTTCTTAAGTGGAGAATTGACTACCATAAATTTGCATCTTAATAAATGTTAGAATTTACTATAGAAATAGGCATTTAAACAATTTCTATGACAGTCCCCATGTGCTGCACTATCAACATGCCAAACAAGATGTTCCAGCTGGTGAAAAAGGGGTGCATCTAGTATTTGTACAACCAGAAAAATTTTGATTGGATATAATGTCCACTCCTAGGGATGGAACACACATCTGGCACTGTAGACCAGGCCAACCCTATGTGGTGAGGAGGATATAGACCCCATTGGGGAAGCCATTGCAATTGTTTTGTAAGATGGATGTGATGCACCTGCTAAAGTACTGTCCACACATTTGTGTTTATGCCCAGGTTAAGTTATTATAACAGGCACTGTGTTTTTATAGTACTTGGAATCCCACTAAAATGGGCCAAAAGCCCATGGAAAATGGATGATGCAGAGACCGGAAATTTCAGTATTTTGCTATCATGGGAAGAAGATCATCCTATACCTATCACCCTCTCTAAGGCTCAGGGTCTTTTGTGGAAGAGGTTGTTGGAAAGAATGTAAGAGATGGAGGAAGGGGTAGAGTGTTAAGTGGAAATGTCCTCCAACCCCAAGCTCTAGTCACACCTTCTTTCCATGCTTGTTAAGGATTCAGTGAGGGAATCATTTATGCCTCCCACCCAATCAGTCGACCTTAGCTGCATATGGGGGAGGAGCTAAGAATATATAAGCTAAGAACGTCACGGGGCACCTCTCTCACCATTTTGAGTGGCTGTTGGGAAGTCACAGGATCTATATTTGAGTGTGGACTTTGCAACATAGCTGTAAATAAGGGGGGGACACCCATACTTCTGTAAATGTACCCCCACCATATGCTCTGTTAGCAACACCAATAAACTTGTTAGGATTTAAAAAAAAAAATTTCTAGAAAACTCTTCCATGTGGACTTACTCTCATAGAAGTGGAAGGTGCTATTCAAGCTGTCAACAGAGAAAATAAGTCTACAGTCCTATGCAGCCATAAAACCTATGAGCCACAACAAAGAAGATGCCAATAAGATGTACCCAATGGTGCTACAGTGGCAGTTTTATCTCAGGGGTAACCAACGACATCTAATTTAGCATAACAGCCGATCAATAGGAGATAATTCATTTCTAGCACTGTAAATATAACCAAATATCCATGACTGAAGAAGTTAAACTTTAGAAAGAACTTACTATTGCAATTTTTAAATCAATATAATTTCTATCTGTATTCTATAATTTTATTCTTATTCCCACAGATAGGTGTAGCTCTTGCTTATCATCAAAGAAGCTTATTTTTATAACAGATGGAGACTATTGCAAAGATCCAGGACTGATCAAAACAAAACAACCAAAAATGACCATGGGATGACCACCCTCAACTGAACACCTACCACACAAACCTTCACATCTAAGGCTGAGAGACCATCATGGAAGAAGTGACAGAAAGGTGTAAAAGTCTGAATTACTTACTGCTAGATAGTCACTCCTAAGCTTGACAAGAAAGCTGTAGCTGTGAAAGTTCAACATTATGGCTGTTTAAACAGTATCTGTAAAATAACAGCACCTGTTGATATGCCATTGCAGATGGGGAAGATTTCACAAAGCTCAATGTCTAGACGGAAAGGAGATTCAAATTGTCCATGCCTGGTTATTCCAAGCAGTCAGCCCTAAAGACATATAGAACCCCCCTCCATATTTATATACTTTTTAATTTTATGTGTGTGTGTGTGTGTGTGTGTGTGTGACAACGGTAACTGAAAAAGTCATGAAATTGAGAGGGAGTGGTGGATGAGGTGAGAGGAGTTGCAGGGAGAGGGAGGAACGGAAATTATTTGAAGAATAAACACACATGGTGGCACACACCTTTAATCCCAGCACTCGGGAAGCAGAGGCAAGCAGATCTCTATAACTTCAAGGCCAGCCTGGTCTACATAGTGAGTTCCAGGACAGCTGGGGCTACAGGGAGACCCTGTCTCAAAAAGACCAAAAAAAAAAATTCTCAAAAGTTTTAAAAATTAAATTAACAATCATTGTCTAGTTGATATTTTGTGTTATGTGCATAAATCTGTTTACTTTTTGTTGCTTTAGTTACTTTACTATTACTGTGAAAAATCACCATGACCAAGGCAACTTGTGATAGAAAAAGTTTATTTAGGCTTACAGTCCCTAAGACATAAGAGTCCGTCATGGCAGGGAGGCACATTAGGAGGCAGTTGGAGCAGAAAGCCAAGGGCTCACATCATCAAGATGCACACACAGAAAGCAAAGAGAGAGCTAAACTGGAACTGGAATGAGGATCTGACCTCCCCCCAAAGTTCTCCCTGTCACTTGCTTCCTCCAGTGAGGCCATACCTCCTAAAGGTTCCAGGACCCCCCAAAAAGCACCACCAATGGGGGACACTTCTATTGAAAAGAACCATAATTGTCCTGGAGAGCTTACCTCTGACACAAGCTGAGAGAATATATGTGTGCTTTGTGTTTTCTTTGAGGTCTCACTCTACAGTAACTTCAAAAGCAGGTAGGTCTTTAATGAAATCCAATGTAAGGAGCTGAAACTGTGTGTGAACTGGGCTCATGTGTCATGTAAAATTGTAGTATTTCATAATGTACTTTTATGCCTATTTAATTTATTTTGTTCCTTGTATTTGAATAAAGTAACGAAATAATTTATGTTGGCATCTGGCACAACAGTGTAAATATTTTTAGAAAATGGATATACCAGCTTTGTGAACTGATAAATTGCAAACTAATAGAATGGATATATGGAAATATTTTTAAATGTATTTATCTTTGATGGTAGCTTTATGACAAAGAAAATATTTTTTAAATTTTCAAATAATATTTTTTTGTTCTTTGGGAATTTGATACAATGCATTTTGATCATATTCAGACCCATTCCCCATCTCCTCTCACATCCAACCCCACCTTTTACTGCATACACCTTGCGCTCTATTATTTAAAGACATTTTTGAGTCTACTTTGTGTTTCGCCAATGCTCTTAGTTGTGGGTCCATCCCCTGCAGTCTGGTCAACTTACCCAGTATTACACCCTTAAAGAAAACTTCAAAATTTTATGTTCTAAAATTATTTGAAAGAAAACATTTGTTTATAATTCTTTTCACCACTCTAATTTGGGGTGTGTGTATTTGTGTGTGTGTGTGTGTGTGTGTGTGTGCACCCTTTGTGCTATGTGCATGTGTGAAAATCAGAGGATAATTCATGTGCAGGATTAAATACTTTTCCATCCATTGAATCTCAGGAACAAAACAGAGATCATCAGATTTGGCTACAACAATGAGACATTTCACTGGTCCTTGATTAATGAAATCCCTTGAACTGATTCACATACATTTATCTTGGTTAAAGATAGCAGTTTGAATCACAGTGTTAAGAACACAAAAATTCTTATGAAATGGTACAGTATCTGATCAGGTTATTGATGGCATAAATATAACAGTAATGCACAGAGTCTGATCATATTCTCTATAATTTTAAAACAGCAAAGTGGATTATTTGCAAAGAATAAAATGTTTGGAGATATCATTCACCTTCAAATGCAAAAGATTAAATAATAGCTAACAATAAATTGCCCAGATTTATATGATTATTTTTCACTTTAATGTTTCAGGTACAAAAAAATATAACCTTAGTTTGTTAATATAAACTTTTCCTTAAATTTGAAGGCTTTGTTTCTAATTTAAATACAACTAGAAATATACGTTTTCACATTTTTTTTATTTTTAAATTTATTTTACTTATTTTATATTTTTTACTGAATTTTTGTGCATTTCATACAAAACCTCTTAATCATCTTTATACCACCTACTCCACCCACACCACGTGTCCTCCCCCATCAGATTTCAGGGATTCACATATGTTAAAACCTATGGAGTCAAGCGTGAGTGTTAGATCCCCTGGAACTGGATTTACAGATGGTTGTTAACTGCCATGTAGGTGCTGCGAACTGAACTTGGGTCCTATGCAAGAGCAGCCAGTATTCTTAACTGCTGAAACATCTCTCCAGCCAAAAACTTTTTTTTTTCCTATCTGCACTCATTAACCTAATGTATGATGGTCAATCAGGTAGGTGAAATTGACTATTCTCTTTTAATGGGAAAACATGCATATTATGCTTAGATATGTCATAGAAAGTTGAAGACTTTCCAAATATCATTTATTATATATCTTTCTATCAACCATAATCATACTCTATTAATTATGAGGTAGCATAAACAACATTTTATTCTCAAAAAACTAGTATGCTAAATTTAATACTATCTTTCAATAATTTTAATTTCTATAAGCACTCAATTTCTGAACCATAATGATTATGCATTAAATATTTAACTATTAAATATTTCGTATAAACTCTTTAAACGTTGTTTAAATTTAGAAGAGTGATTTTCAACATTCTGTCTTAAAATCAATATAAAGCTGTAAATCTAAGGTAAAGTAACTGCTATAATAAAACAGAAGAGTGTTAATGGTATGCCATCACAGCCTAAACATCAGTAGAGCTGCCTAAATATAGGCTGAAACGTCCACATTTGTGAGCAGAAAATAAGCCTGGCATCTTTATAAGATGAATGTCAGGAATCTATCATAGCGATGTGAACCCGTCTCACTAATATTACAATGGTCCTGTGGAGAGGAGGAAAGACCTGTGAAGTCAGCAAATAGAATGAAAAGAGATGAGAGGCCCAGAAAATCATGGGAGTCTGGAAATTAAGATTAGATTTACATTTTTAAGAAAATCTACCATTTAAATCATGACTTGTCCATGTAGGGCCAGAAAATATATCCACATTAGTTATATACTGAGTCTCAATGCACTGTGTTCTAAAATCATAGCACCACAGCCAAAGGAAAAGTCAGTAATTTCGTTTTATTTTCAGTTTCTTATTTAATTGTAGCATATGTTTATTTCACATTATATAGGTTTTTTCTTATTTAAATATTGGCTTTTTTCAGAGTCCCCATTCTATTAATTTACGTCAAGTAAAATATTGTTTTATGTCACCTCTTTCTCTTCTCTCTCAAGAGAAAAAAGGTGTTAAACTTTATTTTTATTTTGAGAATTTCATACGTGAATATTGTCTTTCATTATTTCCATCCCTCCCAGGACCCCCTAACTATTCCCATGCCCCCAATTCCCTCTCAGTGTCTCAATTTCTTGACCTCTTCTTTATTATTCAAAATACACACATATATGTATAGTGCACTGAGTTCATTTCATGGTGGCTAGTATTTAGGACTGCCCATTTGGGATTAGATAACATCTCAAGGAGCTAGCACCTGAAAAAAGTGATTCTCCTTCCCTCAATATCCATTGAGAGCCTGTGGTTCTTCACCTTCATCTTGAACCCTGTGAAATTAAGGTATTATTGTTATTATTATTAATATTATTAATATTATTAAATAACAACCAAAGGAGCATTTCAAGCTCTGCCTATATATGAACTAAGACATAGATATAACTTGTTTTTAGCCAACAAAGTATGGCTAAGGTGACAAGATGCTCCTTCTCCTTCCGTGATGGCATGAGAAGACTGTCACCTCTCCTGGTTGTCTGTTGTGTCTTTACTTTCTTGACTCAATCACATTTACGAAAAAAGTTGCCATGTCAGACAGCCTGGCAGGAAAATGAATATATGGATTGTACCAGCTGCCAGAAATTAAGAACTGAACTGACAGCAACCATGTAGGCCTGGAATACAGACGTGGATCCTGCCTTAGTTTAGTACCCCCCAAAGACACTCCACTGTTGTGACATTCCTTCAAGAAAACCATTGTGATGGACTCTGAAGTACAGTGAAGTAGTACTGGATTCCTCTGGTATGAAGGATGTGATAGCTAGTCCTGGGTGTCAACTTGACTGGATCTGGGGTTAACTGAAATGACAGAGATTTTCTTAATTGGATCATCTGCAGCTGGAAGACACACCGTAAATGTGGGT
This sequence comes from Nannospalax galili, assembly GCF_000622305.1. Classification (NCBI taxonomy): domain Eukaryota; kingdom Metazoa; phylum Chordata; class Mammalia; order Rodentia; family Spalacidae; genus Nannospalax; species Nannospalax galili. The sequence goes on along the minus strand of NW_008342018.1, from coordinate 7,444,005 downwards.
GTTAACCTTCTGATGGCAGCCCTTATAAAAGGCCATGGCAGAGGAGAACGCTTTGCTTTCTGCTGCTTAGCTTCTCTCTCACTGGTGAGTTTATCTTGCTGCTGTAGACTGAAGACTAGCCAATCTTTTGTAATTTATCAGACTTTCAGTGCCATATTGGGACTACTGAGACATCCAGCCTCATGGACTGAGTGACTATGGATTCTCAGCCTCTCCAGTGTGGTGCAGCCATTGTTGGACTACTTAGACTCTATCTTGTGGGCTAAATTGATAAATCCCTGCACATATGTATTCATTCTACCTGTTCTGTTTCTTTGGAGAACGCTGACTAATAAAAAGGATTTCTGAGACATTGTTCATCCTGCTTCATAGTTGAAAAACTGGTTTAATATAATTTATTTTATGGTCAGTAGATACAACATTTATAATAAGTAACTACAATTCTAAATTAAATACTTAGTTTAAGCAGCAATTAAAATGGTTAAATTACCAGGGTGTGATGGTGCATGTCTTTAATCCTACCACTTGGGAGACAGAGACAAGCTGACCTCTGAGAGATCAAGGCCAGCCTGGTGTAGTAGCTAGTTCTAGGCCACTTGAGGCTACAGAGAGAGCACACACACACACACACACACACACTCACACACACACTAAGCTAATGGCATATGTACATACAATGTTAAAATTACCCTTTGCTTTAGCAGAAATGCTTTAAAATTTTATTAATTTAAACAAATAGAGTTTTATGTACATTAGATAATGTAAAACATTCTTAAAAGAAAAATACACTAGCTTAAGTATGCAAATTATTATATTAATGTATCAATTCAACTTGATTCTACATATAAATTATTCTTGGATATGTGAAAGAATATTATATAACTCATGAAAAATGGAAAATAAAATTGAGAGAATAAGAAAGAAAAAATCAAAGACTACAGATAACCTTGACAACTAATATAAAATCAATAAAACAATTATTCCTAGAGCAATTCAGATATGTGAAAATATGGAGAGTAGGGTAGCATCATGCAGAAAAAATAAAATTTTAATAAATCAACATTTGACACTTAAGTAATAATTTGCAAAACAAAATTTGTAAATTGTGATCATTTTATGCATAAGTATAAGTGAAAGGTAACTCAATATTTCATTTATAAAACAAAATAAATCAGAATTATTTTCCTTATTTTTAGTGTCATTAATTAATAGATAATTCAGCTAAAATACAAGAAAACAAGTAACTGAATATCATGTTTGCCATCTTTCTGAATATTGTTGAAAGATGAATCATTATCTCTGACTATGACTAGACAACCATACTGAACAATTTTTAGATTCAATTTCATATTTAGCAAATATTTAAATTGTTTGTTAATCCAACACATAAACATTTTCACCTTGACATATTCATGTATACACATGCCATTTAAGAATGCATAGCATAGTTAAATGTCAAAAAAATTAATGTTTCATTATTAAATTTTTAATCACTTATAAGGCCATACATGAATGAATTACAGCTGCACAATGTTTTGTAAAATTCAAAAATGTTCCTAAAGCAGTTATTACTTTCCTATAGTTCCTTGTTTTGTTTTTATTTTCCTTGTAAAAATTTTGAGGCAACATTAGGTACAAAATCAACAAGATTTCACAAATTGTTACTCTAAGTAAAGATCATTGTACTAGCATTTTAAAATTTAGTTTCAGAATTTCAGATTATCTTTAAATTAAATATATATATTATCCAACAATGCATTGCTCATTGGTTATTGCTCATAGTGTCTATTCTATTTATGGTTTTTGACAATTTTATAGAAAATGGTTATTGGATTCTTGTGGGCAAATTAAACAAAAATCCTTTAGACTTATTTATATTTCCAATAATTTAGCTTTGGATACACAATATATGATCAGCATCTACTGGTGACTGTAAGTTATGAGTTATGATTGGGAGATGAATAAATGAAGTGCAGTGATTCTTTAGGACAGCACATTTGGGTGGAATGACAGAAAAATTTCACTAACATATAGGTAGTGTATATATAATAGGTTTGGCATCCTAAGTCTTCCAGGAATTAATTACACTATTCATAGACAAAAAGAGAAAATTAGTGAATGAGGAACCACAGAAATCGTCCTCTTAATGACAATGAGCTCTGTGACAGTCCCTTTAGGAAAAGCTGTCCTATCCATGAATCCCCCGGAGATAAAGATTCAATGTTTCAACTGAACTGTTAAGTGAAGTGAATAAGAAAGTTTAGAAATTGGTATAAATTAACGTTAATCAAGCAAACAAAATGAAAAGACAGGAGTTTAATTTTATATCTGCAGAGGATTGTAGGCTAGAAAAGAGGACATTGCTGCATGATTTCTCTTGATTATTTTCTCAGACGTGACATTTTGTGACTAAAATCTTATTTTTAGTTTTAATCATTTTATTAATTTAGTATGTCATCATGCAATTTAAACAGTATTTTCATTAACATCAATATAATCAATGCATATTACATCACTGGATGCAGCAATTTTTTAAATTTGTTAAAGTACACCAAACAAACTCTAATCCTACAAGATTGAAAGATTTCTTCATGATCCAACTGTATATGACTCTTTAACAATACTTACTTTAAAGAAAGTTTAAAAAATTGTAAAGCAACACTTTCTATGTAATAATTATGAAAAATAGTTCCATCTTCTATAATATAAACCAGATTTTAAAGTAGAACCTGTACTTTTAAAACACTGTGGTGGCAAATAAGCAAGGTGAGAAATTATACTTCCACGCTTGCTAACAGTGCCAGTGTCATCGGCTTGTATCTACTACTTTCTTTAAAGAAGTGATATATTTTATGTCTTTTTAACAGTTCAGCAGTTATTCTGGGCTTCTTTTTAATTTTATTTTTATTAAATTTTTATGATTTTCATACAATACTGTTTGAAAATATTTAGATCCTTCCTCCCCCATCTACCTAACTCCCACTATCCCCCCACCCAATTTAATGTACATATTAAATTATATGTATGCCTATAGAGCCTGATTTGTGTCCCCAAATTTTCTTCAGTATGGGGGTTCCACCCATTAGGAACAAAAAAGAGTCCCATCCCTGTAAGACACTATCTTTCTTTCTTCCAGTACCCATCAATTGCAAAGTGTTCCTTAGGCTGGTTTGGGATGTCTTACCCACCTTCCAATAAGTATTCTGGATATTGTCTGGTTTGAGCTTACATAGGACTTGTGCATGCTGTCACCATTGCTGAGAGTTCATTACTGAGAGGTTACAGACTAGTTGTCTGTAAGACTCTGTTTCCTTGTGGTCATCAACCCCTTCTGGCTCTGATAATCTTTTTAGCCTCTTTGTCTCCCTTGGGAGTGATTGGTTTGAAGTAACTATGTTCTCTGCAGTGTCCAGTTGTGGGTTTCTTTGATAACTGCCATCTGCTGCATAAGGGAACTTCTCTGCTGAGGCTTGAGTGATGCATTCAACCTATGTATAGAGGTTACACTGAAGATGTGTCACCTAGGCTCTAACAGACACTTATTCTCTGCAGTTGTCCAGTTCTGGAAGTCTGTAATAGTCTCCATCTGTTGCAAAAAAAATTCTTTAATGAGTAATAAAAGGAAACTTTGCCCTAAATATAAGGATGCATATTTAGCAAAAAGCAAAAATTACATTGATGTAGGAATGTGGTAAAATTTTTCTTCAGGCTCTATGACCTCTCCAGCCATGCGTATTTTGTTGTTTGTAGTACCACACATGAGTTTCCTCCCATTGAGAGGGCCTTAATTCCAAGTAGATAGCTGTTGATTATCACCAAGATAAAACTGTCACAACTTAGAAATAGTTTGTATCAGTAGAAATAGTGTACTGGGACAATCACTTTTGTTTAGGCTTTATGATTGGGTTCAAGCATTGATTGTTTTTTTTTTTTCTATTGGCAGTTTTTATACTATCTTCTGATATCTTAATACTCTTCAGGATGGAGACTTCCAGATTAGTTCTAGTTTAAGCTCTTCAAGTCCTGTATTTGAAGGTCAACTTTCTACATCAATACAGTCTAACCTTCCATTTCTGGGAGGCAATCAAGGACTCTGGCAATATTCTGTTTTATTTGAGGAGTCTCCCTGACCAACAACTCAAAGGGAAGTCGGCCTGGAATGATTTTTTTTGTTGTTACATAGCCTTCAGCTATACACATGCAATCATAGATTCATTGTATGTGTATTTTCAGTAGGATTTTGAACTAGTACATTTACCTCTGGTTTGTCATACCATCTAAACGTTATTCATCTCTCCTCTCACTCTCATGGTATAACCAACACTAGCTCCTCCTGTTTTTTTCCAATTTCCCATTTAATAACACATGTCTTACTACCTTCTTCTCTAGAGCAACATCTACTATTTGTCCCTACGGTACCTTTCCATCTTCTTGGTTCCTGTGGTTACACCAAGATGTATAGTCACATCTAGGAATTTGGGGGCTAAAATGCACAAATGAGAGAGAATATGTACAGTTTGTTTTTTCCAAGTCTGTGTTATTTCAATTATTATAACACTTTCTACTTCCATCCACTTACCTGAAAACACCATGGTTTTACTTTTGCTTACCACTAAGTAGAACTTTCTCATATAAATGTACTAAATTTTCTTTATTATTCCATCAGCAGAGGAACATTTATGTTGTTTACATTTTGTAGCTACTGTGAAAAAAGTAGTAACAAACACGACTGTGCCAGTACCTCTGTAGTAGGATGAGTCCATTCAGTATAGGCTAAGGAGTGGTATGAATAGATCACATGGTAGATTTATTTTTCATTTTTTAAGAGTTCTCCATACTGATTTTCCACAGCGATTGCACCAGTTTGCAATCCCACCTACAGCAGATGAAGTCTGATCCCAGTATCCAAAACCACTTTAGGTATCATTTGCTCTTTTAATCTTAGCTCATTCAGGCTGAGGTTAGATGAAATTTTCAAGTAGTATTTTCTTTTTTTTTTTTTAATTTTTTAATGAGCGTTTAAATTTTATACATTTCCCACTCAAATCCAGACCCCCTTCTCCATCCATATGTTGGGTAAGTGCTTTCTCTGAGGAAAAGAGGGGGTGAGTCTAAGACCTATTAAGTCAAAAGCTAAGCACACTAGGGAAAAAGGAGGTGGAGTCAGCACCATTTTGGGAAATGCAAACAATAAGCCAGTGGGGCAGCCAGCCTACACAGCTCTAAGGGAACCGAGAAACAGATCAAGATGAGGCACTCAGACTCAGACTGGTGAGATGGCACCTTCAGGGCAAGGTGGAGGACTGTGGAGCAGGGTGGAAAAAGCTGGTGGTGGGCGATCCAAATATAAGCCTATGAGAACCCATGTCTTATAAGTCATGGGTTTGTCAGCCATGGGACCTCAGAGGGCAAGTCATGCGTCTCCCAAGAAGGGGGGAGGGGAAAATTTAGTGAAACAAATGGTGTAGTTTGCAAGATAGAGGAACCTCAGGAGTCCAGGAAAAATATGGAGTGTGGGCCTTGGAAAGCATGGTAGTTCCAGCAGCATACTGTGAGATTATTGAAAGGGAGACAGGTTCAGATTTCCAACTCCAGAAGGGTGGAGATGGACACCACAAGGCATTCTGTGAGGTAATGCTACTCATCCAGTTGAAGCTGATGGGAACCCAGGGGAGTGGGTGGCCAAACCTCATATGCTTAATGGGGGTTATCTATAGTCACATGGGTTATACAATGGATCATGAAATAGCTAACTAAAAAGATGCAGGCCATGCAGTCATGAACAGACTCAAACGGGAAAAATCCCTGGGCCACAGCTGTCCTGTAAATGTGGTAAAATAACTCAGTTGCTTGAAAAATGGGCCTCCACCACCATGTGTGTCTGAAAATTCATTAAAGACTATAGAGAGCCTAGAAAAAATTTACAAGCCTTGGACACAAGAGGGAAATTCAGAGAGGTAGTCCTGGCTACCTTTGTGCATAATTAAGGATTTGTCCACTGCCAAGGAAACAACCTCAGGGGAGGCTGAAAAAGCCAAGGAGTTATTGGCAATTTCAGTCTCAGCCTCAGAGCTTGTGAGAGAAAAAAAAAAAATGACATTTTTAATTTGCATAAAGTTAGGGGACCAGGAGTCAAAGGACCAAGGAAAAAAGACAGAGTAATGAGAAAAGAAAATTTCTAGAAATAAAATTATCTAAAGCTGCTCCTCAGATTCAGCCTTTGAGGCAAAAAGAAAAAAAAAAAGAGTTAGCAGTACTGTAGCTATGAGAAAATACTCCAAGCTGGGGCTGTTGAAATTAGGAAAAGCTTTCAAAAAAGCAACGAAAGAGCCCCTCACTATGTGGTTCATGAGGGTATGGAACATGGAAGCAAATGTCAGTTTAAGTCTTTCATAACCATCTCAGGTGAGCTATATAACCACCCATCCATCCCTGAGACATAGGCTATTTAACCTAGGCCAATATAGGAGGGAGCAGTCCCTAATGGAACAGCTTGTGCCAGGTATTAAAGATACATGGTCATCAACAATAGAGATCTCCATTAATAGCAGGGGCTGGAGGACTATAAAAGAGGAAAAGACATTACTGAAAGAACTAGGCATGAGAAAAGCAATATACAATGCCCAGTTTGCTGGGCCAGATAGGGCTGTGTTCACCAGAGATGTAAAGGAAAGCTTAATTCACCTGGGACCTAGAGAATGGTATAGAGCTTTAATGGTGTTAATCAGGCCTTTAACAGGACAGGATCTTTGTAAAATGAGAGAGGCTTTGGCAGATCTAAGTGGTTCAAGCCAGTATGTAAAGCATGTCTATAGAATAATAGAGCGACCTAAAATATATAAAAAAGACCAGACAGAAGAAATGGTCCATTTGGATTACTCGAAGACAAATGTAGCAAGATTTATGTCAAGCCCAAATTCCAAAACAAACAAAGAAACAAAAAAATGATAGAAAACCAAATTGAGTACTGAGGAATTTCTGGAAGGCTTTAAAACCTGAAGAACATTTCACAAAAGGCATTTAGAGGATAAAAACTGTCCCAGGGGTGGTTAAGCATCCCCAAAGATTAAATAACTTACATTTTTCTCCTGAGACATGCTATGCTAGAGGTGGAGATGGTTTTTCCCACCAGGTCCTCCCCAAGCAGCCAGGTATGGTAAATGGAGAAATGGCAGATATGGCTATAGTCAGGAGGCAGACCTAGGACCCACCTTACTCAGGGAACCAACATGTACAGTGGGGACAAGAGAGACCCTCTGCCTCCTTAGCCCAGTGCAGGGTCAGGCAACTGGAGCAAACGCCTGTAAAGATATCAAGGATAAAAGAATACAAAGAGACTCCATGTAAGATCCCCAGTATGTGAATTAACTCCAAAGGGATAGCTAAAGATGTTAAAGAATTAACCAGTTAATGCCTCTTACCCAGGCTATGGTACCCAACAGAGATCTATGGGGAAATTTAATACAAATGGATAGAATCTTTCCATGCTCTGTTAGACCTTGTCTATGACTGATTTAATATATGATGTTAGCCTTTGAATGTTTTACAGATGTGAGACCCATTTGAAAAATATCAAGTACACCTGAAGAAACAAAGGCCAGCTAAAGCTGTAAGATTCTTGGGAGTTTTATGGTTGGGTAAAATAAAAACTGTACAACTGTTGAGAAAAACTACAGTATCAGGGGTTTGTTGCTCCCCCACCCCCCGCTCTGAGCTGTTTTTCAGAGAGAGATCCTAAAAATCCTCAAATTAACCAATGCTATTGACACTAATGTTGGTTGTAGACTAGAAAGGTCAGTAAGATCATGTTGCTGAAGACACTGCATGATGTGGGCATGGGAGAAAAAGACAGAGCCAAGACTTAGCTGGAAACTCCAATGCACTGGATGGATGGATTTCATAGTGCCACAAGGAGCTGTGCAAATGGTTAGGGAAAAGATTCCCCTATGATTCTGCTAAGCAATGGACCCTGCAAGCTGCACACTGTTGACATGCCAAGCAACGACTGCTAGTGCAATAATGACTTCACTAACATATGTACAACAGACAAATTTCTAATTAGATAAGGCTCATTCCTAGGGGTGGAATATGTATCTGGTGCTGTAGACCAGGCCAACCCCCTGCATCAGGAATGGCTATAGGACTCAGAGGGGGAGCAGTTGCAAGTATACTGCTTAATGAATATGGTACACCTAATGGGATGTCTTCTAGGCATTTGAATTTACATTTGTGTTTGTTTAGATGTGTCTACTTCCTTCCATTTGTCTTTATAGCAGGGGAGACACCACTGAGATAAATTAGGAGCCACATCTTGAAGAAAAATGATGGGGAAACCCAAGAGGTCAATATCTCGCCATGGTTCAAGACAGATCTCCCTGCATCTGTCACCCACTCCAAGACTCAGGGAAACTTGCCTAAGATTGGTGGAAAAATTGTAAGAACCAGAAGAAAGGGTAGACTGTTGGGTAAATGCATCCTGGGAGAGGAAATTTAGGGAAACACCATGCCTCCCCTATCCCCCTTCTGAACCCTATGCACTCTGCCATGCATTCTAAGTCCTATTCATTCATGTTCAAGTAGTTTTGACTTTCAATCCCCTAATTATTAAGAATGTTGTCATTTGTTTTTTTTGATTCTTTGTATTTTGAGTTCTTTGTATAGTTTGCCAATGAATCCTCTGTTGAATGAACAACTGTTGAAGATTTTCTTCCACTCTGTGGGCTTATTCTACTTGATTAGTTATTACCTTTGATATACAGAAGTTTTAGTTTAATGAGGTCCCATTTGTCAATTGTTGACCTTAATTCCTGAGTGATTGTTGTCCCATTTAGGAAGTCCTTACTGCACCTATAGCTTGTATGGTACTGGCTATGATTTCTTATAATAGTTTCAGCATTTCAGGCTTTATATTGAGGCCTTTGATTAATTGAATTTGACTGGTGTGCAAGATAAGAGGTATGGGTTCATTCTTCTGCAAATTGAGATGAAATTTTACCAGCACCATTTTTTGAAAATGCTGTCTTTCCTCCAGTGGGGGTTTTTGGCAACTTTGTCAAACAACCGGTGACTATAATTGCATATACTCACCTCTGGGTCTTCTATTTTGTTCCATTGATCTATAAATCTGTTTTTGTGCCAATGCCATGCTGTTTTAATTATTATGGCTCTGTAATATAGATCGAGGTCTGGTATACTAATCCACATGGCATTGTTCTTGTAGTTCAGGATTACTTTGGTTATCAGGGGATTTTTTATGTTTTCATATGAATTTTAGGGTCAATTTTCTATTTCTATGATGAATGCCATTGGGATTTTGAATGGGATTGGATTGAATTTAAATTGTTTTGGTAGGATGGTCATTTTCATTATAATGACTCTACCAATCCATGAGCATGGGAGGTCTTTCCATCTCTGTGCATTTCTCAATCTCTTTCTTCAGAAAGTTAAGTTTTCTTTGAGTAAGTCTTTAATGTCTTTGGTAAAGTTTATCCATAGATTTTTTTTGAGATAACTGTGATTAGGAATGTTTCCCTGAAATCTTTTTTCTGATTGCTTGTTATTTGCATATAGAAGGCTACTGATTTTGCAACTTGCCACTTTGCTGTAAGTGTTGATAATCTCTAGAAGTTTTCTCATAAAATGTTTGGGATCCCTTAGGTATAATATCATATTATCTGAAAATAGAGATAATTTCACCTCTTCCAAATAATACTCCTTTAATTTCTTCCTTTTGTCTTTTTGCTAGAGCTAGAGTTTCAGCACTATATTGGAAAGGAGTGGGGATAGTAGACAGCCTTGTCTGGTTCCCAATTTTAATGGGAATGCTTCCAGATTTTTTTCTCCATGCAGAACGATATTGGTTGTGAGTTTTGTAGTCTTAACTCTATTGAGGTGTGTTCAATCCAGTTCAATTCCCTCTAAAACGTTTATCATGGATGCATGTTGAATTTCATCAAAGGACTTTTCTGCATCTATTGAAATGATCATGTGCTTTTTATCTTTAAGTCCATTATGTGATTTATTATATTTGTCTTACATATATTGAACCATCTCTGCATGTCTGGAATAAAGCCTTCTTTATTATGGTGAATGATCTTTGATATAAGTCTGTTTTCAATTTGTAAGTATTTTGTTGAGAATTTTTGCATCTGTGTCCATTAGGGATCTGAGTCTATAGTTTTCTTTTTTGTTGTGTCTTTGCTTGGTTTTTATAATAGAGTGATACTGGTATCACATTAGGAATTTGAGAGTTCTTTTCTTTCTATCCTTGTTTGTACATGTTTGAACATCTAGGAAAAATGTGCTGTGAATCCATCTGAGCCGGGTCTATTTTATAGTCAAGGAGTTTTGTTTTACTATTTTGATTTCTTTATATGTAGTGTGTCTCTTTAACCTGATGATCTCGTCTTAGTTTAATTTTGAAGGTTTCCTTGAATTTACAAATTTCTTTTTGATTTTCAAATTTATTAGAGTATAGGTTTTTAAATCATTCCCTTATAATGGTCTAGATTTTTTGGTGTCTGTTGTGATGTTTTTCATCTCTGG
>NW_008342018.1:7419409-7432971 GCF_000622305.1 Nannospalax galili | reverse complement strand
GTTTTCAAAATATTCCCTTAAAATTTTCTGGATCTTTTTGTAGTTTATTGTCTACTATGATGTTTTCCCCTCTGTTTCTGATTTTATACTTGTGCTTTTTTTCATATAGTTATTTTGTCTAAGGGTCTATGTTGTTTTTCTTTCCAAAAAACTAGTTCTCACATTCATTGATTCATTATATTGTGCTCTTTGTTTCTATGTCATTAATTTCTGTTCTGATTTTTGCTATTTCTTCTCATCTGCTGGGTTTGGGTTTAGTTTGTTCTTGCCTTTCCAGACTTGTGAGTTGTTCCATTAAGCCACTTATCTGTGCTTTTTCTGATTTTCAAATGTAGGCACTTAGAGAAATCAACTTCCATTTTAGGATTATTTTGATGTGTCCCAGAGGTTTTTCATGTTGTATTATCATTTTCATTTAGTTTCAGGAATACTTCATTTCTTTCTTGATTACGTCTTTGACACATTCATCATTTAGAACAGTGTTGCTCAATCTCCATGAGTATATGTATTACTAGAATTTATTTTGATGCTGATTATTATTAATTATGTTTTATTATTTATGATGTATACTTTATTGCATTATTATGGTCTAATGATATTCTAGGTTTCTTAACAGAAAGTTTTCATTTAATTTTGTTTACTTAGCTGACCAACATTTTTACAGATAGTCATAAATATAGCCCATTAGCAAACAGAAAAATATTCATTTTAATGAGTACATAGAAAAGAGATGCTGGCATATTTCTGGATGTATTTATTTTGAATATGCATTCTCTGTATCATCTTGATCACTAAAAATATAACAATAATAAAGATCAGTAAAAATATAACAATAATTAATGTAATAGGAAAACTACTTAGTAAAATAAAGATAAGTGGCTAATTATGTTCATTACTAATCAAATAAATTTTGAAGTTTAAAAAGTTATATGATATCATAAATAAAGGCTGTTTCATTTCCCAAAAGAAATTAATAGAATTTTTGATCTGTACATAAATGGTGTTGAATCATTTTATGCATTTGTATGGAACTTTCTTAATAACCCCTTATCTGCATATTTAAATTAGAGTACCTTAAGAAGGAAAAGTCAGACATGTCTTTAACAATGCTAAATGATTTAAAATTTTGTTTGTGCAGCCACATATAAGAAAAAAAAGCATATGCCAATCTAACATGTATATCTTTGTATAAAAAGGTGCTATATTTAATTTCTTCAATAAAATTTGAGATCTGTTTAGTAGTGAGACTGATTTTCATTAATTCTGTGTACTGGAGGCTATTTTAATGATTGTATAATATGTTATTGTATAAGTATAAACAGTGCATTTATCCATTCTATGTTATAATTTAGTTAATTTCTGGCTTGATATTTATGTAGGTTGATGAAAAGTACTCTCATTTTTGTATTTGTTATTAACTGAAGCGCTCTGGTCTACAGTAGGGAAAATCTTAAGCCAATGCTTGAATGACTTTTCTGAGAATGACTTTTCTTCTATTACAAATATGGACATGCTTCATTCATAAAACAAACTAGGGAGAACTGTGGGGATGACTTTTATGTAACATTTTAAGCAAAGTTAATGTTATGTTTTATGAGATTTAACATCTTTTCAGCTTGTTCACAGTGTAAACAAGCTTACTAGGTCTTGTGCTCCTCTTGTAACCTAAATTTATAGTTTTAATCCATGACCCTTCCTTGCTCTTGACCCAGAATAATGTGTGTATGTGTGTGTGGGGGGGGTGTGTATACACGCATTGAAAAAAATACCAATGCTAAAGCAGCAACATTGCAAGCAAGGAATTATCTCCTGTTTATGTCACAAACAGAAGGTGGGATTAAATTGATAATATCTGTTTGTGATTGCATAAACTGTTCTGTCTCAGAAGGGATCTGAAAGAAAATCCTGTGATCAAATGAGTTCCCTTTCTCCAATGTGATGTTGGATTATAGTTTTAATAAAGACAGAGGAAAGCCTTTGGTTAGGAAAACAGTTCTGAGAGCAAAGTTCCAAGAGAAATAGATTGGAACAATTTCTCAGACCAGATTGGGTCATACTCTTGGTTTTAATGAATAATAAGAGTCAAGCTGCCTTATTCAGACATCACCTTATATGTGGGATCATACCACCACATTATAGTGACCCATATAAAGGAGAAGCTATCTCCTTTGAATTTGCAGGTTGGTGCCCAGAGAAGTCCAGAGGAAAAAGGAAGCAAACTAATTCTCCTTCATTTAGCTACTGTTGATTGCCTGTAGCTCTCCATCTAGATGTGAGACCCTGTGAAATTCCCCATCCACCTAACCATAAGGTTTTATTGATAACTTGCACCAGTGTGATTAAAACTTCTTTGTTCTCATCTCCCTCTATTCCAAACCCAATCTGTAAAGAAAAGTTCTGAAGTCTCATTTTCACCTTTCTGTTTTCACTATGGAGATGTCTTTACCTGTTCATCGCATGCAAATGCATGGCTATTAATGACTTTACTCAAAGGAATTGGAGCTAATGTGTCATCCAAGAAAATTTATAAGCCGTTAAATATTATTCAGAAATATTGCCCCAATAATGGGACTATATATACATACACACACACACACACACACACACACACACACACACACACACACATACACACCTCCTTATCAAGGAAAAAATATGGAAACTTTAACAAAAAAAAAATCTTTTAATGAACCTCATGTACGTCCTGTGTCTAATTCTCCTGTTTTAACCCAGCTCCTTTCACTAGGGTAAGAAGCACTGGAGGGCACCACTGGAGACAAATAGTACATCAGGCACCTGGCAGCTGCAAAAGCCAGAGGTATGGGTTCCACTAGGTCTGAATGTCTCCAATCCTCTTTTCCTCTGAGATAAAATATCTTTTCCCTCCTCATGATTACTTTGCTTATGCTTATTGTCTGTCTTTGTTTCTGCCTCATCATGCCGAAGGTAGCCCTGCCTTTGAATTCACTATATGTTTACAACGATGTGGATAGGTTTAAAAGAGAAAATCCTCTGATATCATCTTTTTATGGGATTTTTATGTGTTTTTTTAATGTGTTTTGCATTCTCTAGATGGAAAAATTATACACTTCAAAAAGGATCAAAAGAAACATTTAAAGGAATATTAATTGTTAGTCCACAAGGGAAAAAGACCCCGATTGACTTATATAATCATTAAAAGTTGGTTGACTCTCTTGACACATGAGGGCCCATATTTACATCAAAGGATTAGGAATAGTGGCTCATGCACAGACATGATAATATTAACCTGAAAATATATAAAAAAAAAATTAAGATCACTGAATGTTATTAAAGAGTCATGTTCAAGAGAGAAATATTCTAAGTATGCTCTATATTCTTTGTGGTTCTTAAAAAGGAAAGATGAGATACAGGAAAACACAGGTCTTCTAAGTAGAATAAGTGTCTAAATCTTACAAGACTTCTTCTCTCATGGTTGCTAATGAGAGAAGGCAGGAAGATTAGACACACTTCAAAAGGATACCCTGTAGAGTAAACAAGGTAAATTTGAATATGATCCTTTTGCCTTTAAGAGTATTAACATGGTACCCCTAGCCTGTATCCATTTGACTCAAATGCAAAAAAAAAATTTTTTTTGGTTTTCTGTACTCAAGCTTGGCTTAAACTGAAGGATTAAAAAAAGCGTCTTTAATGGTTAATATCAATTAGATTATTATGTTATCATACAATTTGATCTCTTTGTAGGAGAGATTATTTCAGATTTTTTACTCCATTTACAGACACAAGCTGTAAATTGTATAATTGTGTGTATAAGCTTGTAAGCATCTGGAAACCAAAGTAGGCAGAGAGGGTTTCAGGTTAGACAATGGTAAAGGCAGATACTTATGTTGGCTTTATCCTCCTTGATCATGAGCCAAATGTCATGTACCCATTACTTTATAAAGTTTAGAGCCATTAGGGTAATCCCACAAACTCTAGTATTCTGATTTTATTAATTTCCATGGTCCCGATGCAAGACTCAGCAAACATTGAGACTCACATGGCAAATTCTATATAAGTTATATGTAGGACAAACGCTTTGGATCCAATCAGTTGTCAATGGACCCAACAATGAGTCTCCTGTCCAGTGTAAAGAATTGGGTTCAGTTTTACAGAGAATAATTTGCTTTTTGTGTATGCATTATCTTGATACTTTGTCATATGCTGTTTGAGCTCACAGAGAGGCTAAATCGGGAAATAGATGTGGCCCTTCCACTTCACACCCAATTTTAGAATGGTTATTTCTTTCCAATACTCCTACACAAACATTTTTATCCCAAATCAAGGCAAATAATTACTCTTATTTAACAGGGCTGAACAAGAACCATCTGACTTACGGGGAAAAAATCCTGTTATTTATATCTCTATAAGCCAAATCAACTTTTTTTTAATTTTATTGGACAGGTTCTCCCTAGCCCCAGCCCACCTGAAACTCACTATGTAGATAGGGCTAGCTGACCTTTATTTCACAGATATCTGCCTGCCTCTGCCTCCTGAGTGCTAGAATTAAAGGCATGCACCATCATGTCCAGAACTCAATTTCTTTAACAGATATTGAAGATGAGTGTGCTGCCTTTCTGCATTTGGTTTATTGATTCTCAAGCATAACCGTACTCATTCACAGTCTTTTGAGGTGGAATAGCAAACAGAAGTTCCAGGAAAAAAATGCAGGTGCCCAGGTCACAAGAGCACATAGTTCAGTGAGTTTTCCAAGGTTAAATAACAATAATTAGTCCCCAAATATGTCCACTGTATGTCATTCCTACAGTCTTTTATCTTGGTTTTCCAAATCTACAATGATATACTTCCAACATTCTTATTCACTGATTAAGGTGAAAGGGAAAAAAGTAATTTAGAATATGCCTGTGTTTTCATATCATATCTAGTATAGAATTTATAAGAAGCAAAGAGATTTATTAACAAATGATGATAGCTTAGTCCAGAATGAGCCTAGTTATTTAAGGAGCAGAGAAAAATCTGTAGTCTCTGTATAATTTCTTAACTGAATTTCAGAACACAATGACATATCTCTTTTCACAGGTTTGAATATTTGCCATAGCAAGAGAAAGCACATGTTGCTGAGGATGTGAGAATAATTGTCTAGGGCCACTGCTACAAAAAGAAAAATTAAAAATTGAATCAGAGTCTAGCTGTACAATTTTTGTATACACACACACATGCCCCCCACCACAAAATGTTGAAAATAACATCTCAAGATATAGTTATACCCCCAAGTTCTTTGCCATAGCATACAACAACAAACAGGACATAGAAATTTCTTTTAAACCAATTCTATAATTTAAGGCATAAATAAATTATGCTATATGCATATCATAGAACATTATACAACTTTCAAAAACAAGTAATATTGTCATATTGTTAACAAATGGGTAAATTTAGAGGCTACTATAATTAATGAAGTGGACCAATCACTGTTAAAATGATTTTCCTCAGATGAGGAGTGTAAAATAGTTAATTGTATAGAAATTTGTCCTGTTCTGGGGAGAGGGGCAAAATATACATTTGCTATTAAGTGGTTATAAAGCTTCACTTAATGCTTCACTTAAAGATCCATTGTACAAAACAGTGCCTACAATTACCAATATAAGTATTGTGTACTTAAAATCTATTAATTATGCTGAATGTTATTATCAAAATAAAATTAATTATGCAATTGATTAAAACTAAAAGTACTCATGTTTCTGATTATTTGGAGTCTTTCAGTAGAGCTCCTTCTTGGGAAATGAAAGACTTTCCCTCCTCTGGAGGTCACTGTATAAAATCTCAGCATACAGTGGCCTACAAACAGGACCAACTTCAAAGGAACATATATGATTTTTACCCCAAATATTCCATAAATGTAATTTTGACCTCTCTCATCTGTTATTACTAGCACATGGCAAACAGAGAGCTGTATCCCTGCTCTGCATTTGCAGCTTCTGCACCAACTGGTCTTCCTGCTACTTTAGTTGTCCTCACCAATTCTACTCATACAAGGTAAGATATCATCTCTGTCCTTTCCAAAAACTCTTCCATATCTTTTAGAACCAAGTTAAATATAAAATACATATAGCCTGCTTATAATGTTACAAATGACCAGTTTTATAGTGGTGACTGCCTATAATCCCAACACTCAGGAGAGAGAAGAATAGGAAATCTCGGCACATTAATACCTTCTACAGATGTCATTTAGCTGTTAAATGTTCTCAGTTACTACTCATGGTACCTATAACAATCCTTCTTGCACATGACAGTGAATATGTCAGTCTTTAGTTGAAGTTTGATCATTTCTGCTTATTTAAAACTGCAACCACACTGACAAAAAATTGAATTGAGAAGCAGTCAACCATGGCTACCTCTCAGACCAATGAAAGGAGCAGCACTGAGGACAAGTCAAGCTCTTAAAACAGGCCCATCTCAATTCATATATAAAGATTTTGATATTTGCATCATTTCAAATTTTAAACCATCAATATGAGTTTCAGAGATATTAAGCAACTAGGCTAAGGGCCCAGTATTTAGACCAGAATAAAAGCCAAATCCAAATCTGTGTTGTTTCAGGTCAACACTACTTTGATGGTTACAGAGAATCTGATAATAAACTAGTGAACTGTTCATTACCAACAGATTTCACTTGTTACATCACACAGTGGATAACACCTTCTCCCTTCAAAGTCTCTCCGTTCTGCCACCTGATAATTGACAGATGGAAAGCAATGGTTAACTTACAGAGATCCGCCTGCCTCTGCCTCCCGAGTGCTGCGATTAAAGGCGTGCGCCACCACGCTCAGCTGGAAATATTTTAAATCTTTTAATTCATGGTTTACTGGGTAGCATATATAATTAAAGCATAGGATAGAAAAAGACCATTAGAAATTTTAAAAGTTTTAAAATATTTCCAAAGATTAATTAATATTGTTTTCTCTAGTAAAATCCCACTTTCTCAACAATAAAAAGAACACTAATGAGATACACACCATCAACTTCCCTTCTCATTTGCTTTCCCACCACTGAGAGAGCTAGGTGCTTTTGCTGTAGAAACCCCTTCTGTACTGAAAGTGTACCTTTGGATATTGAAATGAAATGTCATTGTCTCAAATGACCACTTATCATTAGAAGTTATGAAGTTCATTTACGAACTTATTAACCGAAGTTCTGAATTACATTTGCTATTCCCACTGCCTTACAGTTTAGTCATCTATTAGGTGTTCATCAGCTATTGAATCACAGATGAACAGCCCTATCTTCAAACTCATTAATAAGTAAATATAACCTCAGTGTGGTGGATGACTCATGCCCATCCACCCAGTACTTGGTCGACTGAGGCAGAAGGTTCTTCATGAGTTTAAGGCAAGCTAGGGCAGAGCTATACATGGCTCTGCCACTCTTCATCACCCAAAGAAAAGCATCAATAAAACCACCAGTGTCGCACTAAATTTTCTTTCCTTTTCTTGGGAGGCACGCTCCCTCCCAAGGCCCCAAGGATCACAGACTAACATAAGACTTTTATGTTTGGGTATTGCATTGCCCTTTATGGTAGGGAGTGAGGCGATGGCTTACACAGAAACCGCGTAGGGAGTGAGGCGATGGCTTACACAGAAACCGCTCTGGGTCATTCTGATCACTTTCTCACCTGCCCGCAGTCTCCATTAGCTTTCACCAGTGGACCCAAGGTAAATGCCCCATCTCACTTCCACGCTTGCAGGATGACCCTGAGGCTGCACACACTTCCTTTTTCCATTCCAATCTCGCCTCCATGGTAACTCTGCCAAGGGCTAGGCTCCACCCTTCTTCCCAGGGTGCCCTGCCCTCACAGTAGCTCATGGTTTTTGGAGGAATAAGTGCTTTCTGGGCTACAACCAACAACAATAAAATATCAAAAATAACAAGTAAATATCTTAATTGCACCATTTTGTCTGGGCTTTGCAACCTAAATTCTAATACAATATCCGTGAATTAAATTTAATGTTTTTCCTCAGTTACTTCTAGAATTCTCTGCCTGTGTTTTTTCTTTGATTTTAGTAGACATAATTATTGTCTTACATTATTACATTAGATGTCTCAAAGAAATTTTGTCTGTCATCATCAACTATTATCTAACATTTTTGCATAAATAGATGCTCTTTTAATTATTAACTGGTAGTTAATATTATATAACTACTACATTTTTTTTTCAATTATATCTTCTGATAATCACAGAAGAGATATGATAAAACAGTAAAATTTATTCCATATTTCCCAAGCATCACTAATAATTGGATTGAGAAAACTAAGTAATATGCATTCATTATGTGTTATGTGTAAAGTCATTCAATTCAAATGAGATTCACTATCTCATTAGTTTCTTTGTTGGGATTTGGGGGGTGCAATATTTGTTAGTTTGAAACATGATCTCCCTATAGTAACAGATGGTCTGGTCTGCACATTGCTCTGTAGGCCAGGCTAGCCAGCATCTCACAGAGATCCACCTGCCTCTGTCTCCCAATGGTTGGGATTAAAGGCATGAGGTATGACACTGGGCCCAATTCTTAATCATTTCTCTGTATTGCCTAATCTAATTGAAAAAAATGATTATATTACATATTTTAGGACCAGATCCTCCCAACTTATCACTGTATTATCTCCTTGAATGTATGTAATAAGAACTCATATCATAACAATTATTAATTATGGCTAACAATTTTCTATGAAGAACAAACTTAGAAACATAGAAATATAGCTTCAGTTTTCAAAGTCTAAAATAGGCAGCTCATACAATGTTCAAGCATGAAGACATTTATCCAGGTTTATCTGGCTAATATCTCTCTCTTGTTCTTCAGTTGGAATAGAAGCATGGGTTTATTGGGCTAAAATGCTACTTAAATGCAAAATACCTGGGGATGAATCTCCATAATAGAGCACTTGCTTGGCATGTACAAGGCTCTGAGTTCGAACACCAGCTTCACAAGTTATAATAGTAACAGGGTCTGGAAAGATGGCTCAGCAGTTAAGAGCACTGACTGCTCTTGCAGAGGATATGGGATCAACTCCCATCACCCACATGTTGGCTAACAATCGTCCTTAACTCCAGTTCCAGAGGAAGATGCCCTTTTCTAACCTCTGTGGGCATTGCACACATGTGGTCAACTTACATGCAGGCAGAACATTGATACATATGAAAATAATAAAAATGAACAAATCAAGATAATAACAATAGTGACAAAGGTATGTAGAGTTTGTAGATTAAACACTTTCAAAATAAGACCGGAAGAAGGTGATTCATTTGAAATACCAATCATGACTGAAAGGTATTTTGTTTTCCTGAATTTGGTAAGGTATCACATCTCTAGATAACAAAAGACAGGAGAATTTCTTTAGGTCAGTGAACTGTCCCCTAAAAATACATAACATGATTTATAGAAATCATCTATTCCTTTAGGTAGACAAGTGAAATAATATTTCACTAGTGATTTCAGGTTGCACATATCGGCAGATTCTGTATCCAGAGGTTTTTATGAGATTTGCAATAAATAGGGTGCAGATTTTGCAAAATGTCTAAACAATGAAAATAAGAAATTGGAGGAGAAAATGATCCTAAATTACTTTGCATATCTGAGTCTTCATCATCATTTTATCCATAACATAATTCTCTTTTTAAAATATTTTATTAATTTTAGTGCATTTCATAAAAAACATCATAATCATTTTTATATCCCTCTCCCATCTCTCATTCCCCATCCACATTCCCGCATATTGCCACAACAGATTGTATGCATTCTTTTATATGTGTTTAGGCATATCAAGTCAAGTTTGTGTATCCAGATGTCCCTCATAACTCTCAATTGTGAGTGCATCATTTCAAATTGTTTTTTATTTATTGTTTTCAAATAAGTTTGTAATCTGTCGATTATATAATACAAATTGTGCATTATTATATGTGAAATATAAAATTTACCTATTGTCAGATTTCTTACACTGTATACTTTCTTGGAAAGATCTTCACTTACCGACTATATTCTTTCCAATGTGTTTAATCCATATTTGTTTTCAGTCATTTATATGACATACTCTTTTAAATAATCATTTCATATGTGCTTACACTTTATGGTACAATATTGTAGATATTGAAAATGGAATATATTTCTTACTCTTGTAACTTTTATTCATTTTAAAGCTACAATGAGTTAGAAGGTAAATCATATTCATAACTGACATTTTTCAAATGTCAGCAGTCTATTTCTGAAAATAAAAGAAAAAAATTAAGTACTGATTTCATTATCCTTTTGTTATGTCTTTAATTAATGGATAGGCCAATAATAATTTTTAGTTACTTCAGATGTATTTCCCCAAGTAGAATTATAGAATTATGTTAGGGCTTTACTATTTTAAACGTAAAACAGTTTTAGAATTCAGTGACTCATAGTTTATTTAGCTAAGTACACTATAAACCATAGTGTTAAAAGTAAAAGAAATTTGGATACATTTTTATTGAAATGTAAAAGCAGAGTATGATGACTTTAGGAAAAAATAAAATATATTTTCTCAATTTAGTGATACATCCATAAGTATAATCAAATAATCACATTTTAATAAGTATGAATTTTAGAATTTATTTTACACTTAAAATACTTTGTATCATTGAGTTTATAACAAGTTCTGTTTTGACTGTATAAAATGGTGTGGCTATTTAACAACTAAGGAGCTATATAAACATGCTGTGAAAGAAGAGATGCTTTAACTTGTCATACTGTTCGATTTTTCACCTAATTGTAGATATGACAGTTAAATTTAGTTGAGTACACCTCA
This sequence comes from Nannospalax galili, assembly GCF_000622305.1. Taxonomy (NCBI): domain Eukaryota; kingdom Metazoa; phylum Chordata; class Mammalia; order Rodentia; family Spalacidae; genus Nannospalax; species Nannospalax galili. The sequence continues at coordinate 7,422,168 of NW_008342018.1, read as the reverse complement.
GCAGTTAAAATATTGTGTAAATTGCATGGATTTTCTTTTTCCACATATTGTAATGCTGGGTTAATACAAAGGCATTTCAGCTACAAAATGCTACTCTTTTCATTGTTGATTTTTGAATTATAAAACTTATAGCTGTGATTTAAGATTAATTATTTATTGCAGAATTGAAGAATTATCTACTTATTTGAGAAATGTTGCACTTTTCTATTATATTTTTACAGTCTTATAATATCAAAACTACAATGAGATGCCAACACCTTGTGAAAGTAGAATGTGATTATTCTCAAGATAACTTAGAGAGTAGAGACTTCAATATACAGCATCAGAGTCAGATAAATGAAGAACACAAGGAAAAAAAAGCTGCAACACTCAGGCTGCCTTTTCTTGTCATATAATTTAGAAAATTAAAATAATATTCAGGAAAAGGAAGCAGCACCATCCGATTTGGAATGCAACCTGGGATTCTTATGAAAACTTTTGAGAAAATCAAAACAAAAACTGAGGTTTGCTGTGGACAATGAAATGAGTTATTCAGTCGCTGTCAGTGCTGCATCTCAAGGTCTGCTCAACTCTGACTAAAAGGGTAGTCATGATATATATGGGTAGTCTCCTCCCCATAACAGCTAGGGATTTATGCTTTTTTGCATTTCAAATAATGTCAAATGTTTTCTGAAGAATTTTTGCTGTTACCTTAGTTCATATATCTGTGAAAATTAACTAATGAGCCTGTAGGATAATTTAAATGATATTAGTGTAAGGTATTTGAAAAAGTAAAAATCGGTATTTCAAATGATATGTACTTTTAAATACTTAGAATTTGTCAATTATTTATGAAATAATTGACATCATCTAGAGTATGAAACAAGAGATGCTTTAACTTGTCCTACTGTTCGATTTTTCACCTAAATATAGATATGACAGTTAAATTTAGTTCAGCAGGCTCACATGAAATGTAAGTGCCAATGGAATTTCTTCTTTTGATAGAAAATACACTTCAGTTAATACTAAATTTAACATTTTGTATACCTGAGGACCTTCAGTAGACAACTAATTTAAAAATCTGATTTTCTGAAGACAACCTAGAGAGTAAGTTATTAAAGTAATTACCTATAAATGAGAAAGGAGGAATGTTAAATCCCTTCTATCCAACTCTCAGATGGTTAATACATGACTTTGCATGAATCAAAAAGAATAGATTTCCAATCCAACCTCGTCTATAAAACTGAGTTTGCCATTTAAACATACCATATTCCTACATATGAAAAGAAGGAGATTATTTTGCCCATTAATATTTAGTCAACATTTATTTCATTTATATTAAAAATACTTAAGAGTACAGCAGTTATTATTAAACAGATGTATTATTAAATTTCCCTTTGACTTGATTATAACATATGTGATAATTTTACTGATTTCACTTACAGTTTTTCTTTTGGTTTCCAATGGTCAAATTTTAATTTACATTATTAATGAAGATTGTTGAATAACTGTAATTATGGTTGACGGTAGGCTTTTAAAATCTAATTTTCAACTGAATTCTGAAAAAATTCTCATAGGTTTCTCTAGAAACTATGCTCATGAAAAATATATTCATTTTGTGGGAATTGCAAAGAATAAAGCAATACTATCAGTTCCCTGTCTACAAGACCATTGAGTGAGAGGGAGTTCAAAGCAGGCCAGAAAGGTTCCCAGGGGTCTTGGAGGAGCTTTAGTTCTTATCATATGCAAAAACCTCTGATTTCACTAAATCTTGGGCAGATAATTACTGCATTAGGAACCACCAAAATAAGAGATTTGAAGTCACATTAAACAATAGTAGAGTTCCCTCTATTAATAATCATAATAATTAATACCTTTTCAGTATTTATATTTCCATTACTAGAATTTTCCTTCATTTAAGATTTATAATAAGAAATAAATAATTTCAATAGTATAAATTCAGAAGTAATAATCATATGATGGCTTAATGATTTTGATTTATGACATACATAAAAAGCTGCATTAACATAATTGGACAGCTTAGTGTATCACAACAAAATGAACTCATCACACAGGACATGATTATAGTGCTAGACCTAGTCTCCTCCTTTCCACTGCTCTATCTCACTTGCCACTTGTTCTAGTTTGCTTTCTGTTACTGTGAAAAAATATCACGAGCAAAAACAACATGGGGAAGAATATTTATTTGACCTGTGTACAGGCTGTCTCTCGGGTTCATATTCTGCTACCTTTCTTCTATTGCCTAAGTTCACCTGCTTAGTGATGGTAGCACCCACCATTGGCTGGGCCCTCCCACATCAACTAGCCACTAAGAAAATGTCCTGCAGACACCCTTACATGATAATCTAATGGGAGCAAGTCTTCAACTGAGGTTCCCTCTTCCCAGGTGGGTCACGGTTGCAACAAATTGAGAATCAGGATTAGCCAACACAGTACCTCAGTACTCCTGAGAAGTAAAGGTAACACTGATTCAAAAGTTCATACAATAATTTTACTATTTTGAGAATTTATGCAGTGGAAATCATGCAAATATATTCCACGTCATCAGCTTATTAATTTCTGATGAAATTGTCATTAATTTTGAAAATGATCCATCATTTTTCCTTAGTTAATTTTCTCCTCAAATTATTTTCATTTCATCTGGAACCCTGATTTCATTTTAACTATATTAATTATAGACTATATTTCATTATTTTTATTAACTATATATTTATCTCTATGAGCCTCATACTATATACTTTCCTCCATCTATCTTCCAA
>NW_008342018.1:7402189-7418426 GCF_000622305.1 Nannospalax galili | reverse complement strand
TAGTTATAATACTAATCATATCAATGATATTATTTAAAATATAATTTCATATATATGGCAAATTTGTATAAATAATATGTTTATATATAAATTAAATGTCAGATAGGATGTTTGTAAAATCTGACTCCAGTCTGTTCAAGCATAGAATAGCTTTAAGGTTTCTAAATAGCTCTTTGTGGAGTATTGTCACTTCTCTTTCTGAATCTGGGAGTAATTTTCTTCATATTTTCCAACCCTAACTTTTTACTCACCTCTTCACTCTCAAAGACATTGATTTTTGATACTTGTTCATTTGTGATACTCCTGAAAACTTTCTGAAGTTCTGTATGTGCTTGTTACATATTTTGCTCATTTACCAGACTTTGAGTTACTCTTATTGAATCAAAGCATGTCTAAGGCCATTAGCAGCAACCCACACTAGATTTGCCACTCTTAGCTCTCCTAATTTCTATCATCTGGGTTAAAGACAGTCTTCATTCCTTGATATACCCTATGATGTCAACTGATATTTTTAAATACTGTTTAAGTAGATTTTAAGTAGAACATACTGGTATCTATTTATCATCCTATCACACATTAGGATGGAAGAGTTGGTTTAAGAGTTCAAAGATTGTTCAGGCTACATAGAAGACCTTGTCTCATAAAACCAAAACGGAAAAAAAAATTCTAAAGTAACTTTTTTATGAATAAAATGGCCACCATATGTTTAAGATAATGTTCCTAGAGCCTCATAATATGTGTGGCTTAATACTATGCATGCTCATTTTCATATATATTCAATTATTAGAAAGAGATACATTTGCATTATTTGATGGGGCTAGAGAGATGGCTCAACGGTTAAGAACACTGACTGTTCATGCAGAAGACCCGGGTTCTAATCCCAGCATCCACATTGCAGCTAAAAATTGTTCCACAACTCCAGTTCCAGGTGATTTGACAGTCTCTTCTGCCCTCTGTGGGCATTGCACAACATGGGTGTACTTACCTACATGTAGACAATACACACATACACCTCAAATAAAAATAAAATATTAAAAAAGATAAAAGATACATTTGGATTATTTGAATAACTATCTAAAAACGTGTCTACATAAAAGTACTAGGCAGCCCTCCACTGTGTGTTTCAGTGAAATGCAAATCAGTAAATATTTGCCATCTAGAAAAACGGATGAATTTCCTTTATATCAATGTTCAACATTGTTTAGGAATACATTTTTTAAAATACCTCAGTGTTCCCTAGTTAGGGAAGGTGGACCTGCCCCATACAAGCAAAAACAGGTAAAAGTCCCAAGCTTTCCTGGGACTTTCCAAGGAAGTTTTTCTGTTTCCAAGTTCTCTCTCCACTCATAGAGAACTTTTCTCTTAGGGTTAAGAGTGTGTATGTTTGTTGCATTTTTATATATTGATTTCTGCCAAGTAACAGATTTTTATTATCTTTTAATTATTTAATTAGAAGAGTCAATGAGCCAGATCTAGACTGCTAAGTGGTAACAGAATGTATCAATACTGACAGATATGTTTTAAGGAATTGGTGCTGTGATTGTGTTTCCTGACAGGTATGAAGTTTGCATGGCCCAGTGACACTTTATACAATGTTATTCAAGTTCAAAGCTATGAAAGAAAAGTTCCCATAAAGAACTCCTGCACCTTGGATTGAATTTTCTGCAAGGCCCACTAACTGATTATTACTCTGGAGACTGTGGAGTGTTTGAAATGTTGCAGGTCCAGCATTTAATTACCGTTTATCTTGAGCTATCTTTAGCCTCCTAAACAGCCACTCCTTACCCACTCTGCTTCTGATCTAACATCCTGTGACTAACAGATTTTAAAAAATCTTTTAGAGTGTATTATCCTAGCAGACCACCCGGTCTCACCAATCAAAAGGCTAAGAATGTTACCAGATAGAATTTGAGACATATAGTAAAAAAACCCCTCACTTTACTGCGACTCGCCTACTGAATGTATCCTCCAATGTATCTGAAAAGTGTCTTGATTTATGACTTTTCTTTGTTATGTTGCTATAAAAAAGTAAGGCAACTGTTACCATGCTGGAACATGGAATTTGGGGTAACCCAAATCTGTGTTGCCGGGACATGGTCAATCATATTTGGCTCCAAAATAAACTATGCCTTATCCTCTTTGAGGTGAGAGTTATGCTTTTGCATCAACAAAGGTAAGGTGGAATATGAATTTCTTCTTCACTTTGATACTTAAGTAAGCATCTGCATATCAAGTGGAAACATGAAACATTACACTGACTCTGCAATTCTTCATATAGAGCTTGGTATTTACATATAGAAAGTAATTAATTTTCTTAATTAAATAATGGATATTTGGACTAGTTAGGTATTAGTGACTGAATTACTTACTGGCTGACCCAGAAGATCTGAGTTATGTCCCCAGGGCCTACATAAAGAAGGAAGGAGAGAACAACTCTACAAAGTTGACCACCGACCACTACATACAGATAGCCCTTCACATCATACAACACAGTAAAAACTTTTTTAAAATTAATAATTAATAGTGAGACATCAATTTCAGGTAGCCCAATAAAATGCTAGAAGTCTAGTGTTCAGGGCAGTTAAATTGGTTTACACTGAAGAAGAAGATTACATTTCATTCTATGATGATGATCTCTGACTTCCATTGATTTGAAAAAGAGTAATGTTAATATTAAAGAATCAATGAAATATGTAAAGAACAGTGATATATGTCCAATGTTAATTTTGGGGGTACAGAATATAGGAACAATAGGAGACAAAGTATTAGGCCATGCAAGATCTCAGACAAGATTTAGCTTATTAAAGCACCTCAGTGAGGGACAGCAGCCTTTCTGTATGCTGGAAGCTACTGCTGCCCTGGGGAGGGGCTGTTGGGGTTTTTTATAAGGTATAGCTGTGTGTGGCTGACTACGTGCAGATCAGGGGCACCCTTGAAAATTTTATGATCTTCTTATGGCCCCCTTCTTCCTCACACCATTTGCTCTGGTTTATCTTGAAAGACAAAGGGTTTATGATATTTTCTTGGAACCATTTGCTCAAGGAGATATGCTGTCTTGGGAAATAGGCTGTCTCAACAAACAGTGGTGTTTTATCAACCAAACTTTAGTAAATGTAAAACAGAAAAAAAATTTTAAGGTGTTTATATTTTTCTATTTAATGATGAATCAGAGGTACAAACAGATTATCAAGAAGAGATTGAGGTGCACCCAGACAATAATGATCCTTGAATGTAAGACATTATTCTCATAGAGACTCTGATAATAAACTTGAAAATTTCAGTAAAATATGTAAATACTTGGCAACAATTGTAAACATATAGACAGATTTCATTAATCACACTATTCTTATTTGGATATTTTTCCTATTCACTGTTGATGAAGGGACAAATGGAATATCTAAGCAAATATGAATCTTAAAATTCTTGTCTTCTCCTTGTGTCTATATCAGTAGAGTTCAGTTGACTAGTTTGTGGTTTGGTTGCTGGCACAGTTAGATAGAAATGCTTTTATAAAGAATTGCTAAGATAACTGATACATGAAGTAGCCAATGGATGAATCAGGTTGATCAGGAGAAAGCACCGGGACATAGATAAAAACTCTCAGTGGGGTAGAGTTTTATTCCCATGGACAAATTCCCTTTGGGGTAGGGAGAAAAGTCTACCCACGGATCGTGAGCTTCAATCTTTTATGGGGGAGGCTTTGGGAGGTGCAGAAGGCAGGAAGATATATTTTTTAAAGATTAGGTGCATGTGGCGGGGGCAGGACAGTGTGTCTGTTAAAGTCTGCCCCTTTGAGATCAAAGGGGAAGCCTGCTGTGCTGATCAAACTGTGGAGAAAAGTGTGCTTTTGGCTTCAAAGACCAGGCTGGTTGTCTCAGGGGCTTGTAGAACCTGTGAGGCCCTGTATGTGAGGGGCAGGGCTGCTGTGGATCTGAACCTTAACATTCTAGCCTTTTGTATTATAGGATAGGAGCGCCATTGTCATCTTGCTACTTCCTGCTGGACAAGGTTGACATGGGGGGCCTGGATTAGGGGTCAACCATACAGTGGGGGTTCCCTCTTCGTGCATCTCAACAGGGTCCTTGATGGTTGACTGACACTAGTATACATGTGGAGGGAAGGAAAGTAAGAACTGATTAAAATTAGTATGAGAGCCAGGCATGGTGGTGCACGCCTTTACTCCCAGCACTCGGGAGACAGAGTCAGGTGGATCTCTGTGAGTTCAAGGCCAGCCTGTTCTACATAGTGAGTTCCAGGACAGCTGGGGCTACAGGTCTCAAAAAGACCCAAAAAAAAAAAAAATTAGTGTGAGCGTAAGAGTTAGATTTTGGATTTTGGTCCTGATAATATCTGAGGAGTCAAGGAGTAATGGTTAGCACCAAGGTGACAGCTCTTTTGTTTTATTTTTTTTCCTTCTGCCAAGGCTAGATTCAAGAGTGATGGACTCAGGATTTGCTTTCAGGCATTTTGAGAGCTGTTGGAGTGACTAGAATCCGTGTCAATTACATTTCAAAGCCTTCTAGACAGGGAGAGAAAACAAATTTAGCCATCATTTAATTTTTTAGTCTAGAACAACAGTGGGTTGTCTCCCTTAGCTGTAGGTGGGCACTACAGTATTGCTGACCAAGATTTGATGTCTTACATATGAGTAGCATTGTCTTATTAGGAACAAAATCATGAATGAGAGATAATTGTATAAATAACATAAAAATTTAAGTCTAATGTCTGGGTTGTATATCCCTTGAACTCTTAAAATATATTGATGACTTTAATTTTTGGTTATACTTTGCTTTTGGGTGTTTAAGACCACACTTTTGGCCCAAATAAACCAATTTATTTTAACTCTTAAGGTTGTATGAGGATTTGGTCCTCAGGGAATCCCCTGGCTCCTCCAGCTTTTCTTTTACCACTTCCATCTACGTGAGGATAAGTCAAGAGTTCCTGCTTGATCAGGACTTGACTTGGAAGCATGGAGGAAATGTTTCCTCTGTGTTGAACCTCCTCTTTGTAGACTGGAAACTGGTTCAAGTCCATCTTCTGGGGTCTCCATGGCTTCCCTGAACAAGAGGACAGGTGACTTACCAAAGTTACAGGACATTTTGAGAGATGCTCCATAGCCCCCGGAACTTGTTTGACCTTGGAGGGCAAGGAACAAAATTTGTCCCTTTAAGTCCCTCTGACCAGATTAATATAGGCCTTAAAGTTTGGCTATTAACACCCAACAAGGTTAGTTACACCAGTCTGGTACTTTTAATTACTATAGGCTATGTAGATAGAGCTTGGGCAAAATCCTTAAATAAACCTTGACTAGATATCCTTAGACTAGTTTACTAAGCTATGACCTTAGAAATTTTAAGATTCTCTATCTTTGTCTCATTTCAACTTTCTAGAAACACAGTGGGTAGGTGTAGTGGGGAATGGCTGAGTTGGGGTTCAGAGGGAAGAATAAACATAGGGCCTTTAGAAAACTCATTCCTGGATTGCTGTTAAGGGAGCGGTCCTTGAGATTTTTAATTTAAGAGACCGAATACTGTTGGCCTGGTACTTGCTGTGTTCCTTGGCCAGTTTTAATTTGGAGAGATGAATCCAACGAGGTTGTCCCAAAAGCTTGGCTGCTGTCAGGGTAGACAGGATCACAAGTTTAGGACCAGTCAAACATGGCTGGAGGGTTTCTTCACTCCTTTCTGTTGGGTGTGGACCTGCAGGTAGGCATGATCTCCAGGTTGAGGTGGGTGGTCAATTTGGCCTTTAGAAGACTGGGGAATAGTCTGGTCAACATGTTCCCTGAGTAGTTTCCTTAGAAGGTTGAAGGCAGGTAAATAGTCATGTACAGGGGAGGGATGCTGGAGTAAGAGGTTGTCCTTGGCTAAAATTGGGGCCATGGTGAGTTCCACAAGTTTGGCTATTTGTGGCATGGTTCTAAGTGGTAGGGGTCCTGACTTGATGACATCTGTGAGAGACACTATGGCATATCCTGCCTTTTGGGACCCCATTCGGGTGAGAATTAAGCTGCTATCCATAAATCAAGTCAGGGATGGGTTTTGTAGGGGATCTGGGGATTAGGACATCCCAGCAGGAGAGTTCCTGAAGCATTTCCAAGCAAGAGTGAGAGTGAGTGAGTGGTTCGCTGGATGGGAGGAGGGAAGCTAGAGTTAGAGGAGATCAGGAATCAAAGGAGAGCAAAGGGTTTTCAAGAAATGTGACTTAGAAGAGTTGCAGTTTAGAGTGAGAAAAATTGTCAAGAAATGTGGGTTAGTAATCCTTAAGCCAGTGGGGGAAAAGGATGAAGATGGGCTGACCCAAAGTGACCTTTAGCCCCCTGAGAAGAGAGTGGCAGCAGCCAGAGCACAGATACAGTGTTGCCAGTCCTGGATGGTGGCATTAAGCTTTTTAGAGAGATAAGCTACTGGGGCAAAAGTGGGACCTTTCATCTGTCTCAAAACCCCTAATGCCTGGCCCTTATTCTCAGTTTTATACAAGAGGAATGCACATTTTAGTTTGGGGAGAGCTTGTTGGGGTATGTTAGTCTGCTTTTATAAACAGCTTTTTAAGATACAAGATGGCCACCTACCCCTAGGGAACCAACCACCCCTCCCTCACCGGGCTGATCACATGATAAACAGCTTTTTAAGACACATGATAGCTGCTAAACCCAGGGAACCAACCACCCCTCCCCCACAGGGCTGATCACATGATTTTCAAGAATACTAGTCCTGATCAGTAAAATGAAACTGTAAATTGAAACCTAAGCTGTCTGCCCATGTATGACCTGATCATTGTATTCTCTCCTGAATGACTTAAAAACTCTATATAAGCTCACTGTTTCCTCAATAAAGCAGATCTGCATCACTGAACCTGGTCTCCTGTGCCTGAATGAGCTCCGCTGACACAGGCTCCTCACCAGCCCTGTGGTCCAGGATTGGGCGCCACAGTGACTAGCCATGACTGTGAAGGCGGCCCTCATGGACTTGTGTTAGAGCATGGAATGCCATCTTTTTCTCCCCTTTCTCCATGGGTGATTGCTCTCATCATCCTTGCGTTCCTCCTCTTTTGGCTCGCAGTCTTTGTTTTGGCGTGTCAATCCTGCCTCCACCAATCATCTCCTTAAATGGCTCTAGAGTCCCTCTGGGTATGTCTTGAAGAGTGAGTGACCTCCAGAATGGGAAATAGTCATCCAGCTGCTTTCAGCCCCTGTGCCGCAGCGCTGGTTTCTCTCCTCAAGAGCAGGCAAATTAAGGTAACAGAAAAGGATCTAGCCGAAGTGCTAGATGAACTTTTGGCCCTTGCCCCTTCGTTTGTGGAGTCCTGCTGCTGGAATCCTGAACAATGGGTCCACATGTTATTCTTAGCTAGAAAGAAAGAGGCCAAGGAGCGACGCCTGCAATCTGGCTGTTCTACCCCATTGTAACTGCCATTCTGGCCTCTCTTGGGGGAGTTCCCCCCAATGCCCCTGAACAAAATGATCTTATTTTAAAGGATGTAGATAAACAAATTCTACAGCAGGACACTGTGGACAGCTCGCCCCAAGTGTTCCCGGTCAAAGTAAAACTAGCAGAGCCTTGCTCTGGCAAAAAGGCAATGTCTACTGCTGAGGATTCAGAAGACGAGAGGCTAGGGCCTGACGGTTCCCTTAGTAAAAAGCAGGAAGTCACACCACCCTCTGCTCTGCTATTACAGGGCGTTAGCCATCTGCCTCCATCCCCTGCCAGATGTGGTGGAGCCACTCCCCTTTACTCCTCTTTGGGAGAGGCAGGCTGGAAGCCCCTTCCCCCACCCTCCTTTATGTTTGGTTCAGAGAACAACACCCCACAGTTCTTCCCTCTTATCATTGCTCAGGGCCAACAAAAACCCAAATGTTTGGAATCCATATTTCCATGACACCTTAAAAAAATTGTGCAAGGTGGCACTTGAGGATGGTATCCATTCTCCCTGGTTTAGTCAACTTTTAGATACAATCAGCCATGAGGACAATACCCCCATGATTGGCAGCATATTTCCCATGCCTGTTTGCAGTGTTGTGACTTCCTCTATGGAAGGCTGCTTATCAAGATGAGTTTGAACAACAAACAGAGAATAATAGATACACTAATGTTCAAAATATAGGGTTTGATGCCCTAGTAGGGTATGGCAATTTTGAGACTCCCCAGGTTTAAGCACAAGGACCTCCTCGCTATTTTGAATAGGTCTGACTCTGTGTGCTGCATGCTTTTCACAAAGTATGCCAGCACACAGTGATGCCAAATTAACCAAATTGGTACAGAAACAAGGCGAGCCTTTCTCTGACTTCATTGAGAGATGCCAATAAAGTGTAGACAGGAAAATCAGTCATCAGGGGGCTGCTGATGCCTTGCTTGAAGATCTTGTATATGAGAGCTGTTCCACTGAATGTTGCCTGACCATAGGGCCTGTGCATCATAAGTATATATCTGAATGGATTTTAGCCTGTAGGGATGTGGGGAATGCTGTGGCCCATGCTACTGTCTTCACTGAAGCACTGGCTGCTCACCAGCCCCAGACTAGTACAAAAAAGGGCAAATGTTGGGCCTGTGGGGGACAGGGCCATTGGTCTTGCACCTGTCCTAACAAACTGATTAAAGAGGCTAAGAAAAGTCAAGTTCTTCCTTCAAAATGTCCAAGGTGCCATAAAGGCTTTCATTGGGCAAGAAAGTGCAGATCTAAGGTGGACGTGGATGGTAATCCCATAAAAAAGAGGCCTTTAAATGGCCAGTGTGGCATCTCTCAGCCCTGCCCCAAAGAGAAGAAATAGAGGCCCCTGTCCTTCATGTCCAATGGACGGTGCCTATTGATCTACACAAGCCTAGAATACAGCTTACCCTTAAAGGCTTAATTGATATTGGAGCTGATGTCACAATAATTAGACGGGAAGATGTACTGCCTCGCTGGAACTGCAAGCTGGGATCTCCCATATAAGGGGTGGAGGCTTACAAAATACCCAACAGGTCCAACGCCCTGTGGTCTGGACTGATCCAGATGGCAACACTGGACCAATCAAGCCACTTTTAGCCACAGGACTTCCTTATAATCTGTGGGGGAGGGATATTCTTACTAGCATGGATGTTGTTCTGACCACTGATGACAAAGCCTTTTATGATCATTGCATTGTTAACCAACACACAGGAAATGCACCCCATCCTCCCAATTCTAAGGGCCACTGCCCTGTTGCCCAAACCCCCATTAAATTGACCTGGAGTATGAAAAACCCAATATGGGCGGAGCAGTGGCCTCTCCCTTCATATAAGCTAACCACCTTCATTGCTTTGGTCCAAGAACAATTATCCTTAGGTCGTACTGAGCCTTCCTTTAGCTCCCATAATTCTCCTATATTTGTTTTCAAAAAAGGTCGGGAAAATGGAGACTTTTACATGACTTAAAGGCTATTAATGATCACATGGAGCCCTTGGGAAACCTACAACCGGAATTGCCTCACCCAACTGCCATTCTTAAAGAATGTGTTTATTATAATAGATATTAAGGATTGTTTTTTCTCTATTCTGCTCCATGATAATGATAAGCCCTGTTTTGTCTTTTCTATGCCCACCACTAAGCATAATCTCCCAGTCCAACATTATCAATGGAAGGTCCTTCCACAAGGCATGAAAAAAAGCCCTACCATTTGCCAATATTATGTGGCCCATGCGTGCAGACCTTTGCTGACTGAGGTGTATATCTTATATGTCTTATATGGATGACAATCTTATTGCCCCTAAGGACCCTAAGATCCTACAAGGAGATTTCAAAAACGCAAAACAAATCTCGGAACACAGGGCCTATTACTACAGATAAAATTCATTTACATACTCCATATATCTTTCTGGACCATTCTATTCAAGATGTCATCCGCCCTCTAGCCCCTGCTCTTACCTTACCCGATAAGATCACCCTCTCTGAGGCACAGACCCTCTATGGCAACATAAATTGGATATGGGGCTTTCTACCCATGTCCACAGAAGAGCTTACACAGCTCTTTGACCTCTTGCAGGGTGCTGATACAGCCTCCACCCCCCACAAGATCTCGCCTGAGGCTCGATGTACTATAACAATCATAAATACACAATTGTCTCAAGCATTTGTTAATAGGATACAACCTGGACAGCCTATCCAGGCCTTAGTCATTCCAACAAAAAACACCCCTCTGGGAGCACTCTGGCAAACCCAGGGACCATTGATATGTGTCCACTCTTATTGGAGTCAATTGCATAAACTCACTCTGTATTTGAAGCCTGGGCAATAATAGTCTTAAAGCTTGTTCAAACCTCCTGCCTTTTGTATGGCCACGACCAGAGTCACTGGTCATTCCTCTTCCACTCCCCATGCTCCAAGGACTGTTTCTTGAAAACTCTGGCTTTCAGACTCTCCTACTAACTTATCAGGGAAAATATGATAATCATTACCCACAGCATAAACTGTTCCAAGGAACAAAACAGCTTCCCTTGTCTTTATTTCCCCAGGCATTTCCAAAACATAATCCCCTTGCTGAGGCTCCTCTAATCTTCACAGATTCTAGCAAACATAAATTTGGTTACATGGTCTTCCATGACGGACAGCTTTCTTCACAAAAAAAGCCTTTCATTTCAAGGATTGGTACAATTTGGAGAGTTGTCCACTATGATGCAAGTTTTTCAAGACTTCCCCACAACCCCATGCAATATATTTTCTGATGGTGCCTATGTGATTCAAACTACACAAAATCTGTTATTTGCAGCCTTCTGACCTCACCATAGCCCCCTTGATCTATTTCTCTCCTCTCTGAAATTGCTGCTTGAGCAGCACTCCACCCCTTGGTACATTAAACACCTGTGCTCCCATACCAATCTTCCAGGGCTTCTGGTAGAAAGTAATGCTATCATTGACAGACTAGTGATGGCTGCTACCCTGGATCCTGCTCTCTTACAACAAGCCAGAGACTTACATGCCAGCTTCCATTTTTCTCCTCAAGCTATACATAGGCTCCTACCTACTTTGCCAATCCAGAGCTGAAAACATTTGATCTGTGTGTGCTCCTCGTGTGCCCCTCTTGTGCCCCAGGGGCCATTAAAACCTGCTAGAACTCTCCCCAGAGGCCTCAGTCCTAATAAGATTTGACAAATGGACATAACTCATTTTTCCCCTTTTGGTAAACTAAAATACATTCATCATATTATTGATATTTATTTTGCTGCCCACTTTGCTTTGGCCTGCTCTGGTGAGACTGCCTCCCATGCCATAAAAACCATTAAATACACCATGGTCCTTTTACGGGTTCCCTGGCAATTAAAAAGCAATAATGGCCCCTGCTACACTTCCAAGGCTTTTCGCTGCTTCTGTGCTGACTGGAATATTCAACACATCACTGGCATCCCCTATAACCCTCAGGGCCAAGGAATCATTGAGCACTCCCATCAAACTCACATTAAACAAACACAGAAAATAATGGGAGAAAATGACAAAGGCCCCCGCTGTAAGGATCCCAATTTTATTATACAACAAACTCTATTTGTCCTAATTTTTCTAAAATCTGACTCCAATGACCTCCCACCAGCAATAAAGCATTGGGAGGCATTCACTAATCCCACTCCTGCCCCCATGATGAGATGGAAGGGCCCCATCACAGGAGAAGGAAGGGCCCATATTTATTGCTAACACAGGGGTGAGGCTATGCTTGTGTCTTTCCAGATAATGTTCCAGCCCCCATCTGGATCCCAGCCTGAAACATCAGAGTTGCCTGTGATGCAGCCGACTCCAGAAGTATTGGCCTCAGAGATGGTGACAAAGCCAGAAACCCAACCAACGGAGAAGGCAGCCCAACGCCACAAGCCCCAGAACCAGCCGGTCCCACCTACACAACAGATGACAGACCTGACCATCGATGACTGTCCAAATGAAGGAGGGCCAGAACGTTCCAGGTAATGATGACCCCAACACCAGGTCCACCCAGTGACCTGCGGGGACATTAAAGCTTTAGCCAGTAAGGCACAGGCCATGGCCCCTGAGCCAAACCCAGGACTGGGGACCCTTTTTCTGTTAATATGTGGCATCATTACCGCAAATTCCCAAACCTGAGCTTCTGCGCACAACCCCCACTTGCCTCAAAATCTAACTTGGGTAACTACCAATCCTGCCACCGGTACAGTGCTTAACTCCACCTCTAAGGTAGCACACCCAAACATCTGGTACCCCAACCTTTGGGTGGATATTTGTGCCATATTTGAGGGAGAATGGGAACCCAGTGACCAGAGACCCTTCCCTTCCTTCAGCTGTCTACACCCTGGTCCTAGATCACTCACCCACATGCTGACCATTTATGTCTGCCTAGGCCATGGGTGTAATTTCCAATAAAAGACTAAGTGTGGAGGACCAGGAGACTACTATTGTGCCAGTTGGGGATGCAAAACCACCGGCACATTCTGGTGGACTGGGTCCTTGTTCCAAAATCTCATAACTTTGCAACAGGCCCTGGGATCTACCTCCCTGGGATGGAGGGGAACTGGCAAGGGCGGGATCGGTGGCCCTTGTGCCTGCCCACATTGCAATCCACTTATCAAATTTACAGATCAGGGAAAAAAAGCTTCAGGATGGGACACAGGAAAAACTTGGGGCCTGTGACTAGATTTTGGGAAGAGACCCTGGGACTTTGTTAACTATTCAGCACCTCTCCTGCACCCCAGCTGACATCCCCTCTGGTCTGATTGGGTCAAATGTTGTACACATTAACCCCCCCTTTTTACTTCTTTTCCACCCCCTCGTCCATCCACCTTGATTCGCCCAACTCACTCTTGCCCATCTTCACCAAATACTTTTAAAACATTGCCTCCCCTCCTGTTGTTGGGACTCAGGGCCTCATGGGATTGCTTTCTGCCACCTACTCTGTCCTTAATGCTTCTAAGCCTGGGTACACTCAGGACTGCTGGCTATGCCTCTCCACTGCCCCCCTGTTCTATGAAGGATTGGCAGTCCTGGGTAATTATACATTCCTAGACACCTACTCTGACTGCCAGTGGCAAATTTCTGCCTCCAAGATGACCCTGGAATCTATTTATGGACAAGGACTTTGTGTCACCCCTCAGGGTTCCACTGTTCCACACTGCTATCAGCATCTCTGTAACCAGACCGCCTACCTCCTCTCTAATGAATCTTACTTATGACTGCCTCCCAATGCCTGGTGGGCTTGTTCTTTTGGGCTCACTCCTTGTATCCACTTAATCACTATGAACTGTTCTGCCTCCTCATGGTGCCTGTTAGCCCAGCTACCCCAAGAGTCAGCCTTTATTCAGGGGATGAAATGGACCTTAAGCTTTCCCCATTGAAACTTTCACGCCATAAGAGGGCCACTGTCCTGGTGATTGCTGGCACCACTCTTTTGGGGATCAGTATTGCCGGCATCCTAGGGTTAGGAATGTCAACACTGATCCTGCAGGACAAAAATTATAATGCCCTTAGTATGGCTATTGATTCAGACTTAAAAGGATTACAATCTGCTATAGAATATCTTGAGAGTTCCCTATCCTCCCTTGCTGAGGTCACCTTACAAAATATGAGGGGCCTGGACCTCTTGCTCCTTCAACAGGGAAGATTATGTGCTTCTCTAGGAGAACAGTGCTGTCTCTGTACTAATCATTCTGGTGTCATAAGGGACTCCTTGAGCTTAGTCCACAAAAGGATCTTAGAGAAAGAACAGACTAGGGTAAAGAACCGAAGTTGGTATGAGTCACTATTCCAGTCTTCTCCTTGGCTCATAACACTCCTCTCTACCTTAATCGGGCCTCTGGCTTTGCTCCTTCTGGCCTCTACCTGTGGCCCAATTTTTTTAAGAGCTTTACTTAACTTTATTAGAGACTGGCTTGCTAGGATTCAACTCATGATGGCACTGCCTTGCTTCTTACCCCCTACCCCCAGTCATCCCCAGACCCAGGTTTAAAAAGGATAAAAATCATGGCCACAACCATACAACGGGCCCTAAACAACTTGGGTTGTCCTGCTGGGAGCCTTTCTGGGGAATACCTTCGCTCAGACAATGCAGATGTTCATATTAGAGGGTCCTGGACTGAAAATATATTTGAAAGTCCTGGCTCAGATGAGATGATGCCAACAGGCTTGTCCTTTCAGGTCTTGTGAGCACACTCCAAGATGGTCTTGCCATTGCCCCAAATTGCTTCATCCAGTAGACCTCTTCCTTCTTTATATCACATCATTTCTTGCCATGGCCCCAGTTTGGACCCCCAGTTTGGACCTTACAGTAGCCCATCTTTTAAACGAAAAGGGGAGATGTTGGAGTATGTTAGTTTGCTTTGATAAACAGATTTTTAAGACACAAGATGGCCCCCTAACTCCAGGGAACCAACCACCCCTTCCTCACAGGGCTGATTACATGATTTACAGGAATACTAGTCCTGATCAATAAAACAAAGCTGTAAACTGAAACCTAAGCTGTCTGTCCATGTATGTCCTGATCATTGTATTCTCTCCTGAATTACTTAAAAACCCTACATAAGCTCGCTGTTTCCTCAGTAAAGCAGATCTGTGTCACAGAACCTGGTCTCCCATGTCTGAATGAGGCTCTGCTGACACAGTCTCCTCACCGGCCCTGGAGTCCGGGATTGGGCAATGGCAGTGAGCAGCCACAACCATGATGGCAGCCCAAACGGATGACCGTAGAGTCTGGCTTGACATAGGAGAGTGGTTTGGAGAAGGGGAGTCCTGGGAGGAGGCCAGAGTGGGAGAGGTGGGAGGGATGTCCTGTTCCTGAGGGGACACAAGGGCAGATATATCAGAGGCAGGGTCTGGAATCAAAGTAGAAGTAGAAGTCAGAATAGGGGAGAGTAGGGAATATTTGGCAAGGAGATGTTTAAGGTTTTGGATATCCTTGAGTGGAAGAAAGTCAGTGGAAGGAGAGCAGACGACGGACTTAGAGCACCAGAGAGGGGAGGAGGAAGATCATGGAGACGGAGTTTGAGAAGGAGAAGGAAGGGGAGCTGGGTTGGGCCCTGGAATGGAAGGCAAGGGAGGTTATAGCAAGGGGAGAGTAGCAGGAGGACTTAACTGTGCCTCAGGCTGGGGAGCAGGAGGAGGTTGGGGCTCTGTCCTAATCGTAGTCACTTAATTGGCTATGGTAGGATCAAAAGCCAAGGTGGAGGGTTAGGGAAGAGGAGGAGGGACAGAGGCCGCTGGCAGGTTGGGATCCCATGAAATTGTGTTAGCCAGAAGAACCTGATGGAAGAACACAGGACACAGAGGGATGGATTAACATGGAGATCAAAGAAAGCTTAGATATATGATAATTCAGACCGTTTGCCTTTACCATGGCAGAAATTTTCTAAGTCTCTCAAAATATTGAGATCTTAGTTTCTGGTGTCTGGCCAAACAAAGTTATTATCAAACTGGTCCTGAGGCCAGGCAGTGGTGCACAGGAACTACAGGCATTGCAGCCTGATTGTATCTGAAAGCCCTAGTTTGTTCAAGAATTTAAGAAGACAAGCAAGATGTGTGAGACCCTGAGACTTTGAGTGGATGGTTTCCATAGTGACAGATTATGTAGAGAGTGAAAAGGAGATCGAGAAAGAAAGAAACGAGCAAGAGGGTAGGAGGTGGAGACAGAATTGAGAGATGGGAGACAAAAAAAATCCTCTCTCCATAGGGAGTGGAGGCAGGATCATGAGTCTGGGCAGGAAAGTGAAGCAGATGAGGAAGAGAGATATGGACGAGTAGAAGAACAAGGGGTTTGGCATCAGTCATGCAAAACAAGATCGAGGAGAACCAGGTAACAAAAAAGCATCCTTTTCTCAGCACGGATATGAGTACAAGTTTAAGTTATTTCCAAGTCCCAGAAGGCGGCACCCCACAATCAGATCATCAGGGAGAGGAAAGGTGAGATCCTGTCCTGGACAGGAAGTAGTGCATCTCCCTATCTATAGAAATAGCTTCCCATATCCAAAGAAAGGAAGGGCTTTTTGGATATACTGGTGTGATATTGAGGCAAGCAAGGCAAGATGAGGGAAAAACCCTGCAAAGAGAGCATGGGGTGACCAGCCAGTAGATGGAGCCAAAGTACAAGGAATGGGATGGGAGAAAAGTTAAAAAAAAAAAAAAAAACAAAACAAACAAACAAACAAACAAAACACAGTGAGCCAGAAGGGAGGGAAGCTTGTGGAATGAAATGATCCCAAAGTTTAGTAGAGGTGGAGGGAAGATGAGGGCAGTGATGGGGTAGAGAAGAGGGAGAGAGAGAAAAGGAGAGAAGTAT
>NW_008342018.1:7401630-7401903 GCF_000622305.1 Nannospalax galili | reverse complement strand
GCATCTCCTTCAAAATTGGCTGTACATTTTTTGGTTTACAGTTGAATTAATATAGTTATACAATATTGTACTCAGTATGAACACCTTATGACATAAAATTAAATGAGGTTTTAAACTTTAAAAAAGATCTCTCCATTTCATTATTAAAATACAGTTTCATACAGAAAAACTCATATTTAATACAATTGACACTAAGATGCAAATGCATTTTTAATCTATATATATATGATTATTGCTACTCAAGTCAGTTACATTCTGAGCTCCTAGGCATCT
>NW_008342018.1:7397991-7401474 GCF_000622305.1 Nannospalax galili | reverse complement strand
CTCCCCCGACTAGAGCCCTTATACTCTGATATCCTTGCTACTGTCTGCTGCTGTGTTGACACCCCCAGCGATTCCCCACTACTTGCCCTTCTGGTGACTCTAGTCAGCCTGTCTAGACATCTTTGTTTTAGGAAGGTCAGCTGTTCCTCATCTAGTGGTAATCAGTTGTCTATAGTCCTCTGTATAAGATTGGGGTCAGCTGTTCATTTTCCAAGTTCTGTGCTGGGTTACTATCTGGGAATCCCTTTGGCCACCCTGGACAAAAACTCAAAAGAAGGTATCGCTTGTCTGGCATTGTTGCTTGTTATGTAGCCTTTAGCTATACATATGGACTCTTATGAAGTTTTGTTGGCCCATTTAATCTTTGGTTATACTTTCCTTTTGGGTGTTTAAGGCCATGCAGTTGGTCCAGATAAACCGATTTATTTTTACTCTTTAGGTCATTTGAGAATCTGTTCCTCAGGGGTCACATGGGCTTGGAAGGAGCTCTCAGCTCCCATCTTTCACCAGTTCCACCTATGTGAAGATAAGTCAAAGGTCCTGCTCGACCATGGTTGGCTTCGCTTGGAAGCATGGCAGAAGAGATTCCTCTGTGTTGACCCTCCTCTTTATAGACTGGAAACTGATTCAAGTCCACCTGTTGGGGTCTCCTCAGCTTCCTTGATCAAGAGAACAGGTGACCCACCACCATTGTGGGACATTTTGAGAGATGCTCATAGTCCCTTGGAACTAATCGACCTAGGAGGGCAAGAAGCAAAAAGCGTCCCTTATGTCCCTCTGACCAAATTATTATAGACTCAAAGAATGTCTGTTAAACACCCAAGAAGGTTAGTTTCATCAGTCTGGTATTTTTAACTATTGTGAGTCATGTAGAAAAATCTTGCACAAAGAACAATTGTTCTCAGATAAGCCTTACCTAGACATATATTTTTGATCTGCTATGTATAATTTGTCAGTAGGTTGTAGGAGTAATAAGGTTCTCTCTGGTTTTCAAAACTACTTAGGCATTGTTTATTTCTCACATTGTCTCTCCCTTCCATCATGGTTTTCCCACTTAAGGTGCCCCCATTTCCCCTCTTTCTCCCTTACTAATACCCTTCTCCTATGGTCCTACCTCTTTTGAGCTCCTTCTTTCCCTTTATCCCCTACGTTCTTTGTATACTCTTACCTCCCAACTCCCTTAAACTATCTCAGTTTTTATCCATATCACCTCTATTAAGGCTTGTTTCCTACTGTTCTTCTCTTTCAGGTTATTTCTTTTCCTTTACCTCCCTGTTTCCCTTCCACTATCCTGGTACCTATAATTATGTCTGGTTGCATACTTACTTATCTGAGTCTGGTTCTAGGATCCACATATGAGAGAGAACATATGTCGATTTTTTTTTCTGAGTCTGTTATTTAACTTAGTATAACAGTTTCTAGTTCCATCCATTTACCTGCAAATTTCATGATTTCATCTTTCTTTACTGCTGAGTAAATCTCCATCGTATAAATGAACCACATTTTCATTATCCACTCATCAATTGAGGGACACTTAGGTTGCTTCCATCTCTTAGCTATTGTGAAAAGATCAGCAACAAATGTGGATGTGTCTCTGCAATAGGATGAATTCTTTGGGCATATGCCAAGGATTGGTATACCTGGGTCAAAAGGTAGGTTCATTTGTAGTTTTTTAAGAGTTCTCTACACTGCTTTCCATAGGGGTTGAACCACGTTGCAGCCCCACCAGTAGTGGATTAGTGTTCCCCTTTCCCCACATCCTCTCCAACATTTGTTATCATTTGTTCCCTTGATCTTAGCCATTCTGACTGGGATTAGATGAAATCTTAAAGTGGTTTTAGTTTGCATTTCCTTAATTATTAGTGATGTTGAACATCTTTTAAGATGTTTCATAGCCATCTTTACTTCTTCTTTTGAGAACTCTCTGCTCAGCTCCTTAGTCCATCTTTTAATTGGGTTGCTTCTTATCTTGGTTCTCTGGTTTTTGAGTTCTTTATAAATACTTTTTATTAAACTTCTGTCAGATGTGTTGCTGGTGAAGATTTTCTCCCATTCTGTGGTTTTTTTGTTGACTTCCTCGGTTGTCTTCTTTGATGTACAGAAGCTTTTTAATTTAATGAGGTCCCATTTGTTAATTCTTGCCCTTGTTTCCTGAGCAATTAATGTCTGGTTTAGAAAATCCTTTATTGCACCTATATCTTGTAGTTTTTTTCCAAAATGTTTCCTTCTAATAGTTTTAGAGTTTCAGGTTTTACATTGAGATCTTTGAGCCATTTGGAATTGACTTTTGTGAAGGGTGAAAGATAGAGGTTTAGTTTCATTCTTCTACAAGTGGAGATCCTTTTTTGCCAGCACCATTTGCTGAACATGCTGTCTTCCCTCTAGTTGATGTTCTGGGCCCTTTTGTCAAATATCAGGTGGCTGAAATTGCATTTGCTCATATTTGGGCCTTCATTTTTGTTCCATTGGTCTATGGGTCTATTTTAGTTTTATGACTATAGCTCTGATATACATCTTGAATTCTGGTATAATAATCCTCTCGGCACTGCTCTTAGTACTCCATGTTTTTTTTTTTTTTGGCTATCCCAAGTCTTTTTTGCTTCCACATTAATCTTAGGATAGTTTTTTCCAATTCTGTGAAAAATATCATGGGGAGTTTGATTGGCATTGTATTGAATCTATATATGACTTTTGGTATGATGGTCATTTTCACAGTATTAATTCTTCCAATCCATGAGCATTGGAGGTCCTTCCATCTTCTGATGTCTTCCTCAATTTCTTTCTTTAAAGATTTAAATTTTCATTGTAGAGCTCTCTAATGTCTTTGGTCAGCTATTGTGAAAGGGAGTTTGTCCTTGTGGTCTTTCTCTGATTGCTTGTTATTGGTACATAGAAAGGCAGGTTATAGACTGTAGGTTAATTTTGTAACCTGCCACTTACTGAACATATTAATAATTTCTAGTTTTCAGGTGGAATTTTTGGCATTCCTTAGATGTAATATCATATCATCCACAAAAAGGTGTAACTTAATCTCTTCTTTTCAAATTATTACTCCTTTAATTACCTTCTCTTGTCTTATTGCTCTTGCAAGAGTTTCAAGTACTATTCTAAAGAGAAGTGGGGATAGTGGACAGCCTTGTTTGGTTCCTGATTTCAATGGCAATGCTTCAGTTTTTCTCCTTTTTGAATTATGTTGGCTGTGGGTATCTTATATATGGCTTTAATTATATTCCTTCCAGTCCAATTCCCTCTAGGACTTTGATCATAAATGCATGTTGAATTTTGTCAAAGGCCTTCTCTGTATCTATTGAGATGACCATGTGGTTCTTGTCTTTGAGCCCATGTGTATGATTTATGACATTTATTGACTTCCGTATATTGAAACATCCCTAAATCTCTGGGATAAAGCTGATTTGATCATTGTTGGTGATCTTTTTGATGTGTGTTTGTATGCAGTTTTCAAGTATCTTGTTGAGAATTTTG
>NW_008342018.1:7395804-7397693 GCF_000622305.1 Nannospalax galili | reverse complement strand
GGGCTTTGGGCTTTGTCTGGAGGTTTTGTATTACTGTTTCAATTTCTTTTTGTGTTATGGGTCTGTTTAAGCTGTTAATAACTTCTTGATTTAGTTTTGTTGGTTCCCATGTCCTTAGATATCCGTCCATTTCTTTTAGGTTTCCAAATTTAGTAGTATATATTTTTTTAAAGTATTCCCTTATAATGTTCTGTATCTTTCTGGTGTCTGTTGTGATGTTTCCCCTTTCATCTCTGGTTTTGTTGATTTGGAGGTGGTCTTTCTTCTTTTGGTTAACTGCACTAGCTGTCTGTCAATCTTGTTTACCTTTTCAAAGAAGCAGCACTTGGATTCATTGATTATTTGTATTGTTTTCTTTGTTTCTATTTCGTTATTTTCAGCCCTGATATTTGTTATTTCTTGTCTGCTGTGTTTGGGTTTCATTTGTTGTTGCTTTTCAAGTGTCTTAACTTGCTATTAAGTTATTTATTTGTGTTCTTTCTGATTTTTTGATGTAGTCACTTAGAGCTACAAACTTCCCTCTTAGGACCGCTTTCAGTGTGTCCCAAAGGTTTTTTTCCTGTTTATTGTCCTTTTCATTTAATTCCAGGAATACTTTTATTTCTTTCTTAATTTCTATTTTGACCCATTCATCATTCAGGGGTGTGCTGTTTAATCTCCATATGTTCATGTGGTGATTAAGGCTTCTTAGGGTGTTGGTTGTAATCCTTATTCCATTGTGGTCTGATAGAATGCATGGAATTATTTCAATCTTTTTTGTATTTGTTGAGGTTGGTTTTGTGCCCCAGAATATGGTTGATTTAGGAGAAGATTCCATGGGGTGCTGAGTAGAAAGTATGTCCTTTGTTGATTGGTGTGGAATACTCAGTAGATGTCTGTTAAGTCCATTTGACATATGGTATTGTTTAATTCTGATGTCTCTCTGTTACTTTTCTGCCCTGTTGACCTCTCTAATGGAGACAGTGGAGTATTGAAGTCACCTGCTATTAATGAGTTGGGGTTAATCTGGGTGGGTCTTAAAGTCCTGTAGCATTGTTTTTTATGGATGTCGGTGCTCCAGAGTTTGGTGAATATATGTTCATTATTGTAATATCTTCTTGATTCATTGTTCCTTTGATCAAAATGAAGTGGCCCTCTTTGTCTTTTCTGATTAGTTTTAGTTTAAAGTCTATTTTGTCAGATATTGGAATTGCTACTCCTGACTTTTTCTTAGTGCCATTTGCTTGGTATATATTTTTTTCCATCCTTTCACTTTTAGATAGTGTTTGTCCTTGAAAGTGCAATGAGTTTCTTTCAGACAACAAAAAGATGGGTTTTGTTTCTTAATCCATTCACATAGTCTGTGTCTTTTGACTGGGGAGTTCAGTCTGTTAATATTTAAAGTTATTAATGAAAGATGAGTATTGGATCCTGTCATTTTTCTTTCTGTTTACATTCTTGATGTAGCTGTACTTTTCCACAGTTATACCTTCATTGGAATTCTTTCCACAATCCTCTGGTTATAGTCATTCCTTTCTTCAGCTCTTTGTATTGCTTCCAGACTCTCTGAAGGGCTGGTTTTGTGGACATGAATTCCTTCAGCCTATTTGTGTCATGGAAGTTTTTTCTTTCCCCTTTGACTATAATAGACATTTTGGCTGGATATAGTAATCTGGGTTGGCATCTGTGGTCATTTAACACTGGGAATACTTTGGTCCAGGCTCTTCCGGCTTTCACAGTTTGCACTGAAAAGTCAGCTCTAATCCTAATGGGTTTTCCTTTATATGTGACTTGTTATTTCTCTTTTGTAGCTTTCAGAATTGTCTTTTTGTTTTGAACATGTAGTGTTTTTACTATGATGTGCTCTGGAGAGTTTCTTTTCTCGTCCTGTTTGTTTGGTGTTCTATATT
>NW_008342018.1:7392933-7395425 GCF_000622305.1 Nannospalax galili | reverse complement strand
TATCTCTAGGGGGTTCTCATTGTACTCCTCTAGAGGACTGTTGGTATTTGGTGGGGATATGTTATTTTGGTTTTTCGTTTTATTTTTTCTCTGTGATTTTGACATGTGAATTTCTTTTGTAGTTTCTGATTCCTGTGTGCGTCTCAGGCCTTCACGTTTAGGTCTGCTTCTTTTTGTGAACTTTCTGTGTCTTGTGGTCTAATTTTTGGGCATGAAAAGCTGCTTTATCTATGCTTCCGGTGTTCTCTTTTGAATTTATATTGGAGTGGCTGGATTACTTTTGTCTTCAGGAGTTCCCACAGAGGCCCAGTTCAGGTTAGGGTCAGATGTTTTCAGGCTTCCTCCTAAGGTCTGGATCCCTCCAGGAATGATTTTGGCCTCAGGAATTTGGGGGTTAGACTGGCCTGGGAGCTTGGCTCAGGAAAGATACTGGTCTAGGGTAGCTGGTGACAGTGCCACCAAGAGATGCAAAGGCAGATGGGGCAGGAAGAGGCCCCAAGGCCTCTTGGGGACTGCACTGAGGAGCTGGTTTGGTCAGGATACAAAGGATCAAGAAGAGGAAAGGTCACCTCCAGTGTCTCAGAAAGAGACTGGTGGGTGGTGCAGGTCCAGGGAAGCAGAGGGAGTTGAGGGCATGGCCAAGGCCCAGAAGCACTGCTCCTGGGGTCCAGAGAAGGCACTCCATTGGTCTGGATGAAAAGAATCAGGGAGCCGTATTGGTTCCCCAGGTGTCTGGGGCCCCAAGACAAGGAATGGGGCAGGGTCCAAACACGGATGAGAGAACAGCTGCAGAGACGGGAGGGTGAATGGGGCTGGGGGAGTCAAGGTGTTGAGGGTGCAATGGACTTACCCCAGAGAGGGGTTTGTGGGTAGGAGAGAGGCCTGCACTGGGTCCTGCAGGCCCAGGGAAGTACGGAGCCCAAGTAAATTAATTTTGAGAAACATAAATTTTTGTTGACTATATATACATGTTTAATTATATAGCCTGTTGAGAATGTGGTTTATCATGTTCAAACCTAAACACCTTTGAAGTAGACAAACAAAAAAAATACACCTTAAAATACACCTTGAAAGTAAACTAAAAACAAAAATGGTATTCAACAAATAGGATTTTACCCATCCAGGTTACATGTCTGTTTGTATGGGTAAATAGTGGTTTAAAGAAAGAGTTCAGTTTGCCATATAGATTTGAGGTAGCATTTTTTTCCCTTTTTAAAGAGCTAAATAACTGAAGGGAGTTAATAAAACCTTGCCAATCTAAGACCATAAATCAGAGGAGACAGGAAAAACAAAAGGAAACCATAACAGATTAGGTTAAGAATAAAGTCTAAATAGTACTGAAAGTAATCCCATTAGCTAGTTTCATTATAGATAGTAACACCCTCTGTTGAAATTATGCCTTAGCTGTTCTCAACAGCATAGTGCCTTTACTCTTAGCCTGTTTTGTTGTTCTCCTTTTCCTTGTCACAGAGTCAGGGGGCCAGCCTGAACCTGGAAAAGTCTTGGAGAACACACCTTGAGATAATAGCTTGAGTTTGAAGTGGGAGGACCAATCCCATCTCCAGAGCCAGTGTCTCAGTGAGCTCAAACAGCACTTGACAATTTACCAAAATAATTAATATTATCTTGACATTATAAGTAGAAAGCACTCAAGGAATGATGGGGTAGGGACAGAAGGAGGCATAGAGCATCTGAGCATCAGAGAGGGAAATAGCTTTATTCCAGAGGAAAACAGGCTTAGAATCATAATGTAGAAAAGAGAGAAGTTAAGACCAGTAGAGGCTGAATCTCAAGCCTCTCAAGCAGACTATTACTTTTTACATCTCATTGTTGTAACTAAGTGTTGGTAGTAGCTTGTTTCTTGTAAGATTTTGGACCTGAAGTACAGTAAATTTCCATGTGCTTCACAGATCTAGTCATCACAAAGTGTCAGCTCCCTTTCAACCTTGAAGGAAAATGACTAGAAAAATTAAGTTCATTCTAGAAACTAACAAATGTACTATGTAATACAGTAAGAATTTAAAATAGCCATTTTTAGAAATTAACAAATACCACATAAATGATGTTAAAATCCAAAATAATTGCTTTTAAAATTACCTGATAAAGATGTCACACAAACAATGTCAAAAACCTAAAAATAGTTCCTTTAAAGAATCTGTAAATATGTCAAACATTGTAAAAACTTAAAACAATCATCTTTAAAAACCAGTAAATATAGCATAGAAGAAGTTAAAACTCAAAGTAATCCCCTTTAGAAATAGGCCCTAAACAATGTTAAAATTTAAACTCCCATTGTGGAGATCTGGCATTTTTCCCTTAGCCTGAACTAGAAATGTATTGCTTATTATATGACATTATCAAGAAACGAAAACAAAAATAAACTGCAAGAGAATTAAAACATATGATTAACTGTGTGAAGTTAAGGGAACTCCTAGGCATCCCTGGTACCCATAGGTTAG
This sequence comes from Nannospalax galili, assembly GCF_000622305.1. Taxonomy (NCBI): domain Eukaryota; kingdom Metazoa; phylum Chordata; class Mammalia; order Rodentia; family Spalacidae; genus Nannospalax; species Nannospalax galili. The sequence goes on along the minus strand of NW_008342018.1, from coordinate 7,392,966 downwards.
ACTTGATATAAAAGAAGAAAGTATCCTCAGATA
>NW_008342018.1:7373603-7392914 GCF_000622305.1 Nannospalax galili | reverse complement strand
ATATATAGCCAAAATAGAAAAGCAAATCTAAGGAATCCATGTCTCTCACCAACCACTGTAGTTGCAAAGTTTTCTGAATCTGTTTATTCCTAGAATCAGGCTATGCTGGAAATTAAACTCATGAGGGCAGTAGAAGGAACAGGGCATATAAATCACTAGGTTGTTGGTCTGAAAGCATATGACTCCCCGGAGCAGTACCTGTGACTTTTTTATGTATAGTGAAATTGAAAATGCTTAGGTAAATTAGAAAAGTAGGCACCTGAGCACTGCTTGCTTGGTGCCCATCAGTGCCTAGGATCAAAATTTCGAGCCCCATTGCCTGAGAAAAAGTTTAGGAGGTAAAGGCTTTTAAAATGTTTTATCTTTGTGCATGGAGCAAGGCTCCTGAAATTCTTTAAATGCTCCAGCAAAGCTGCCCAGCAGGTTTAGCTTATGTGGGTCAAAACAGCAAGGAAGGGTCACCTAAAGGGGTCTTAGACTCATTCATAAGAGAATTTAAGAATGGGCCCAGCTGGAAACTTTTATCATTTTATTAAAATGTTAAAGAAAAAAATCCCCAGGGCAGGCAAGCTGGCAATCTTGGCAGCTGCCTGGAGGGGGTGAAGAGTGAGAAAGAAAGAAAGCCTTGGCATTATGGAGGTTTAGAGCCTGCATGGGAGGGCAGACATGTGCCAGGGCGGGCACATGGAGGGGAGTAGCAAGTTTTAGTTTGGGAGGAGGAGAGAGGAGAAAGACCCAGAGCATTTGCATGTGTAAGGAATCCATAAGTAGTTAGAAGAAAGAGGAAAGATAGTCTAGAGTAAAGGACAGCCGCAAAGGAGAGGAGACCTAAAATTAGATTGAATGGTATCAGAAATCATGCAAAGTGAGGAAGAAAGGCGGTGGAAGAGGACAAAGACAGGGACAAATGATGAGAGACAGCAGGCTTTCCAGGCCCATGGCAACAGAGGGGGATGGGAGGAGAACGAGATGTCTGGGGTGAGGGAACCTAGGTAGTGAAGGGATTGAAGAGAGTAGAAGTAGGTCCCTCCTGGGAGACTAGTGCTGCCTGGGAGCTACTGAATTCAATGGGAAAGGAGATCAAAAGAAGAAGATGTAGGAGACCCAGAAATAAGTGAAAGCAAAGCAGAGAGAAGGGGAGAAAAGGGTGGGCGTATACAGTATACCTTAAAGCCAAATTAGTGGTGTTTGGAGAGGTCCAGTTGGAGGGTTACTACATGAAGGTTTGTACATTCAAGTACATTAAGTAAGAACCGTGCTTTGGTACCATCTGATAAATTAAGTAGGTGATGGTTAGCGTTGATGGGGAGAAAGCACCAGTATTCAGATAAAATCTCTTAGCGGGATAAAGTTTTATTTCTCACAGACAAGTTACATTCGGGGGGAGGGAAAATTGTCCTCCAACAGGTTGTGAGCTGGGGTCTTTTATAGGGGGAGGCTTTCGGGGGGTGGGAAGATATATTTTTTTAGACTGTGAAGGGGGAGCAGGAGAATGGACAGTTAAAACCTGCCCCCTTTTGAGATCAAAGGAGAAGCCTGCTGTGCTGACCAAACTGTGGAGAAAAGTCTGCTTTTGATTTCAAAGACCAGGGTGCTTATCTCAGGGGCTTGTAGAACCAGTGAGGCCTTGCATTTGAGGGGCAGGGCTGCTGTGGATTTGAACCCTAACAATAACACCTATGGATATCACACTCCCAGCCCCAGATAGCTGGGGTAAGAAGTTGCAACTTCCTGCCCTTCCTTGGAAACTTTTAAACTACTTTTAGAAACGGAACCTTGGCTGGAGACATGGGTATCTCAGTGATTAAGAGCATTGACTACACTTACAGAAGACCTGGATTTGATTCCTAATGCCCACATGGCTAACAATCTTTCATAACTCCAGTTCCAGGGAGTCCGAAGCACTCTTCTGACTACAGGCATTGCACAACGTGGGTGCACTTAAACCCATGCAGGCAATGCACTTATAAACATAAAGTAAAAATAACAAATTTTTTTTAAAAAAAAGAAATGGAATCTTACTATGATACTTTTGAATATATGCAATGCTTATGAATATGTAATAGTATAAAATATGTCAACTCCCCTTAATCTGAGTCCAGATTTTGAGGCTTGAGCCTGCTGGACCAGGCTGCAGCCTAGATCAAAGAATTATTTCCTGCACAGTTCCAATGTTCTACCTTTCTTTCCTGCAATACCATTACTTGCAACTCTCAAATCAATAACTGTTAGTACTTTTGTACTCATTTTATGAAATATGTAAAAACTAAATCCAAATCACCTGTGGAAGTTAACAGATTACTGTGCTTTCCTGTTTCAATCTCGTACTGTAATGGATGATGTTGTGTGATTTCTACAATGTGGTATTTTTCAAAAATATTGTTTCTTTCATTGATGGTTTCTGTCTTGAAAAGGAAATAAATTATAATGCTAATTTCTATATTTTATTACTAAGGCACTAGATTGTGTGGTACCCTACAATACTAGTGCCAGTTCTAGATATTCTTTGTTCATACATATTTTACAAAATATTTTATTTATTATTTTTATTTCATGTGAATGAGTGCACTGTCTGCATGTATGTAAGTGCACATGTTGTACCATGCTCACAGAGGTCAGAAGAAGGCATTGGATTCCCTTGGAATAGGAGTTACAGATGATTATGTGAGTGCTGGGAATTGAACCTGGGTCCTCTGCAAGAGCAGCCAGTACCTCTTAACCATGGAGCCATCTTTCCAGTGCCCCCATGAATATTTTACCATATTTCTATTAATAAATTAGCAATCTATAATAAACAAGCAATCTTTAAATAGAAACATATAACACAAGTTTATGTACTGATAACTTGGTAAGAACATTATGACAAGAGGCTCACTGGAATTAATACTATTTTCCCCCTTGGAGAAATCAGTATCTATGGTAATGTTGACTAACACAATAACAGTGAGTAATGAAAATAAGTGGGCATGAGACCTTTGGTGTCGCAGAGTCAGAAATCTGTCTGTTTGGCTGTCTATGTGTCTACAGGGAAGTGGATGAGAAGGGAAGGGAAAGGAAAATGATGATAGATACATGATAGAAGATGATAGATGATAGACAGATAGATAGATATATGATAGTTAGATGATGATAGATGATAGATAGATAGATGATAGATGATAGCTAGCTAGCTAGATACATAATACATGGATGGATAGATAGACGATTGATTGATAGAAAATAGATGATAGATAGATAGATAGATAGATAGATAGATAGATAGATACAGAGAGATAGATGATAGATTATATAGATGATTGATAGATAGATGATAGATATAGAGAGATAGATGATAGATAATGATAGACACTGATTGATGAAGATAGATGATATAGATAAATGATATAGAGATGGTAGATAAATGATTGGTAGGCAGCACAGGTAAAAAGATATGGACTTTAATTAGCATTATTGAGTTTGGCTTTCATTTGTCAATTCTACTTATAGATGTGTGACTTCAGAAGTCACACAATTCCATAAAGCATGTCTCACCTTTAAATAAAAAATAATGATGCTTTTTATAATTTATTTTAATGAGTACTAATCTATAAACACTAAACCTGTCACGTTCTAAATGTACACATGTTCGACTTGCCATAAAGTTAGACCTTCTGTTTAAGTCACAGCTCTGTAGCACCTGAGTAGAATTTTGTGTGCTTACTATGCAAATAGAAACCATTTCTTGACTCATGCGGATCTCCACATGAACTTTTCTATAAACTTAGCTACTTTGGATGTTCCTTCATTTACTAATCACACCACTTCCTCTTCCTCAGCAGTGTGACTCATTGGTTTTGTGAGACCTCCACACCTACCATGCTCAGAGCTTAGCTTCTATGCAATTACTGAAAGGTATCTCCACTCATGTGTCTGGTAAGACTATGGCAGGTTTTTCTGCTTCTGTTGTCTCAGGGAATTTATTTGTTTATTTTTGTCCCTGTATATATGCAGCAGTTTTCCCTGTTATTATACAGTTTTATATTTTCTGGGCAATGTTTTGCTTTACGAGTTATTATCTTTCATGGAAACTGCTGAGATTGGTCTTACACTTAGGGAGGGAAAGGAATCCTGAAGCAGCCTGTATGTCTTTTAGCAAAATCAGTCTTTTTTACAGGAAGTGTTCTCTCCTGTTCACTTGCCTTTAAAGATTTGAGCTTCAGATAAAACCCACTTAAAATTGCTCAGTTCCGCCTGTGTCTTCCTTATATACATAATTGTTAGGCAGCAGTGTAGCCAAGCTCCCCAGAATGGCAGCTGGTTTCCTCAAACCTTTCCAGAAAACCAAAACCTAAACCTAGTGTTTCTCAAAACCCCATAACCCCAGGACATTGCACCTTTCTCATTCCTCAACAGTCTCCTACCCCCAACCTCTTGCACTCCTCATGGGAAATTTCTTCAGACCCTTGATCATCTGTAAAACCTTCTTTGCTTCTGCTATATGAAGCTGTTCACTGCTTCCCAAGAGAGAAGGCCCAGCAGTTTGCTTAATAAAACTGTCTTCCTGTTCATGGAGTGGTCCTTTTCAGTGGTTTCCCCTGAAGGCCTTCAATATAATAATTTTCTGTGAAGTAGAAATTTAAGAATTGGCTCTCCAATAACATTTACCTTGAATGGTTTTGACAATAATCTTACTTATTTTCATTTTATATTGTCTATTCCCCTGGGGTAAGTAGGTACATGTGAGTGTGTGTGTGTGTGTGTGTGTGTGTGTGTGTGTACATAAGTGGATTTATTATGAAAAATTCACTCAAATGACTCCAGAAGCTAAAAAGACCCATTGTGACATCTCTGAAAGACAGTCCAAAGAAAGTTAGTGATATATTCTCAGCCTGTCTAGAAGATCTGACATCCTGGACAACCAGTAGTAAAATTCTAGGTAATGTTGAAGACCTGAGAAGTATCGTAAAAATGATTTCCACAGTTGTTTGAGGAAAAGATAAAACAATATTTAACAAGGAGGGAGAGAGAATTTTCTTTCCCTCTGCATTTTGTCCCATTCAGGCCTTCAGTGGGCAGTACAGACACCTACCTGTGGCAGCATGAACTTAACTAGATTTCCTGATTTGAATACTAATTCCATCATGGTAAAAGAATTTACAAATATATGTTTCAATAATAGTTAAGTAAACATCTGAACCTCCTAGGACCCAGTCCAGGTAATCTTGGAAATTAACCATTATATGGAAGCTTTGCCAGTTCCTCTGATGGAATTCCAAATATCTGGAAAACATATGGGGACATGGATTTAGGCATGTCCTTGGCTACTTGTCAGTAATGCTTATGAGAAGGAAAGCAAGAGAGAAGGGGAGACTGAGATGACTCCATCAAGGGATGCAGAAGGGACAGTCCCACAGGGACCCCTGAACAACACTTGCTGACATGAGGAGAGAAGCCTGGTGGGCTGGGAATGCCCCTTCACAATGTTCTTTCTAGTCATCAGCTGAGGCTCCCCTGAACAGAGTAGGCATCAGTTACCACTGAGTTGCTTTTTCATCTGCAAAGGGTGACACTAAGTATAGCAAATGCTTGGTTCAAAAGTTGAAGCATCTCTGACAAAAAACTGAGACTGTCTCCTAGCCACACTGTAGATAGCAAGTGAGCAAGGACATGGGGTGGCACTTTCAAAGTCTGCAACAAGCCATTTCAGATCATTAGGATATGCAAGGTGAATAAAATACATGACATTTATAAACTAACTTCTAGTCATTAAAATAAGAGTATTTATCAATATTCTTTTAAATATTAGTTTAGGCCATCTTGATTTTTCTTTCTGAGTTTATATTTATCATACCAAAAGTAGACTTTAGCATTTGCAAATCAATATAAAACTTCATCAAATTTTATGGTGCATTTGTACTTCTGTAATTTGAGTTTCTGTAATGATTCTGATACAGTACTTGAAATAGAACTTATTCAAACTGAATGGCTAGATAAAGTTAATGCAGTTTCTAGAAACCGCTTCATTTACTATCAGGAGATATTTTAGGCCCTGGGAGAATCCGCCTTATCTTTGTTATTTTCTCTCACTTCAGAAGAAATACAGGTAGGTATTGTTATCACATCTTGGAAATAGGAAAATTGTGCTTTGGGAATTTAATGGCTTCCCAAGGTCACTTTAACTTGAAAATAGTGCTAAATCCATATTTCATATATAAAATACTTTAAAATTAGGGATATGATTATATACTAGAGTATTTTCAAAAGGTTGCAAGCCGACATCTTTAAAAACACAAACTAAAATAACTAATTCAGTGAATCTCATTAATCAATGATAATACATTTATAAATAAAATGGAGAATTATGTGCAACAATATGCAAACTATGTAAGGCTTTGAGTATATGAAAATGGGTCAACTCTTCTTTCCATGCATGAAGTAGAATGTCTTTTGTCTTATAATAATAAATAAGCCTTGCTCTAGCAGCAACAATGACTTTGCTTAGACAAACTCTAAAAATGATAATGGCTAGCTCTAATATTGGCAAGAAACTTCCATAGATTTTATGTAAACAAAATCTGTATGACTAACATTAGGAGAAATTTACATTTTCTTAAACATTATACTGTTTTTGAATTTATATAGCAAATTCTGTTGTCCCATTGATAGAGTAATGCATAGTATTTATGTATTAAAGCTTAATCTTCACGTAAACCTTTATATTAGCTAAAGTAATCCCAAGTAAATACTGTATAGTATTCCATGATATTAAACATATTTTTTCATTAAATTTCTAACATAATTCTTCCTTATCTCATGTATGAAATTTGAAGAATCTCATTGTACATGGAATTGTTTTTTGCCAGCTAAAAGAAATAAAACACGGTTTAGAGGTGTTTTGTAGAAATTTATAATTTGTAGATGTGTCTATGAAATGGTTATGTAATGTTTGAAGATACTGGCTTACAGTATCTTCTGGGTATACAAAGCCAACGTATCTCTTTCTAGACCAACTATATTGACCTGAAAATTAAACACACTATTGTTTATATCATCCTGTGGAACAAGACAAAGCCATACTGGGTTGGTAATTTTGCACTGTATTTTATGAGATTATATTACTATGATTACAAATCATATTTCTCTTTTCCTCTTATAGAATTCCTTTTTATTGATTTCAAAAATTCTAAACTCCAAGCAGAATATAAGGAGGGATATATAAGTTTTTTTTTTTTTTTTCCCTAGAGTTAGAAATATTGAAGAACACTCAGGCTGAAATGAAGAAGGAAGTGAAACACTCAGTAAACCAATTAGAAATGACAGGAGAAAGCCTCACCAATTGGATGAAAGAAATGGAAAACAGAATATCAAGACTGGAAGATAAAGTGCCTGAATTAGTCCATTCAAGCAAAGATTACTAAAAATTTAAGAAAACACAAGAATGGAATATGCACGAATTGCATGACACCATAAAAACACCAAACTTATGAACCATCGACATACAGGAAGAAGAATCTCAGGATAATGGTATGGACCAGATCTTCAATAGGATTGTAGAAGAAAATTTCCCAAAATTAAAAAAATGCTCATACAAATACAAGAAGCATATAGAACTCTAAATAGACAGGACCAGAAAAGAAATCCTCCACTGAATATCATAATAAAAACACTAACCATACAGAATGAAGAGAAAATATTGAAAGCTACAAAAGAAAAAAAGGTGATATATAAAGGAAAACCATCAGAATTACAGCTGAATTTTCAGAGCAAACTGTGAAATCCAGAAGAGCCTGGACCAAAGTATTCCACTTTGAAATGACTACAGATGCCACCTCAGATTACTTTACCCAGCCAAAATATCTATTACAGTCAAAGGGGAAAGAAAAATCTTCCCTGACAAAAATAGGCTGAAGTAATTCAGGCCCATAAAACCAGCCCTTCAGAGAGTTATTGAAGCAATACAAAGAGTTGAAGAAAATAATGAATGGTTACAGAAAGAAACTTAATGAAGGTGTAACTATGGAAATGCACAGGTATACCAAGAATGTGAACAAAAATAAAAATGACAGGAGTCAATACACATCATTCATTAATGACTTTATATATCAATGGACTGAACTCCCCAGTCAAAAGACACAGACTACTTGAATGGATTAAGAAACAAAACCCATCTTTTTGTGATCTGCAAGAAACTCACTTTCAAGGACAGGCACTACCTTAAGTTGAAGGATGGAAAAAAATATACCAAGAAAATGGTACTAAGAAAAAAAGCAGGCATTGCAATTCTAATATCTGACAAAATAGTTTTTAAACTAAAACTAATCAGAAGACATAAAGAGGGCCACTTCATTCTGATCAAAGGAACAATTCATGAATATAGAGTCACCAAACTCTGGTGCACCCAACTTCATAAGAACAGTACTACAGGACTTTAAGACCCAGATTAATCCCAACTCTTTAATAGTAGGGACTTCAATACCCCATTGTCTCCATTATATTGGTCAACAGGGCAGAGAATTAACAGAGAGACATCTAAATTAAACAAAACCATACATCAAATGGGCCTAACAGACATCTACCAAATATTCTATTCAAGCACCAAAAAATATACTTTCTATTCAGTGCTCTATGGAACTTTCTCCAAAATCAATCATATACTGGGGCACAAAACAAGCCTCAAAAAATACAAAAATATTGAAATTGTTCCATTTATTCTATTAGACCACAATGCAATAAAGATTAAAATCAATACTAGAAGAAACCCTAGTAACTACATGAACACGTAGCAATTAAACAACACATTCCTAGATGATGAATAGGTTAAAGGAGAAATTAAGAAAGAAATAAAAGTATTCTTGGAACTAAATAAACAATACAACATGAAGAAAAACCTCTAGGACACATTGAAAGCAATCCTTAGAGGGAAGTTTATAGGTATAAGTACCTTCATTAAAAAATCAGAAAGAACACAAATAAATGACTTGACATTGCAACTCAAGACACTTAAAAAGAACAAAAATAAAACTCGAACCCAGCAGACAAGAAGAAATAAGATAGAGCAGAAATTAGTGAAATAGAAACAAAGAAAATAATACAAAGAATTAAGGAATCCAAGAGATGGTTCGTTGAAAAGATAAACAAAACTGACAGACCTGTAGCCCAGGTAACAAAAAAGAAGAAAGATCACATCCAAATCAACATATTCAGAGGTGATTTTGTCATAACAGACATCAAAAATATCCAGAACATTATAAGGGAATACTTTAAAAACTATATACTACTAAATTTAAAAACCTAGAAGAAATGGACAGGTATCTAAAGGCATGAGAACCAACAAAACTAAACCAAGAAGAGAGCAACAGCTTAAACAGACCCTTAACTCATAAAGAAATTGAAACAGTAATACTAAAATCTCCTGAACAACAAAAGGCCAGGACCAGATGGGTATACAGTTGAATTCTACCAGGAATTTAAAGATCTAGATCCATACTACTTAATTTATTCAAAAATATAGAAATGGAGGGAGAACTTCCAAATTCCTTCTATGAAGTCAGCATCACCCTAATACCAAAGCCAAGTATAGATATAACCACAAAGGAAACTATAGACCAATATCCTTAATGTACATACATGCAAAAATGCTCAACAAAATACTTGCAGACCACATAGAAACACACCTCAAAAAGATCATCCACTATAATCAAGTCAGCTTTATTCCAGAGATACAAAGATGGTTCAATATAGGTAAGTCAATAAAAGTCATAAATCATATAAATGGACTCAAAGACAAAAACCACATGGTTATCTCAACAGATGCAGAGAAGGCCTTTGACAAAATTCAACATGCATTTTTGTTCAAAGTCCTAGAGGGAACTGGACTGGAGGGAACATACCTCAACATGATTAAAGCCATATATAACAAACCCACAGCCAACATCATTCTAAATGGAGAAAAACTGGAAGCATTCCCATTGAAATCAGTAACCAGACAAGGTTGTACACTATCTCCACTCCTTTTTAACATAGTGTTTGAAACTCTTGCAAGAGCACTAAAACAAGAGAAGGAAATTAAAGCAGTAATAAGTGGAAGAGATCAAATTATCCCTTTTGCAGATGATATGATATTATATCTAAGAAGTGCCAAAAATTCCACCATAAGACTGCTAGAAATATTTTACATTTTCAGTAAAGTGTCACATTACCAAATTAATCTACAAAAGTCTATGGCCTTGTTATATACCAATAACAAGCAATCAGAGAAAGAGTACATGGAAACACTCCCTTTCACAATAGCTGCAAAAAATAATTAAATATCTTGGAATAAACCTGACTAAAGACATTAAAGATCTCTTCAATGAAAATTTTAAATCTTTAAAGAAAGCGATTGAGGAAGACATCAGAAGATGAAAGGACCTCCCATGCTCATGAATTCTAAGAATTAGTATTTTGAAATGACCATCCTATCAAAAGCCATTTACAGATTCAGTGCAATACCAATCAAAATCCCCATGACATTTTTCACAGAATTGGAAAAAGAAAATCTACAAAAGGTCTCAGATAGCAATAGCAAACCTGAGCATTAAGAGCAATGCTCGGGGAGGATTACTATACCGGATTTTAAACTGTGTTATAGAGTTATAGTCATAAAAACAACATGGTACAGGCAAAAAAAAATAGACCTATAGATCAAGGAACAAAACTGAAGACCTAAATATGAGTACATACAATTTCATCCACATAATATTTGACAAAGGAGCCAAGAACATTCACTGGACTAAAGACAGCGTGTTCAGCAAATGGTGCTGACAAAACTGTATCGTCACCTATAGAAGAATGAAACTAGCCCTATCTTTCACCTTGCACAAAAGTCAACTCCAGTGGATCAAAAACCTCAATGTGAAGCCTCAAACTCTAAAACCATTACACGAAAACATTGGCAATAACCTACAAGATATAGCTGTTGGAAAGGGTTTTCTAACACAGACATCAACTGCTCAGGAAACAAGGTCAAGAATCAACAAATGGGACCTCATTAAATTAATAGCTTCTGTACATCAAAAGAAGCAACCAAGGAAGTGAAGAGAAAACTCACAGAGTGGGAGAAAATCTTCACCAGAAACACATCTGATAGAGGTTGTACCATCAGGAAGATATAACTCAAAAAACAAAGAATTAAGACAGGAAGTAACCCAATTAAAACATGAGCTGAGGAGTTGAACAGAGAGGTCTCAAAAGAAGAAATTGAGATGGCTAAGAAGCATTTTAAAAGGTGTTCAACATCATTAGTAATTAGGGAAACACAAATTAAAATCACTTTAAGATGTCATCTTACCCCAATCAAACTGGCTAAGATCAAAAGAACATATGATACCAAATGTTGGAGAGGATGTGGGGAAAGGGGAACACTCATTCACTTCTGTTGGGGCTGCAAACTTGTTCAAGCCCTGTGAAAAGCAGTTTGAAGAACTCTTAAAAAACTAAAAACGAACTTACCCTTTAACCCAGTTATACTGCTCCTTGGCATATACCCAAAGAACTCATCCTATTGCAGAGACACTTGCAAATGCTGGATTGTTTCTGCTCTTTTCACAATAGCTAAGAGATGGAAGCAACCGAACTGTCCCTCAACTGAGAAGTGGAAAATGAAAACGTGTTTTTTTTGTATAATGGAGTTTTACTCAGCAATAAAGAAAAATGAAATCATGAAATTTTCAGGCAAATGGATGGAACTAGAAACTGTTACACTAAGTGAAGTAACACAGACTCAGAAAAACAAATGACACATATTCTCCCTCATATGTGGCTCCTTACACCAAATCCTCATATGTGAGTATATATTCAGACACCACTACAAGAACCAGGAAAATGAAAAGTGATCAGAGAGGTAAAGGAAAAGAAAGAATCTTACAATAAAAAGCAGTAGTTAACAGGTGTTAATAAGAGAGATATGGATAAAAATGGGATTATTTTAAGAGGAGGGAGGAGGGAGGATTATACAAGGAAACTTTTCGATAAAAAGAAAGAAGGAGCTCAAGAAGGTTGTGACCATAGGAGAAGGGTATTATTAAGGGAGAAATGGGAAAATTGGGGGCACTTTAAATGGGGAAACCATGGAGGATGGGCTAGACAATGCGAGAGATAAATAACGCCTAGCTAGTTTTAAAAAACACCAGAGGGAACCATATTACTCCAACCACCTACTGACAAAGTATAAATACATCTTACACAAGGAACATAATATATGCCTAGGCAAGGTTTATCTAGGAACCTTTGTTCTTTGCCTAAGCTTTATCTACATAGCCCATGATAATTAAATGTACCAACTGGTGGAACTAAACTTCATGGATGTTTAACAGCCATACTTTGAGGCATATACTAATTCGGTCAGAGGACAGGTTTTGCTCCTTTCCCTCCAAGGTCAACTAAGTTCCAGGGGACTATGGAGCATCTCTCAAAACACCCTGTAACTGCAGTGAGTCACCTGTCCTCTTAATCAAGGATGCCATGGAGACCCCACCAGATGGTCATGAAACAATGTCCAGTCTACAAAGAAGAAGGTCAACATAGAGGGAAAATTTCCTCCATGCTTCCAAGTGAAGCCAGGCATGTTTGAGAGGGACCTTTGACTTATCTTCACATAGAGAGAACTGTTAAAAGAAAGGAGCCAGGGACTCCTCCCAAGCCCATGTGACATCTGAGGAACAGATAAAAATAAATTGATTTATCTGGGCCAAGTGGATGATCTTAAATACCCAAAAGGAAAGTATAACCAAAGAGTAAAGGGAACAATACAATTCTTTAAGAGTCCATATTTATAGCTAAAGGCTACATAACTAGAAACAATGCCAGACAGGAGATACCTTCCTTTGAGTTATTGGTCAAGGTGGCCCAAGAGACTCCCAGACAGTAACCCAGCATAAAACTGGGAAAATGAACAGCAGACCTCAATCTCAACTAAAGGAATATTGGCAACTGATTGCTGCTAGATGAGGGCGAGCTGATCATCCTAAAACAGAGAACTTTAGCTAGGCTGTTTAGACTCAGCAGATGGATGAGCACTGGGGAATGGCTGGGGTGCTGAAAACACAGTGGAGAGTAACACAGATGACAGAGGGGCTCCAGTAGGTGGTGGGCTGGGTGCCATTTGGGATGTGGGTATAAAAAATGAGTTATATTTAAGGAAGAGGCATAAATATTTGATTCATGTTAATTAGTAGAGGTGGAAAACATTACCATTGGAATCTACTTTATTTATATTCATGCTCAGGTGCCAAGGATCTCAGAAAGTAACCAACGGTGACTAGTAATAATCAGATAAATAGAGATTAGATATGTGTAAGCAAACATCTAAGTATTAGTTGCATTAAAAATGAGTCTTTCTGTATTAAACATTGTATTTTATAATGAAATGGAGATCTTTTTTAAAGGTTAAAACCTCACTCAAATGTATGTCTTATATGTTTTATACTGAGTGCAGTATTGTATAACTGTATTTCTTCAACCGAGAACATAAAAATTTACAGCCAATTTAAAAAAGATGTATCTTTGCTCTGAAAATTGTTATTGAATATGTCACTGCTGTTGTAATAAAATGCTTCTTCTAATCATGTGGTTATTAAATAAATAATAAAAAAAGAAAATCCCCTTCTGCACCTACTACGATGATATAATTTCTATCCTTATTGCTAATTACATGCTGAATTACATTTATTGATTTGCATGTGTTGAACTACACTGCATCCCTGGAATGAAACTAACTTGGTCATGGTATATAGTCTTAACATACTCTTGAATTGGAATTTTTTTTAAGAATTTTTGCCTCTATATTCATGAGGAAAGATGGTCTGTTTTTTTCTGTATCTTTATCTGAATTTGGCATCATGATAAAACTGGGTTCATAAAGTGAAAAAATAAAAACAAAGAATTTTTTCCTTTCAAGGGCGATTTAGTAAAATTATAAAAATATATCTGTAAACAAAAGTACCATCAAAAAATTTAATGACAAAATTCACATTTTTTTCTTTTCCTGTAACATATCACAAAGGTGTCATTCATACATTTGTTCAGCAATCATAAGAACCAGAGTTCAGGTCCCAGGACCCAGCAAGAGTGGCGGTGTCCCTGATCTGAGCAGGAGTAGAAACATGAGGATTTTGGGGGGCATGTTTACTTCCAGCCTGGTTAATAAAATATGAGCCTCATGTCCAGGGAGAGATGCCGCCTCAAAAGCAACAGGAGCAGAGTGATTGAGAAGGGCACCCTACATTCTCTTCTGGATCTGTGTATGCACGCAAGCAAGTGCACGTGTGCAAATACATGTGCACACACACGCACACACACACAGATACACACAAATAGATAAGTGAAGCAAAACTTAACATAAATGAAAATTTGTTTGTTGAGATCAAGTATATCACAATGATTCTGAACATGTTACTCTTTACATTTAATAGTTATTTTTAATTTTGCTTATGTGCATGCATGTGTGTGTTTATGCCATTAAGGTGTCTGAGGAAGATAAATGCCGTGGAGCTGGAGTTATTGGTGGTTGTGAGATGCCTGATGTGTATACTGGGAACCAAATTCATGTCCTCTCGATGAGCAGCAAGTCCCATTTACTAATGTACCATCTCTCCAACCCCAGCAATTATATCTTTACATTTTTGGAAATACTAATAGTTGATATTTTAAACATTATATAATTTGAGCTTCAGCATTAGCTGGTTTTGTTAGGACATTCTATATACAATTGCTCATTCACATCCAAAACATGAGGTTTTATATTAAATACATAAATAAAAATACATTGATGAGTTAACCAAGAACTATAATGTAAAATACAATTTGACCTTATTGTTGACATAAATGCAGCATTTTCAAATTGCCACAATTATGTGAATCAATAATGGGAAATATTGTTGATCAAATATGCACTTGCTCTATTATGACTTTTTTCTAGTTCCCTATCTAGAATTTGTAATGCTAATTACTCTTGCCTTTACTTCTCCTTCACATCTCCTACTCATGATTCAAGGACTTTCTTTTCACCCTACAGATAAGAGTTATGAAATTTGGGAGTCTTTTACATAGATGCACTGAAGGGGTACTCCAAGTGCCTCACTCTGTGTCCTCGTTCAGCATGGAAGAAGCCAGAGTGGTCTGTGTCCTGATTCCCTATTGGCAATTTGGGTAACCTCTTCAGAGGATGGTGTGATAAGAATAGGAGGTAAGAATTGGCTAGGCAGTTAGGGTAAAAAGACACCAAAGAAAAGTCACCAGTTTCTTGGCTGAAACTCACAATGTCCTTGAGCCTCTTAGCAACATACTCTGTTCCAAAGGCCAAAAAATGTCGAAAATACTTGGGAGCTTATATTTAATCCTTAAAAGATTTTAGGATTACTTCTTTGGAAGGGGAAATATTAGAAGGTAGCCAAAAGCCCATAAAATTTTTTAAAAATCAAAGAAGAAAAAAAATTAAATAAAATAAATAAATGCAAAGAATACTACTATTAAACTCAAAAGTAATGAACACACACACACACACACACACACACACACACACACACAAAGAAATTGCACTTTCTACAGAACCATTAAGCAAAACCTCAACATAGCAATGTATAGATTCTCATCTCAGGGACTTGAAATATCAGTTCACCCTGAGCTCTAATAACTGTTGCAAAACAATAAGGAACAATTTCTTTATAGAAGAGTATATCTCAGGAGCTGAAATTGATCTGCTATGTAAATATTAATTTTGCACATTGGTACAAATAAATATAAACATATTTTAAATATGTTTTCCCAGTAAAAACTGGGTAGCATAATTTTTCATTATCTAGTACAAATATTTTATTTTTCTAACTTTTGTAATTATGGCTTGTTAGAAAATATTCTTTTCTTTCCTTCTAGTCAAAGAGCTTAAAATAAGAATTCACTCTGGAAGGACAGACTACAGCTCAACTGGGCCAATCTTATACCTGAGGCCTTTTCCCCTGCCACTCCTAAGAATTTAATTAGCTAACTAGCCCTCCCTGGTGCAAGCCACAGATATTTTGCATCTGTCCATAATATGGGAGTAGCTAGGAGAAATTGATCTCTATTTGGACTGAACAAAGTTGCAACTGACCTACTGCATCCATGACTATAACTGATACTGGGGATATGTCATGTCCTCCTGATAAAGAGGTCTACTTCGTTTTTCAACTTGTGCTCTGTGCTCAATTACTATTACTTCATTTCTGTCTTACTCTAGGTTCTTGGCTTTTCTAATGCTTCCATAATATTTGCATTTAACAAACATATTTTCCATCTGACAATTATATAATATATATTGTTTCCATCATTTTTGGAACATATATTGATTTTATTTCCACCTGAACCAGAGGTAGATATTCATTTAAATGTTTTGGTGTGCTTAGGACTGGCTAATTTGAACAGAAAACATTTTATGGTTATTAAATAACTTAAGGAAGCATTCAGAATTGCTGGGATATAGAAAAACCAAAAGGAAACTACAAAGACAGAAATAAATCAAAATAATTCCACAGGAGAAATATGAGTAAAATTGCATACACAGGAGACTCAGTAAAAGACTGGAAAAAATAACAGTAGAGTGTTTATATAAGGCATCTACATAGTGTCGTAAGTGAACCTGATATAATCATAAGGCTACATTACACATGAATAAATAGACACTCCCTAGAAATGTATGTGTAGTTATAATGTATATAAACATGTTATTTATTTACTTAAAGATATTGGTTCATAGCTCACTTTTACAGCATTAGCCTAACATGTGTAAGGCCCTGGATTCAATCTCTAGTACCATAAGAAAAAAAAAATTTAAAAATAGAAGACAGCTCATAAAGTACTATGCATATGTAATTCATAGTTACCCACACAGATCTACACATGTGAGAATGATAGCTAACAGAAAACAAAAAAATCAGAATATTTAAATATTTAATTCAGTGTGAAAAACATAATATTCTTCATTATTAATGCCCATAACATTTCAATTACAAATTTACGGATTTTTGTATTTATTTTTATGATATATGTTTTATGTGCATGCATATAAGTGGACCATATGTGTGATAATCATGGACTGCAGAAGAGGGTGTCAGAAGACCTGGAGCTGTAGTTATAGACAGATGTTAGTTGCCATGTGTGTGCTGGAAACCAAATCTGAGCCCCAAATTTATAGTGTTTTTAATTTTTAAAAATTTCACAGTTTCAAATCAACTGCATATCTAAACCAATATCACTTTTTGTATCCAAAAACTTCTTAATAGTTCTAAATTTTATACCAGTTTCTTGCATTCAATCTACCACAGTTGTACAGCAACTTCTTAAAGAGGAAATAAAGAAATAATAATTAAACTACAATTCAAGTTTTATCCATGTACACTATGTAACTATGATTAAGATCTTCAAGATGTCAGTTAAACTCTTAAGTTTTATTGTTATTTATAATTAAACTTATAAAAACTCAATTTTTCAAAATTGAAGGAAAATCAGTTAATCTTTCAAAAATAATAAATTTTGCAGAGTTAATTTTCCTCCAAATACTAAGATATCGCTTTACTACAATATCAACTTGGTTACCGATTTTATTTTCTGTGTTTTCTTTGTTTTAGACAGGTTTTCCCTATAATCCCAGCTGGTGTGGAATTCATTATGTGGGCCAGGGTAGCCTCTACCTATGGAGGGTTGGGATCAAAGGTGTGCACCACCAACCTTAGCTTGGTTAACAATAATTTTAAAACTATTTTCATTTATACTTGGCCTCTTTTTCTATATTTTGTCCAATTTTATTGTATTGGAGATTAAACGTAGGGTCTCCAGTATGCTAGACAAGTACCCAAACTTTTCATCCCGAGCAATTTTTCATATTTATTTTGAGACAGGGTCTCCCTAAGTTTCCCAAGCTGGCTTTGCAGTCATTGTTCAGCAGAGGCAGGTGTCAACATGGGATCCACTTGCCACATCATCCTGAGTCTATGATATGTCTGTACCACTATGCCGAACAATTTAACAATAATCTGTAAGACTCTTGTATCATATCAACTATTAAAAAGTAGTGCACATAAAATTTAAAAACCTCCTCCTGGCCTGCTACCCTATCCTCAGGCCTCTCGGGGTGGGTCCATCACGGAGCCCTCCACGCATTTACTCTCCTGGCCTCATTCGCCCTTCCATCTCTGCCGCTGTTCTCTGCTCCTGGTTTGTGCCCTGCACCATTCCTGGTCTTGGGTCCCCAGACACCTGGGGAACTGGTGCTGCTTCTTGATCGTCCCGTCGTGGTCCTTTCCTGGGGAACCAGGAGCACTGCTTCCGTAGGACCTGGCCCCACCCTCACCTCTCCCTGCTTCCCAGACCTGCACCACTGACTAACTTTTCTGGCCCGCTCTCCCGCCCTCAGGCCTCTCTTGGGGTAAGTCTACTGTGCAGCCCTCCTCTTGACTCCGCCAGCCGTACTCACCCTTCCATGTCCCCCGCTGTTCTCTACTCCTAACTTGGGCCCTGCACCATTCCTAGTCTTGGGGCCCTAGACACCTGGGGAGCCAGTGCTGATTCCTGACCCTGTTCACCCTGACTGGCTTGGTGCCTTCCTTGGACCCCAGGAGTACTGCCTCTAGACCCAGCCTCGCCCTCACCTCTCTCTGCTTCCCTGGTCCTGCAACACCTGCCAGCTTCTTTCAGGGGCTGACAGCCTCTTTCTGGGGCTCTGAGGCTTACCTTGCCTCCCCCTGATCCTTTGCATCCAGTACAACCCAGCTACTCAATCCACTCCCTGGGAAATCTTGGGGCTTATTCCCACCCCATCAGCCTTTGCATCCCTGCATGGCACGGCCATGGCCAGGTTCTCAGGTCAGTCCAACACCCAAGTTCCTGAGGCCAAAATCATTCTTAGAAGATTCCAGACCTAAAAAGAAAGTCTGAAAACTTCTGACCCACATTGGAATTGGGCCACCGCAGAACTCCTGAAGACAAAATCAGTCCAGCCACATCAATATAAAATCAAAAGAGAGAACCAGAAGCTTAGACGAACCAGCTCTTCATACCCAAAAAGTAAACCACAAAGACACATAAAGTTCAAAAAAAGAAGCAGAACTAAACTTGAAGGCCCGAGTATCACACAAGAGTCTGAAACTACAAAAGAAATTCACATGTCAAAATCACAGAGAAAAAATAATAACATGAAAAACCAAAATAACATATCCCCACCAAATACCAGTAATCCTCTAGAGGAGCACAATGAGAATCCCCTAGAGACAATGCAGGACATGGAACTCAAAAGAACAATGATGAATATGATAAAAGAATTCA
>NW_008342018.1:7354602-7369596 GCF_000622305.1 Nannospalax galili | reverse complement strand
TCTTCCAGACAGTAACCCAACATACTACCGGAAACATGAACAGCAGACCCCAAATCTATTCAAAGGAATTCTGACAATGGATTGCCTTTGATGAGGAACAGCTGATCCTCCTGGAACAGGGACCTCTGGCTGACTAGATTTACCAGAAGGGCAGATAGTGGGGAATGGATGGGGGTGCTGACAGCACAGTGGACAGTGGCAGGGATAGCAGAGTATGGAGTCTCTAGTGGCTGAGGAAGGCTGTCTACCTGACAAGTTTGTATTCATGCTCAGATGCCGAGGAGCTCAGAAGGTGGGTGACTGTGACCAGTGATAGTCATGTATATAGAGATTAGAAATGCATGTGAGAACGTCTCAATGTCAGGAGCCTTGGAATGAATTTTTCTGAATGAAACTGTGTTTTGACAACGAAGTGGAGATCTTTTTTAAACATTGGAACCTCATTTAATTTTATGTCATATAGAGTTTATAATGAGTAAAAGATTATATAAGCGTAATAATTCATCCGTAAACATAGAAATGTACAGCCAATTTTGAAAGAGATGTACCCTAGCTCAGAAAAATGTTATTGAATAGGTTAATGCTGTTGTAATGAAATGCTTCTTTTAAGTATGTTGTTATTAAATCAATAATTTTAAAACAAGATATAATTTAGGAAACACAAAATTACACAGAGAACACAAACAGCAATCAAAATGACTGCAACCAATACACACGTTTAACCTTAAATATCAATGGACTGAACCCTCCATTCGTAAGATACAGGCTAAGTGAATGGACTAAGAAACAAAAGCCATCTCTTTGCTGCCTGCAAGAAACCATCTCACCTTCCAGGAAAGGCACTACCTTAAAGTAAAAGGATGGAATAAAATATTCCAAGCAAATGGCACTAAGAAGCTAGGAGAGGTTGCAATTCTAATATCTGACAAAATAGATTCAAAGTAGAACTAATCAGAAGAGATAAGGGTCACTTCATTCTGATCAAAGGAACAGTTAACCAAGAAGATATTTCAATCCTTGACATATACGCACCAAACTCTGGTGCACCCAAATTCATAAAAACAACACTACAGGACTTCTAGGGTAACCTTGGAGCCAGGGTTCAGTTCTGAGGCTTGCCTCCAGAGCCTTAGCTGCGCTGTTAAGGTCTGGTATCTTAAGGCGACTGACTAGGACGTTTAGTGCGAGTTTTCCCAAGTTTTGGGTCCGCTTTGGGTCAGTGTACCCCAGCGAGGCCTTCCCTAAGAGGCAGTTCCCAAATTCCACGCAATTTTCCACAGTGGGCTTGGTAAACTGCCACCTTAAAGACCGAGATTAGATTGATTTATTCACCAAGTGTAAACCACCCTTTGTTGCTGGCAGTACATTTGGCTTCACTACAGACTGACCCCAACTCCTGAGGCGACCATTGTTTATAAAGAACAGGTATTTTGAGCTCTTCATCCTGTAGACTGACAGGTTTCTGACCCTGGACCAACATGTCTTATGTGGATAAAACATCTCTTACTGGAACAAGTGATCCTTCAGATATCAAGGCGACAACACCTCAAGACCACCCACCCAGAGTCCGACAAAACGTTGCATTTCCTTGGAAACCAGAAGGCTATACCACGCCAGCTAGCCATCGTCTTAGCAAAGGCAATCCAAGTAGTACCTCCATGTGTCAACCGACACAGTGTGGAATGGCGATGAAGCCTGAACAACCAAGCAAAGGTCAAAAGCGGAAATGCCAGGAAGAGGGTGGGATGGTGATGGAGTCTGAGGAGTCCGGCAAGGCTCCGAAGAGGATGAAGCAGGAACAGTGTGAAATAGATCTTCTGTGTGAAGAGCCAGGCAAGGGTCAGATGTGGAGACCCGGAGAGGGTCGAAAGCCTCTAAAGACCCGAGAGTGTACCAATGGACCTCAAGCCCAGAAAAAGTCTGTCAATGGTGGCCAGGGATGCAAGCGACCCTATTGTATCCTGGAAGAAAGTATTCAGAAACACCAACACGAAAAGTACCAAAGGTTGTTGGGACACCTTCAACACGGTGATTATGTGAACTCTGACCTTCAAGATGCTCATGCAGGTCCCTTGGACTCCCTTAAGATCAAAGACTGTGTGGAAAGGCAGTATCATGGATCCAAAACAACTCCATTTGATTCAAAACAACCTACTGTTAGGACCACAAGAGAGCATCTTCTTCTATCTGACCCAAGTGAAAAGAAGTGTTCAGAGGAGAAACTTTCTGATATACAGAAGAGAGTTGGAATAAAACATGAAGAAAAGAGTAGACAGCACTTGGCTCCTGACTTACTGTGGGGAGCTCCAGCCCAAATCTTTCTGGCTGGAGATAGCAATGGCCTACTTACCAACAAAATGTCAATACCTGAAACAGAGGAAGAGCCCCTTGCAGACCAGGAAAAGGGCAGAGCAGTGAATGATGATGTCCTTGATGTTACAGAGGACATGGAGAAGGAAATCAGTGATGCACTAGGCCCAGGGCCACAAGACGAAATCCTAAGTAGTGCATTCAAATTGCAAATTACTCGAAGAGACATCCAGACACTGGAGGATGGTCAATGGCTCAACGATGAAGTTATTAACTTCTACATGAATCTTCTAGTGGAAAGAAGTCAAAGTCAAGGCTATCCAGAACTTCATGTGTTTAACACTTTTTTTTACCCCAAATTAAAGTATGGGGGTTATAGTTCTGTCAAAAGATGGACTCGGGGAGTAAATCTCTTTGCAAAAGAACTGATTCTGGTACCTATTCATCGGAAGGTGCATTGGAGCCTGGTGGTCATAGACCTCAGAAAAAAGAGCATTGTATACTTGGATTCAATGGGACAGAAAGGAGAGAGTATCTGCAAAATAATTTTCCAATATTTGCAAAATGAGAGCAAAACTCGGAGGAATATTGATCTGAACCCTTTGGAGTGGAAGCAATTTAGCATGACAGCAGAGGAAATCCCTCAACAGATGAACGGGAGTGACTGTGGAATGTTCACTTGTAAATATGCAGATTATATCTCTCGGGATCAACCTCTAACCTTTTCTCAGCAACACATGCCTGTCTTCAGGAAGAGGATGGTATGGGAGGTGTTGCATAGGCTCTTGCTGTAACAGCATCCACCTGATTGGCAACTCTGCCTTTCTATCAATGTTCCTACCTAGCTCAGGCAGGAGGGGTTGAAGGCATTTGAACCAGGATGAAGCCCCCTGTCTCCTCAATATAATCCCATCTTGGGGCATGGGAAAGTTACTCCTAATACTATCTGTTAAGATGCATGTAACTACTTTGAGCTTAGAAGCTGTTCAATCCGCACCAGAATGCATGCTCACAAATATGTTGCTTTAAGCAGTTATTTCTGCATGGATCTGGAAAATGCTAGATTTATTCTATGAATTGTTTTTGTCACCCTCCTCCACTGTGATTGTTTATATGATTTCACTAACTCTTTTGCAAACTCTGCAGGTGATGGCCTTTCCTCTCTGTGATGCCTGGATGATATGCCAGCCTGGAAAAGGCTGGATTATAGGAAAGTCATCCTCTCCTGGCTTGCACCTGAACTTAGTTTCTCCAGGATCAGAGATGGCTATTCTTCCCCTCATCTCTAAGGTCTTTACATGGTTAGGCATACAATTTTACAAGCCAACTCTTATGGCATCTTATCTCAGGTTAATGGGAGTTCAATTCTCTGTTTATACAGAAAGATGAACTACTAAGAAATTAAGAGAAACATCAAAAGGATGGAATTCTTTCTTTGAAGGACCCCACATGTGTCTACCAGTATCTGGGCCCAAATGATTCTCTGAGAGCTAAGAGAAGGAGGGGGAGACTGAGGCCTTCATTTGTTCACTCACTCGGGTTTGTAATTTTCCCAAATAAGGCTTGTCACTTAACTAAAACCATGTGGCATAGAGAAATTCACCTACTTGTCCAACCCTGGGTTTTCCCAATTCACTGCTCCCTTCCTTGTTCTCTTCTGAGCATCTTCTGGCTAATCATTAGATAACTGGGGAAGTTTATGGACTGGAAAAGAAAATTTCGTGGCTTTGAAGATGACTATGAATAAAGAAAATTTCCAGATTTCAAAAAAAAAATTTAAAAACCTAAAATTTGTCAATATTTGTTACAAGTAGATTAAATCAATTGTATTTCAGAATTTATAAAACAATTAATGATTAATGAAATTATCTATGATGTTATCAGTTTAACTAGACTAAGTGCTCTTAAATACCTGGCAAAACATTGGTTTGGGCTCTGTTAGTGAGGTTGTAGGACACCATTCAAATGTGTGGACTGAGTAAACAATAACCATCCTCAGCAAAGTGGCCAGGAATCACTCATTCTTTCCATGTGAACACAGACAGGAGCAAAAGGCAGAGAGAACACCCCCTTCCTTCCTGATCTGGGACACTCATTTTC
The DNA here is from genome assembly GCF_000622305.1 of Nannospalax galili. Classification (NCBI taxonomy): domain Eukaryota; kingdom Metazoa; phylum Chordata; class Mammalia; order Rodentia; family Spalacidae; genus Nannospalax; species Nannospalax galili. The sequence continues at coordinate 7,365,186 of NW_008342018.1, read as the reverse complement.
TGTCCTTGTATATCAGATGCCCTGCTTCTTGGGTCTTAGGCATCTGATATACAAGGACAGAAAATATATATATTGCTGGACATCTATGAATCAATAGGGTCTCTTCTAATTACCTATGTTTCTCACTTCTGTGTCTGTGCAGTATTTACATCCTTTACACTTTCTATACCTGAGCTGATAATCTTAGACACTTTTTACTGCACATGTTTAATTAAAAAGTATTGGCTTTACTATTAGTTTTAGACATTAGATAATGTTACAAAACTGAATAAAGCATAGAGCTAAAGCTTTGTCCTCTAAGTAGAGACGTTTTTGGCTTGATTTGAAGGTTCTATTTCTGTGTAAGACAGTGAGTGGTGGTGCTGTGGAAGAGGATGAAAACTTCACTCCCAATGATGCTGAGCTATTGGCAGCTATGTCATAAAGAAGTTACCTACTACTCTTCCGAGGGTTAGAATTTCAAAGAACTTTAAGGTGTATGGATAACATTTTAAATCTCCATTCTCTAATTAAGTAAGCATGTTTCTCAAAGTTCAGTGTGCTAAAAACACAAAGTAGGAGTTTTAGCTTACTTTTAGTAAAACTGGGAAAGAAAACGTCCATTGTTAAATAATTTTTCTCAAGGCTATAAATCCAATGAAAACCACTCAGTATTTAATTATTTTCACTTCAAATGTTTTTAAATGCATCTAAATTATTTTTCAATTAAGTAAAACTATGTTTTAAAAATTTACCAAATTTGTCAAACATTAAAGACATATTTGTAGTGTTGAATATAACTACAAGAAGTAAAAGTAAAAGCAGTGTGTATAAACCTAAAAAACTATGCATTTGGGGCTGGAGAGATGACTCAGTGGTTAAGAGCACTGACTCTTGCAGAGCACCCGGGTTTGATTCCCAGCACCCACATGGTGAATAAAACCATCCATAAGGTGCACTTAATTTCATGAAGGCGATGGATGCACTCATACACATAAAAAATAAAACAAAAAAATAAAATTTTTAAGACAATTTTAATTGATGACTTATTAAACTCTTTATTTAGAATTAAAGACATAAATTTTTGTAAAATATAATAGTGTAAATATGGTTATGCTAAATAATTCACTTTTAAAGATCTATCCAACCTATCTCTCTATATTCTCTGAGCAGCTTTCAAATGAAGTTAAGGTTAATATTATAGTTGTTATCACTCACATTTTAGTTATTCATAATTAATATTAGCAAGCCAGCCTGTGTTGCAACTGTTTGCTGATTTATCTTCAAAATAATCTTTTCTTTAGTTGTGCACTAAAAGGTAAGTGCTACTACCTAAGTTCAACACTATAAAACAAGTACCTGAAAGAAAAAGTGAATCAGATTATAAAATCACACACATAAAAGCAAACACACACACACACACACACACACAGAAAACCCAAGATAATAGTATTGATTATTTGCTGTGATATTTTATATTCTGTGAAAATAATAGTCTAAAGGTAGAATTCAGATAGTTTAGAATAAATTACCATAAATGATATAGATGTTTCCTAATTTTTAAAACTGATAAAAATACCAAATCAGAGAATTGCATTGATTGCAGATGGGCCAATTCTAAGCCATAAACTACCAGTAGAGGAAACTGAATAGCTGAAATGAGCTCTCTATATTCCCTGTGATGGCTACGTCAGGCCATCTAAATTTTAAGAGATTTTGTCTCAAGTCTGTATTTTCAGTTATAATGGATACAAAGATATTTCTCTGGGTCTTCAGTAACAATAATGAAATTTTACCGTTAGCAAACACACTGATTTATAGACCAATCCTTCCTAAAGAATTGACAAACTATGTCATGTGCATTAGATTTCTATTACGATTTTAAAATTTATATTAGGATTGCTATGGAAAAGTAGAATTTTATTATTTACAAGGAGGATAGCTTAATGGTCAGGAGATTTAATAATTATAGATCAGAGATTACTGTTCTTTGTTAACTGATGAAGTCATGATTCGACTATTACAGACTTCTGATATCACAGACTTTTGATTTACAGATTTGATTTTTCTTCACTGTGCATTTTTCTCCTTTGATGGGAAACTTGACTTTCTGTGCCAGAACCTTTGGGAAGTCTCAGAATTGTTAGTGAAGCTATTGTATTCACATTGCATTACCTGCGTCTGAGCCTTAGTTTTCTCAGGGTGTTCTCCCTTCCTAATGCCCAGAAAAGCATATTTGTATTACAGATCTTACCACATAAAATATAAAATAATATACTTCAGTATTTTATTAAAAATATTTAATTTCCCACTGGCACCTGAGTTACTGTAAGTCTTTTGTGGTTTGATTATTCCCTTTGTTCATTTAAAAAAGAATACAAATAAGGCATTTAAAAAATTTCCAATGGAAGCAGCTTAGAGAATTTGCTCTAGCAGATATTAAAACAATAGCTATCTTATGCAGGATTACACATGGTATGCCTGTTTCTTGATACAAAAAACATACATTACTTTATGATTTCATAAAATGTTACATTATGTAGTCAAGTGGGAAAACAGTAAGAATCTTTCTGTCAATAAGAAGATTGGAAATAGTCACCAAAATGTATCCTGCAACCTTTTGATATTCATTGAATTTGACTATTTTTTATAGTTCAGGGAAAAGAGACTATTAAATTATTTATACATCAAACTTTTAATTAATCGATTTAACTTGTGGTTAGAATACATTATTTTGGATTTTTAAAAATATCTTTTAGGGCCATTGATTGGTTTTCTCCCTTTGCAGCTTATATTGTATCCTCTGATACCATGAGAACCAGTCTTCAGGGAGAATTCCAGGTCAGTTCCAGGTTGATTGCTCCAAGTTCTGTGTCCAACCCAGCTGCAAAGTCTAACAAACAACTGACCTAACAAACTGTTATTGGTGCAGTACTGTCAGTTTAAAAAATATTTTATTTATTTTTTATGTATATTAGTGTCTTTTGCCTACATGTATATATGTGTAACGTGTGTAAAATGCCCACAGAGGCCAGAGAAGGCATTTAATTCCTTGGAACTGCAGTTACAGATGATTGTCAGTTTACATGTGGGTACTGCAAATTGAACCCAGGTCCTCTGGAAGGACAGCAACTGTTCTTAACTACTAAGCCACCTCTCCAGACTTGGTAATGACATTTTTATTTTGGGAGCATTCAACAACTGCCTAACTGGTATTAAGGCTGGCTTAATGGGAGGGATCTCATGTGTGGTTCAACATAGACAAATATACATAGCTGAGGAGGTCAAAGATCCTAGAGAAAAGCCTACTTTTGTCACCTCCTTAGACCAACACAATTTTTTACTCTATTCTAAATAGTCATCTTCATATTTACAGAAAAGTGTACCTTTCACCCCTCATCAAAGAAGCTTCTTTTTGCAACATGTGAAGACAATTACAGAGTTCAAAAACAGGTCAAACATAAGTATCTGTGAGAGGCTTAACCCTAAGTGACATCTTTAATACAACCTCTACACATGGAAAAAATGCTTCTCTCAAGTCTTACTGGAGAAGTTTCCTTATGAAGCTTATGGTACTTAACACAGAAAATCACAACTGGACAATGTGCAGAGAATAAAAGACCACTGAGTGCTGTTCCCTTAATAGGGCACCTGTTTCAAACTTCTGCCTCATAAAGCTCAGTGATAATCAAGCAGAAAGATTATAAAAAACGGAAAGGTCAGATGACAACAAGGAATCAGAGTCTGTTACTCATATGAACTCCCAGGAATTGTGAGAGCGTGCTCAAGTCCTGTGCAAGCTCAAGCCAGACAAAATCCAGCAAAAATATGGGGAAGTTGGTAAGAAATTCCAACCCAACCTAAGGAATTTTTGGCAAATGATGGCTACTGAGAGCAGGAGGTATATTGTCTTACAGGCATGGGACTCTTAGTTGGTCCAGTGGATGAATCCACACAAAAGGACATTTGGGGACACAAATTATACTTTATAGGCCATATAAATATATGAGAGTATATTAACTTGGGTTTGGGTCAGTGTAATGAGGTATAGATAGTGAAAGAAAGGGAGATAATCTAAATACAATCAAACTATGTTGTTTGAAAATCCAAAATATTCAATTTATATATACATATATATAGAGAGAGAGAATAGAGAGAGAGAGAGAGAGAGAGATTGCATCTAGAGGAAAAATATAGGAGATGAATAAATAAGTGGTAGAATGTCAACTTTTAGTAAATCATGAAGACAAAACATGCTTACTAGATGAGTTAATGTTTCGTTTGGATAAAGAGGAGCATTTGCCATCCCTGGAGTCAAGGGAGGTATGCCATCTGAGTCTAGGGAGGCAGTGTAAACCATTCTAGGACTGTGAGTCTTGGGTTTGACAGGAGATTTTGTAGGTGCATGTGCCTCGGGCATGGATTGGGGGCCTATTCCCTTTCTGGCCTCTCCATCATGGCTTTAACTCCATAGGACCTTTCTCATCACAGAGGTCTTTCTATGTGAAAGAGCGAAAAGAAGATTTGTCTATGGAATGAAGGCATGATAAAATGCATCATGGCTGGTTTTGACTTTGAAAGACAGGGCCCAAGCCAGATCACATGAACATTCTCAAAAAGCTAGGAAAGACCATAAAATGTATTTTATCCTTCACCATCCCTAGGGGATGAGTACAACTCTGCTGACTCCTTACTATTAGTCTGAGGGGCCTGTGTTGGGCTTCCCATCTGCAGACATGTACGATTTTTAAAAGTTGTTTCAAGAAATAAATTGTGGCACATGACACACATGTAATAGCTAAACGTCTCTATTGTAAACACTTAATAAAAGCAGTATACTCCTGTTTGTGTCATAGATTAATTACATAACATCCTTTGAGTTAGAAGGAAATAATTTTCAAATGGTATAAACATAAGAGGAACATATGTTATATGAAACATGCAAAAAAAAGTTCTAGCGATACCTACTAAGGCATTCCTATCCATTGATTATTATCCAATTTTAATTAAGTAATCACCATAACATTCTAAAAAGATACTCTAACCACCTAGAGTTTATAAGTAAGGCAACAGAGGCAGATAGATGCTAAGTTGCCCAAGTGATTTAGCCAAAATTAACAATACCCAAGTGGCAGAGTCAGTACTCTGTCATGGCATGTACCTGTGCAGACAACCCTGCTCAGCCTTGGCTCTACATTAGGAGACTGAAGTAAACCATGCCTACTCTACACATTTAGATTTGAATATTTATTGACTGTAAAAAAATTCAGAATGTTAGCTTTTAAAATATGCTTTTATGTGTGAATTCTTAACGTTTTTACTTAAATTTAAATACTACATTTCTAACTTTTAGCAATCAAAATAAAAACAAATTATTTTAGAAGTTAAAAGGTATCTTCCAAGAGACCTGCTGCTGGTGATTTCAAGAAGGAAAATCAGATAGAATTGGCATTGACAATGCCTTTGTTAATTTGTTTTGGGGCAGGTAGTAGGAATGGGCTCAGGGCTTAGATCCACTCAAACCAAGATTTGATTTTTCTGCTCAGCAATCAGTTAGGTCCTTTCAATAGAAGCAAATATTGTTTCTCATAATTGTACTCCCTCTTCCCGCTGAACATGGCAATAGACAACTAAGGGTCTCCCAAACCCTAGCAGAAGACACTCACATTTATCACAGTGGTTTTCTTTAAATGCAAAGGAAATCTAGAAAGTTGTCAATATATTTGTTTAAATGTCTCCCCTTGAAGCTTCGTTGTGATATTTGAGTGCAAGCAAATATGTCACTCCTTTCTGATGCTGTTCAAAGACATCCATGAGAGCCTTCAAGCTCTTCACATACCATCTCCTCTCCTGGCTCTATGCCATCAAGTCATAGCCCACTGGCTTGCTTTTCCTCTTTGGATCCGTCGTGAGTCTATGTCTAATGTAAAGTAACACCATTATCACTTTGTTCATTACAACTTCATTCCCTTCTGTTTAATAACATTATAAAGTGTATTGGGAAATCCCATATATGTATACTACTTTTTCTCCATTTGAGTGTTAATTCCATTTACATTAAGCATGATAATAAATTTATCCAGCATGTGTTTAATATTTGTTGAACTAACAAGTATGCCCCTTAAGTTAATTTCAGTGGACTGGAGCAGTAATGCCAAAGGCTCACTGTTTTTCTTTTTCAAACTGATTTTAAAAAATAAAATTCATACAGCATATTTTGATCATATATATATATATATATATATATGGGGGAAGAACATGAAATTGGGTAGGCAGTGTGGTGTTTTGAATGAGAATGTCCTTCCATAGGCACCGAGTATTTGGACATTTTGTCCTCATTTGATGATGCTGTTTTGGGATTTCTTAGGAGGTGTGGCTCTGCTGGAGGAAGCATATCACCAGGGGTGGACTTACAGAATTCTTAAGCCTTGCTGGATGATGAGTCACTCTCTTGCTTCCTGTGCCTACTTCAAGTTATGAGTACTCTGCATTCTGCTCCTGCTCCAACAACCTCCTGCTATCAAGCCTCCCCACCATGATGGACTATAATTCCCCTGGAATGGTAAGCTCCAATAAACTCTTCCTTTTTATAAGTTCTCTTGGTCATGGTGTTTCTATCACAGCACAGAAAAGTGACCAATACAGGGAGTAAAAAATGGGTACAGATAGGGGAGGGTATCTGAATAGGATGAAAATATGTTGTATGAAATTTATTGTTATTACATGAGCCACTTAAATCAAGAAAGATAAAGTAGCACTCTAAACTTTTTTTTATGTTTCCAGAAAGATTAGGGTAGCATTTTTTATTATTATTTTAACCCGATTGTAATGATTAATACATATGTTTCTTTAATTCTGTTAACTCATACACTGAGCATCAAAATGCAAATGTATATCAAAAATTATATGTACATAAATATGTACATATATGGATATAGTTACACAATCAGAATTATGAATTTCTCAACCAATCACAATACCAATTTAGAAATGTTCTTAGTAAGCAGTCTGAAAATAATTCTTATTTAAAATGTATGAGGACTTAAATTCAAATCCTGGCCATCAAATTGCTTCAAAATTAAGATAAGCTCCAGGGATGGGTTTTAAATTCCAATCTTTGAGAAATTTTGTGTTTTTCGTGAACGATTTCTCATGTTCATTTCAATGAACAATACTGTCAGGGTTATCAAAACAAGAATTTCAATTCCAAACACATCCCTAGAGGTGACATCAATATAAAAGTAATTTTTATCTGGGCAGGTTTTGAATTTTCACTATTTCTAGGGAATTTTATGTATGTTTCTTTATAGATGGTAAATAGCACTGTAATAATTTACTTGATACTGAGACAGATTAATGTACTATGCCACACTCTATTTGTTCGCATGCCATTCTAATGTAGAACATAGGGTTTTTGAATCTATTTTATCTATTTGTTGTCAATTTATTCCTATTAAATTTGATATATATTTCAATTATTTTAGTTTATTTTCAGGTTCTATTATAGAATAACCCATGACAGTTTTTCTATTGTTTGTAATGTTGAGTTCTTAATGGTGTTATTTCACAGAATTCTTTCATCAACTCAGTAAGGAAGCTTGGCTCTAGAGAGGGCACATAGAAACTTCTACACAAAGCAGCTAGTCAAGATAAAGAGCAAGACTTTATGTCATTGACCTGATTATGAAGCTGATTTTTTTACTTGGTAATGGTAACACTTAGTAAAGTTTCACGGTGGCTGTTGCCATGTCCCCAGGCTCAACGAGGAATATCCAGGATGGAACACAGTCTTCGCAACAGGAGAACTCTAAGTGGTTTCCAGGGGATGTTGCTGCTTCTGCTTCAGACCCTTTTCCTGAGTAGCAGGATGATGTGACTGCTTGTCATGGGAAGATTTTTCTCCAGAAATTTATTTCTATGGAATATAAGTGAATTCAAATGACATAAAAATGACCTATTATATGTTTCATTATTTATAAACTTTAAAGAATATTTTTGGGTTACTGGAGAGATGAAGTGAAGATGACTGACTTCTCTTGCAGAATACACAGGTTAAATTCCCAGCGCCCAATGGTAAGCTAATAATACTCCTTAACTCCAGTTCCAGGCTATTCAGTGCTCTCTTCGGGCCTCCACAGGCATTACTTGAATGTTATGCACTTACATCCATGCAGGAAAAACACTGGTACATATAAAATAAAATAAAACAAAATAAAACAAAATAATTAATTTAAAAAGAGTATTTTTAATATACTTTTTCTGGATGATTGTAACATTTATTTTCTTTCTGTTTTTAACATACTGATTAATAATGCAGCAGAACAAAACGTTATTTTTTTTTATTTTGCTTGAACAGATTTGTGTGTCTGTGTGCCTGTGTGAGTTTGCATGTGTGTCTGTGTGTGTGTATGTGTACATGTTTCAAATATAGTTCAAACATGTTTTCAGGAGTTTAAAAATAATTTATTTAGCTTCTATTTTATGATCCATCCAGGTAAAGTTTGATATAGTCTTTAACAAAAATCAAAGCATGTAATGTATGATGGATGATCATAGACATAGGATGTCATAGGACAAAGTTGAGGGATACCTTTAAAAAGAAGAGAGTCACAGAGAGACATTTAGAACTAGAAGCAGCAGGCAAAATATCTCTAGTCAATTTGCTTGTTCAGCAGTAACATCTGTACTGGAGATTCATGGGATGTCATGATGGTAATCACACTTTCATCAACTTTGGCACCACAGAGATGAATCACATCGGACTCACATTTTATCATAAAAAGTAGGAGTTCACCTTACAGAGACCTCTTTCAGAAAACTGAAGGCCAAAGAAGGAGAATTTTCATAAAAGTGATGGTTCATATATGCAGTGAATGGTATAAATAAGACATCAAGAAAGGAGTCTACAACTCATGTAAGTTAAGGCAGGCATGGGCTACCAGACAACAGGACACCCCAAAGGGTTACAAAATTTCATGATCTGGTTAACTTTAAACATTAACAACTTTAACTTAATTTCTTATAGATGTACTGACATTATGGTTCTTGGAGAGTGGCTTTTTCTTGCTTTTCATAATTCTTACTAAGAAAACAACGTAAATGAGGGATGACCAACTGATGACCAGTGCTGTTCTTGGATTCCATTTCAACTAATGCAGTGGCAACATCTAGTGTCCTGAAACTTTGATTTTGTGATTGTAAATCTATATAGCATAGCATACTATTTCAGAATTTTCATTAGGGTTCCTTTAGATTCCTGAGGAACCCTCTTGATTTTGGCTTAAGTACAATCTTCAGGCTCACACAGTGTGTCTCAACTTGTCCTGCACATTGTCATTGATAACAAATGAGAATGATTAAAATAAAAAGGGTCACAGACATAGCATATTTAGTTAAAATGTGAATACATTATCTTCCAAATTGGTGAAATATCAAGATATCATTATCTCATTAAAAGACCAAAAAGTTCAGTGGATAAATTAATTGACTGGCAGATGAGACAGTGCAGCACAGAAGCATTGCTGTACAATTCACTTTGTTGTCAAAACCTGGAGGGAAATTTGCTCAGTTCTTAATGCCAAATCTCAAGCTGACCCTGTGCTTAGGTGATAAGCTAAAAGTCCTTGAAAGACTTTCATTTTTTTAATTCCAAAGAAAGTTGAAATAATGATACAATTTAAAGATAATATGTGAAAACAATCTATGAATTTAAAATTTTTATTGTGTAAAAGATTTTATCACCATTGCAATGGTATTGGATTTTCACTTCTGTGCTAGCAAATTACTATAAAACTGAGTGACAAATAAATTCAAACTTATTTTATAATCTATAGGTCAGTAATCTTAGGAGATGCTTGTGTAAAATCAAAATGTCAGTTGAACTGCACTTTTTGATTCCAGGGAGAAATGGGTTTCCTGGGCTTTGTGAAATTACACCAGCCACGTTGGTTCCATGACTCCTATTCTCCTTTATCTTTACAGAGTCAAGAAAATTCTTCACTCTGCTAGTGTTCAACTGTGACCCGAAAAACTCACGCAAAGCTCTGTTTCACTAGTCTGTAGACTCAGGCTAGGTTCACCCAGGTAATTCAGAGTTAACTCTGACTCTAAAAAGGCTTCATTTATTCATACAATGTTTTCTCTAGTCCTGGAAACTTGCATATTGACAAGTGCTGGGATGATTTTTAAATTATTAGTTATTATTTTTATTTGTGTGTATGAGTGTATTGCCTGAATGAGGGTAGGTGCACCCATGTCTCACAACGTCTGCGGAGGTCAGAAGAGGGAGTAGGAGTCCCTGAAACTGGAACTATGGATGGTTGTTAGCCACCATATGAATGATAGGAATCGAATCCCAGTCCTCTGCAAGAAAAGTCAGTGCTCTGAAACTCTGAGCCATCTCTCCATCTGGGTTTAATATGTCATACATATTGACAAGTTCTGATAATTAGATGTAGACCTGACTGGGAGGTCATTATTCTGCTAACACAAGGGTAACTGCATTTGGGGGACTTATTCACCAAAATATTAATTTGTAATGGATATTTTTGTCCAAAGTTTAATAATAGATTAAATAGAAAAAATCAGCACAATTAGAATATATAT
>NW_008342018.1:7351750-7354580 GCF_000622305.1 Nannospalax galili | reverse complement strand
CCATATAATACCCAACAGGAAAATATTTTTCAAGAGGGAGTAGAAATTCAAGGCTGGAGATTTGGCTCAAAGTGACATAAGCTGGAGTACCTCACTATGAGCACCTTCCCATTTATTACTTTTTGAGCGTGTCCCTTGCTATGGCTTTTACCCCTATCAATTGTGCCATATACAAAACAGTGATTTTGTTGATGATATTATGTCACTTCTGTTTGCTGATATTTTTCCACAGCTCTGTGTGAGCATGGAATGATTTGTTCTGTATATAGTTCCCAACTTTCTTCTCTGACATCAATACCTGTACATCCTCTCTGTGTCACATACTGCTCCAAATGAACAAAATTGGTTGTTTGTCTAAAAGTTAATTAGGAAATTAACTAATTTTGTTGATTAGTTTAGTAACAAAAATGAACATCTACTTCTTTTATCCGAATGTAAATATTTTTTAATTTCCACAAAAACTTTTAAGATCAAACAAAAACAGTTGTTCAGTCTTGTGGACATTAGTTATTGAGGTACTAGAGTTTTGTAGAGGCTGATGTATTTAAATTATGAAATTACATAGTCAGACAATGAATTTAAGGAAATCTGACATAAAATGGAAGGAATGCTACTGAATAGTACAATGTAGTATAAGAAAATTGTATAATATATGTTCCTTAAGATTGAAAGACTACACTTTCATGTGTAAATGTCTAGGGAAATAAAAGGCTTAAATAATTTAGAAAAACAAAATTATCATTCAGACTTGGAAAATATTTTTCATATATTATTTATTATTTTTATTTTATGGGTATGCGGATATTGCCTGCATGTGTGTAAGTGCACTGGTATTGTGCAATGCCTGTGGAGGTCAGAAAAGGATGTTGGATCTCCTGGAACTGCAGTTATGGACAGTTTTTAGCTGCCATGTGGTTGCTGAGAACTGAACTCTGGTCCTACACAAGAGCAGTCAGTGTTCTTAACCACTGAGCCATCTCTCTAGCTCTGCAAAAGTATTTTTTAAAGAAACTAAAACTCATCGAGCACTCAAGCAATGTTAATAATGGAAACACACCTCAGAAAGTTTTTGGAACTACCAAACATATTTACAGTAAATACATACCAGAATATATAAGACTCTAGCAATGCCGTAAAGAGAGGGGAGAATTTTAAGTCAATTTTAAAATTCAAATTCTACTGTACTCTGTTAACATGCTTATTTATGAAAATCAATTGTTGTTATCACTTAATAGTTCATTGTTTCTCCATATAACTGAGAAACATACCAAAATATGTTTCAGAATTAGTTCTCTATTTGTTCACAAAACTTATATGGTTAACAGTTCTTTATTATTTCATCTGTTGCTCTATGACTTCAAACAGAGAAAGGAACAAAATGGGGGTGTTTTATCTCCTCTGAAACAAATTTAAACTTAGTAGGAGTGACCCATCTTTATTACCTGGTGCCTGGCTAAATGACATTGAGTTTCATTATATTTCTTATATTTCTGGAAGTAATTTGTCTTTGATGCAAAACAGAAAGTGAAGAGTTCATCTGTGCTTTGTAAAGAGAATAAAAAAAAAATGGAGGCTGACCTGGTGAAAATTACATATTCATGGAATATATTACACTAAATTGCTGTGTTTCTAAATGCAATCCTATAATCTCTAAATGGAAAATTTCCTAGTGAGCTTGCTTGCTCTGCCTGCAGAATGCGGTATTTTCACTTTCTTTGTTAATAATATATGTTACTCATTTTTCAGAGGCCAGCCATTTGGGGAGAGAACAATGTATGTGTAAATGAAAACAAACATCTCTGCATTTGTTCTTCAGATGTTCATTTATTTAAATAGATTACTAGATTAGATTCTTTAAAACATTGAGCTGGCTAAAAGCAGTTTTGTTTTTACTATGGCTCCTTTAATAAAAATCAGCAGATTGGATCTTTCAATTAAATGTCTTATTAACTTGTAGAGAAATTATAATAGCTAGTTCTGGGATTCACTTTTTAAATAAAATTAAAAGTCATTTAAAATATATGCATCAGGTAATAGTTAAGTCTATGCAATTATGTTGTCAGTCTCCAAACATCAAAGTTATATGTACTTTTATCAAATATTCTTGAATATACTTATATTCAGGCATAATAGTCAGAAATGCAGATCAGGAATGCGTATTTATTTACAGAACACAGGAGATAGGTATGCAACATATGTAATAAATACAACACACTGAAATTATGTGATATCTTTGTTGGTAGTATATTAAATAATTTTTTTCTTTAGTTATGGCAATAGGCCTCTAATAACAACAGAAGTAATGTCGAATATGAATGTGCACTTAAGGATATTTCCTGTCATGGTTCGAATGAGAAAGGTTCCCCATAGGCTACAATTATCTGAATGCTTGGACCAAGCTGGTGGTGCTGTTTGAGGGGGTTTAGGAGTTGTAGCCTTGCTGGAGGAAGTACATCACTGGGGGCAGGCTTTGAGAGTGTATAGCCTTGCTCCAATTCCAGTTTGTCATCTCTCTGATACCGCATGCATGAGGATGTGAAAGTTCAGGTTTCTGTTCTGGCTGCCTCCTGCCATGACGCACCACCATGATAGACTCTTGTCCCTCTGGAACCCTAAAGCCAAATAAACTCTATTATGTTACCTTGGTCATGGTGTATTTTAATAACAACAGAAAAGTAGTTAATACATATCGTGATTAGGTTCTGCTAATCAATATATCCATATATATTTATAATATTAAATATTTAATGATTTCACACCTTCATATTGAAATAAACTAAGAATAATCTATGCCCTATGGTTATAGCCAAACCAAGTTTGAAGACAGTAG
>NW_008342018.1:7347097-7351416 GCF_000622305.1 Nannospalax galili | reverse complement strand
CATTTCCATGGAAAATGTTTTTAGACAAACCAACTGTTTTGGTAGTTGAAACAATATTTAGTTGAATTTTAGTGCATTCTATGTAAATGATATATAGATGGTAATTACATGCTCATTTATTCACTAAATGTTTTTAAATAGATTGTCCAGTTACTGCAAGGAGAACAAGGCCAAACAAAAAACCACATAGGCAGAATTTAGACATTGAATGCAGGCACACAAATAAAAAGTGACAAACTTACTTGAAATATATATATTTATATATGTTTACACATATATATATATATTATATATATGTGTGTGTAACACACACACACATATATATATATGATTTAAATACAGATGGAAATGTAATGCAATTATATATTTCAAGTTAAGGAAAATTCTAGCTGAGATATTCACAAAGTACCAGAATTTCAATTAAAAATTAAAAATTCAAGAATTAAATGTTTGACTGTGGATTCCTATGACATCCCAAAAATGTTTACAATTTAGTTTTCCCAACATCTAATTTCTGTTAAAATTATGTTACAAACACAGATTTTTGTTTCTGGTTTTTTATATCTATATTTCCAATTTATAGGATAAATTGATTCAATTACCAAACTTATTCCATTTCCTCTACAGTGTTCCAAACGACTTACAGTGTTAATTAATTCTATAATATGAACTTAGCTATCAATTATTTTGTACTAATGAATGAAGTAGCTATGAATAACCTAGAATCAATTTGTGTTTACCCATAGAGAATGTTTGCATTTTTATTAGAAATTTGAAGCGCTGAAAATCTGGGAAGTATTTAATACCCAATAACAACTCAAACAAGAACATGATTAGAAATTGCAAGGAAGTTGTCAAATATCCTTTTTGTCCCCACAGAAAACTAATCCTTGAAACCAACTCTTAGAAGGAAAACTTTGTTTTCTCTGTGTTACAGTGCTTTCTTGGAGTAAAATGTTTCTTGAGGCTCTTTGCTTTCAAATACTTGCAGATACGTTTTCCTTGCATGCATGTAATACAAATCAAAGAGGAATTAGTGATGTCTATAAAAGTAGTAATTAGAAGTTTGATAGCAATTCCAATGGAGAAATAAAACAATGAATTACTACAGCAAACCATTTTCATAAAACCTGAGCTGATAATATCCAGAGTACTAACAAATAAATTTGAAAACATAAAATTGCCACACTGTGAAAGTTTTATTGATTTTAGAAACAAACCTACCTAGTAATTAACATTAAGAATGCATATGCAGTGGTGAACTGAAAAATTGAGGGAGACAGATATTCACTTATGTCATGAAATTACCTACTTGCATAAAATGTCTCAAAACACTTCAGCACTTATCCTCAAACTAGCAATTGAGTATGGAAAAATAAAGTAAATATAAAACCAAGTTTGCAACAATGAGTTAGAATCAGAAAACAACAGAATCTTAACAAATTTTCTTGGCAAAGTAGCCAAATAGCTATTTGTCCAAACTGCTAAATAATGCTTTCATTTTCAAAATATAATAAATTACATGCTACAAATTTGTGAAGATTACACATATTCCTTAAATGTTAGTGTGAAAGTATTATACCTATAATACTAACCATAAATATGCAATCACAAGTATGTCAGTTACTCATTATTTTCTTTTTGGATATTCAAATTTTCTGGTATGTCCATAACTTTTATTTCCTGTTTTTATGTTGTCTGTATTATGTATGAAAATAGTGGTCTTGCCAAGATTAACCCCATTGAAGGAAATATAGGTAATTTAACTTTCCTTTCTGATTCAGAGATCAGACACTGCCCTACCTGCTATTCTCCTTGAAACTATTCCTTCTCCAAGGGATCAAAGCTCTAATAAGCAAACAGAATCACTGAGGAGAAATATCAGTGACATACTTCCTGCTGCTCCTTGGCCTGAGACCATAGCTTACCATGCTTTATATGTAACTCAACAGTAAGGCCCCATTTTTAACTCCAAAAGGTTTTCTTCAGTTGATCTGCTTAAGGTCACATAGTCCCGGGCATATCAAAGTTAGAGCTGTGACATATCATCACCCAATTCTTTAAGTTTACCAATCAAAAATTGAGGGAGGGAATACCTCTAAAACCTTTAAAATCAGACCCTCCTTGGGGGATGTTGGATTTTTGGATTCGATGTTCATTTTCCAATGGTGGAGAGCTTTTCTCTCTTATGAGTGTAGATATAGAAGTGATCATCTTTCGATAAAAGTTTGTGTGCCTGTTGCTATTTGCTGGTCTGACTCTCTGTTTAATTCTTTGGCTGAGAAATTCAACTCAACTGGTAGATGTTGACCATCCTCCACTGTGCTCCAGGAACACTACCACGACAGCCATAAGTTAATTTTTGTTGTCACTGAATTATGTAGTGATTCTTTGATAGTTCTTGAATTTTATATATCAAAATGGATTTCCATACAGCAACACAATAATAAGCATAGATTTCTAGGTTTTTTACTAAGCAATTGCTGAGGTTTCTAACATTGGTTAGGCACTTAAAGAAGCCAGTCCACAAGAAAGTTCTTGAAGTTGCTGATGTTCAGTGGAAGCATAATTTTCATAATTAATTTGTGTCTAGATATTAAGGTGAAAATACAGTGAGACATCCAGGACTCACTCTATGGTGGCAGTTCAAAAAAAGCCCAGAAGAGAGTGGCCCAATGAACACAACAGGTAGAATAAGAAAAAACTCAAGAGACACTGTCCAAAGTGATTACTACATCAGCAATATATATTGTATTCTTTAAAGAAAAGAGCCAAAATGGTAGAGGACCACGAGGAAACAGTCTTCCAGACAGCAGATTAGTTACTCATATGAACTCCTAGCAATAGTGACAACATGCACAAGTACTATGCAAATCTAAACCAGACAAAATCCCAGCATATACATGGGGAAGTGGATAAGAAACCGCAACCCAACCTAAGGAACTTTTGGCAATTGATGGCTGCTCAGAGTGGGAAAGACAATGTCTTACTGTCATGGGACTGACTCTCCATGGGTCCACTGGATGGACCCACACCACAGGACATTTGGGAACTCAAATCAGACTCTACATTAAATTGGGTTGGGGCAGTAGGGAGAGGTACAGATAGGGGAGATACCATCAAACTGTATTATATGAAAATCACAAAAATTCAATAAAATTTTAAGTGCTACAAAAGGTGATGCAAAATATTTTCACTGTTTTAATGGTACACATTTTGTTATTATACTATGTGTACTTCAAAATGATATGCTATGTTCTTTTTATATGTCCATTAATCCTAGACTTATGTGTGCATAGTTTCCTACATTCATTCTTTTTTTAACGTGTATGTGTGATTGCCTGCATGTATAT
This sequence comes from Nannospalax galili, assembly GCF_000622305.1. Lineage (NCBI taxonomy): Eukaryota > Metazoa > Chordata > Mammalia > Rodentia > Spalacidae > Nannospalax > Nannospalax galili. The sequence continues at coordinate 7,348,063 of NW_008342018.1, read as the reverse complement.
AAATGTGCCTGTGCATGTAACGTCAATTTATAACTATAGAAAACTATAGTTATAAATGATTGTTCACTGCCATAGGGATGCTGGGAACTGAAATGCTTCCTTTGAAGAGAAGCCAGTATTCTCAACTGCTGATCCATATATCCAGTTCCCTGTAATCCCATACACTGACTGTCATTCCTACCTCTTACTACCTGTTACTGAGCCCCTTCCTTCCTTCAAATAGTTCTTCCTTGTGCTTTCACATACATTCCATTGCTGTCTCTGATTTCTTCCTCTCTAAGTCTCTTTCTCACTTTTCATAGCTCCCTGTCCTAGGTAACCTTCAATTACTTTGAGGAAACATTCTGGGCAACACCAACTTGGAGAAGGAAAGAGTTTAACCTACTTACAAACACAGTTCATCAACAAGCGACGCCAAGGCAGGAACTCAGGGTAGGAACTGGGAGCACAGATCATGAAGGAGTGCTGCTTAATTGGATTGTTCCTCCAGTCTGTGCTCAACCTGCTTTTTATACAATAGAGGACCCTGCCCAGGGGTGGGATCACCCAAACTGGGCTGAGACCTCTCACATCACTCAACAATCAAGAAAATGCCCCCACAAACATGGCCACAGGCCAGTCTAATGGAAACAATTTCTCATTTGAGACTCCTTCTACCAGGTGTGTCAAATTGATAACTAAAGCTATCCAGCACACTCCTTTTCTACTTTGAGATTATATACACACAGATATTTAAATCTGGATTTGACAGCTGAAAGAAAACAGGTAATGGTATCATTTAGAGTGTAACGGTTAATATTGTCACTTGAGAGGATTTAGAATCATCTGGGACACAAGCTTCCAGGCATGTCTATGTAGTACTTCTTTTTGCACTGGGTTAACTGAAGTGGGAAGACCACCCCAAATGTGGGCATAATCAGTCTGAAAATATGGTTTGGACAGAAAAAAAAAAAAAAGGAAAAATTT
>NW_008342018.1:7343372-7346443 GCF_000622305.1 Nannospalax galili | reverse complement strand
CTCTCTCTCTCTCTCTCTCTCTCTCTCTCTCTCTCTCTCTCTTTCTCCTTACCTCCCTCCTTTCCCCCCTCCATCCCTCTCTGTCCTTCCATAAGCTCTTTCTGTCACCATGCTTTCCTGGCTGTTGATGAGCTGCAATCTCAAAATGTGAGCCAACATAGACTTTATTTGTCACAGTAAGAAGAAAAGTAAAACAACTAACACTTTGAGTGTCTAATTTTATTAAACTTTTATTTCATCTAAGGATCTCCTGTTGCATTCAGTTTTCTGTAAATGTAATTTCTTCTTTACAGCTGAATAAACATAGAAGTGCAAGTATTTCTGTTGTATGATGACCTGAGCCTTGCTGATTTAGAGATCTTCTGATGTCTTTAATTCACAGTGAAACCCGGCCTGAACCATTCTGATGGATCTCCTATTTAACCTTATGATAACAATATTTTAAAAAATGGAATTCAGAAGGTAACTGTGGTTTGTGAATGGCACACCACATAAAACAAATATACTCACAAAATAAATGGTATTTAGAAATTATTTAGTATTTTACAGATACTACATTTAACATTTCACCATGGAACACATGTTTTTATAGAGGAAATAGAACTAATTAACACTCTCAAAAGGTCATGAAGAGTGATACATGTTCTCAGAAGGGTGAAATAGATCCCAGTCACTCTTGAAATCTTAACAGATTCACCAAAGAATATCCATCATCTTCCCATTGATTTTTACAAGCCTAGCCTATAACAATGAAGTTAGCCTATACTAGAGTATAAAAGTAGGTATAGAAGCCTGCAATCAAGCAGTGGCCTTATCGCAGGCTGAGTGCTATGTGTGATCTTTTTGTTAGATCAACATGAACTCCATCCTTTGTGGGCTTTTTTACTGACAAATTGTTCTTTTCTATTGATATCAGAATTCAGGATCCAAATTATATCATATTTGCACAGATTTGAATGAAGTGGGTGCTTAGTTTCCCCATGGGTATTGACTCCAGATTCTTTTACCATAAAGGGATCTGGACCATAGTACAGGACACAGAAGCCATAATATCAACTCCAATGATAAAACATATATACTTGCAAAGTTTAACATGTTTAGCTGCACATAAAAATTAGTGAATGTTTTGGACAATGACCTGTTAGATTTGAGCATCCTGAAGCCACACTTCCAAACTGCAGATTATAATGCTACAATTTCTGTAAAGAAAAACAAAGTAAAATGCCTCTTTTAATTCAAAGATAACATGATCTACACTTGTGTAACAATTTACTGATCAACAAAAACATCTAGCATGTTTGATTTGTGTTTGGAGTTTGAAGGTGTTTTTAAGTAGTGGGGCCAAACTCATTTTCAGAAACCATATGCATTTTGTTTCTTTCTTCAATAACAGAATGTCAGCATGACCTAAGGATTTGAGCAATGTTTTGCAACCTGTCAGAGATATTGAGCACATTGCAATATTACCCCATGATGTACCTCTGAATCCTGGCAGAGACGGAGACCCTTGCCAGAGGACATCAAGCAACTTTAAAGCCAGAGCTTCCTATAGCACCTAAACATTACATGTGTTCAAACTTTTGACAATGTTCACAAGTCTTTCAGATGCTGGAGTACTACTGCATATGCCTTTCACACTTGCTATTAGCTAGCCCTTCACACTCACTACTGAGCTTTCCTTGCACAATCAATAGTTCACAGCACCTGGAATAGTTTCTATGAACATGAGTTATGTAATGAAAATTTATGAATGAGCTTTATAAAATTTCCATAATGAAAATAATATTCACAGTATATTAATAAAGGATTTTTAGTAAGTTAATTGTTCTGTACACATATAATATAGTATGACTTAAGTAAATTCATCCACAAGGATTAAGAATTGCACTGATACTGTAGAAAATTCCTTTCCTGAGCCACACATGGCCACAGTGCCACTGGTTCAAATAAAGATCTGTTATGAGAAATGCTGCTTTAGGCTTCTTTACTGTAAGATATATCAGAGCATGCGAGTCACTGTATTGATTATTTCCTTTCCATGAAAATTCAAAGGAAACTTATTCTCTCTTGTTTTAGGCAAAGAAAAATTGAAATCGACAGGGAAAATTTAAATTGTGCATTTTTTCTCAGAAAATAATATTCACAACATCAGTCATGATAGGTTCTATGTTTGTGATATAAGCTCATTACTTGCAAATGAGTTCCTGTTTATACTACATTTAAATCCTATCTATTGAAGTTTTAGTGAAATCTTCCAAAATGTTTTTCTAAGATCATCTTTTGTATATGCTTAGAAGAAAAATATTTATCAATGAACGAAGATACATTACACACCAGGGACATATGTCCATTTAATTTTTTGGCTGTTAGCCTTAGCCTTTAATGTGTGTGCTGTCCCTCCAGCCCAATATGTCATTTTAAAAGACATATAAATGATTTTAGGTTGGATAGCAATTTGCTCAGAGATAAGTATTTTCCTCTTGGAGGGAACCTAACTAAACAACAGTATTTTCTAAAGGAAGGGAAACAACAGGCTATTTTGAGGGGAAGTGAAATATCTCATCCTTCAGGAAGCTTGATAAGCTCAGGAAGTGGACACGTCCGTACCTTCAGGAAATTCCTGAAACTGTCCAGGTTTAGCCGATCCCACCCAAGCACATAGAAATCTTAAGGAATGCCAGACACTCTCAAGAGGCAACTCAGCTACCTAAGAGAGACCAGCAGAGCTTCATGGAAGCAGAAATGGACAGGGGAGAGCTGGAAGAGGCCCAGACCTACAGAGCTACCTGAGACACTGTCCAACTTACTGACCTACCTGTAGGTTTTGTAGTAGCTCCAGGTTTTCTGTTTTTTTGAGCTATGTCACCCAGTTTCTCTTAGGGTCCCTTGCTCCTGGAGCTCTTACACAAACCACATATCACATCTTTTTAAAATCTTTATTTATTATTTATTTACTTTTATTTGATGTGTACATATGTATTGCCTGCATGTAGGTAAGTGCACCCATGCCATGCAATGCCCACGGAGGTCAGAAGAGGCTGTCGGATCCCCTGGGACTGGAGTTACATACA
>NW_008342018.1:7330693-7343178 GCF_000622305.1 Nannospalax galili | reverse complement strand
GTTACATACATTTGTTAGCTGCCATGTGGGTGCTGGGATTCAAACCAGGGTCTTCTGCAAGAACAACTAGTGTTCTTAACCTCTGACCATCTTTCCAGCCCCCACATAGCACATCTTTATCTGAAATTTTCATAGTTTATGTCCTGGGTAGGAGGAATAGAGTAACTTACTAAGGTGAACACCCAGCCCCCGGTTCCACTCTGTGGCTCAGTGGCCCACTGTTCCAGATTGCTTCTCTGCTCCACCCATGGTCTCCATTAGCTTTCACCCACTGTCTTGTTGGCTGCAGTCTCTCCCCAGCCTAGTAAATGCCCCCTCTCCCATCCATTCAGGTGAGACACCAGGGCCATCATCCCCCACCACACACTCAACCTGCTTTCTTATACAATACAGGACCACCTGCCCAGGGGTGGTGTGCTGGATAGCTTTAGATGTCAACTTGACATACCAGTGTAGAGGGAGCCTCCACTGGGGGAACCTCACCTGGGCAGGTAGTCCTGTACTGTATAAGAAAGCAGGTTGAGCATGGGTTAGGAGAACAAGCCAGTACAGCATTCCTCGATGGTTCCCTCGGAGTTCCTGCCTTGGGCTCCCTCATGACAAACTGGCCCAGGAGATGTAAGATGAAATAAACCCTTTCCTCACCAAGTTGGTATTGATCAGCAGTGTTTTGTCACAGAAACTGACATCAAACTAGAAGAGATGGCACCACCTAGAGAGAGCTGGGCTCTCCCACATCACTCAAAAAATCAAGAAAATACCCCACAGATATGGCCACAGGCCAGTCTAATGGAAGAAACTCCCCAATGGAGGCTCCTTCTACCCTGCTGTGTCAAGTTGACATCTAAAGCTGAGCTGCCTCTGTTCCAAGATGGCACCAAAAGCCCCTTCCTCCATGGCTAACTTTCCAAAGTCAATTCTCAGCAGCAGGCCCTGCCCCTCAGAGGAACCAGGCCCCTTGGAACACAAGCTGTCATTCATGCTGAGGTGAGCTCTTTTGTAAGAATCCCTTACTGATATTCCTGTAAGTAACTCCAGTAAAACTCATTGGTCCACCAAATTGGACTTTGGCAGTATCCTAACTTGGATCTGTCATCGATTTCCTTTGTGAGGTAAGGAGACTTTTTATTTACAACTCCAAAGAATAATATCACAAAATACTTTGAAATGATGAATGTATTTTTGAGTATATTGAGATTTTATTAAAATGGTTGAATTGTAATGAACATCTCTAGTAGTACTGAACTAAATTTATAGTTTTCCATTGTAATTTTGAATATTTTGATTTTGGTAACAAAGTAAGTGAAATTATACTAGTTTCCAGGGTGTTATTTTCCAAACAAGAAGGTATGACCAGTTTAATAGTTATAATTATGAAATGAAGCAAATAGATTATCATTAATCATATTAATCATTATATTCAAATAACTTAAAGAAAAAATTATGTATTACTATTTATAGTAACTGTATTGCAAATTTGACAATTTTAGAAAGTCACTAAAGGTAGACCTACAAAGTCATTCTTTTCTTTGTTTCTTGTTTTCAGTGGTTTCTTATACATTTGAATAGGAGGAATAATTTCTAATTTCCTACAGCACAATAGGATAGCTGTGGTTGACAACAAATAATTGTATATTGCAAAAAGAGAGGATATTTTGATATTCTCATTACTAGGGAATGGTAAATGTTTCAGGTGAAGGATACATGATTTACTTGATTTCAACACTGTACAGTGTATCAAAATATTACAACGTACCTCAAAAATGCAAATAATTTTCCATTAAAATTGAGATATCCAGTACTATGAAGCATGAAACAGCTATGTATAGGTATAGACTCCATAACAATTTGGATGCAGTACAACTCCATCAGTCCATGAGTTTCCTCATGCCTTTCTATCGTCAACTCCTGATCATCATTCATCTGCTTTCTGTTGTAAGATTTTTGGAATGAACTATAAATGGATTCATTGAGCATGTATGTGGATAAGTAAAGCAGGTTTTCTTTATCTGAGAAGCTGCAATTGGCATTTAACCTCTGCTTTTATATGTACCAATATTCTATTTGATCTGTTACTTAGTAGGAGTCCACTGTATACATGTACTGCAGTTATATATTCATAGGTTATTGGAGGATATCTTTTTTTCACTACTTTTGCTAATAGTGAACAAAGGCACCATCAATATTTGTGTTAAAATATCTCTGTATGCAGCTGGAGAGATGGTTGAATGGTTATGAGCACTTGCTGCTCTTGCAGAGGATCTGGGTTCAATTCCTAACCCCCAAATGGTGACTCACAACCATCTGTAACTAAAGTTCTAAGAAATTTGCCTTTCTCTTCTGGTCTCCAGGGACACTGAATGTATGTGGTGTACTTAGAACATATAGACAGAACACTCATACACATAAAATAAAAATCAATCAATGGATAAATAACATGCTAAAAATATATCATAACAGATAATATAGGAAATTATGTATTTTATTAATAAAAAATGTCATACCATTTGATTATTTTTCCCCAAAGCATCCTCGAGTTAAAATTCTAGTCAATCTTTCTCTATAATAGTTCACTCATATAATGTGTAAAAATGGTAATCTTTACATTTAAGTTGAAATATTTTCTAAAAGGTAATCAATAGAGAGTTATTTTATAATACTGTTACTATTGCATTATTATTCATGCTGTTTGATTTTGATAATTCTAACACACTGCTTCTTACATATAGTTAATTTCTGTAATTCACAAATGGCCTTGACTAATCGTAGAAAGTGATTTCCAGAAATGATGCTACAGCCATACACAAAATAGAATTTCCTGTAAAGATGATTTTTCTATGGTGTGTTTTAGAGGAAGAGTGAAAAACAAACAAGACTTCCTTTCTGTGGTCATGTGGCTATTCAATAACAACAAATATTGGAAATGTCTCTCTTGAGAATTGGCATATATCAGCTTTATAATGGTTACTGGAAATTTTACCAAGTTATCCAGATAAAAATACAGAAGAAGGTAGTTTATAATCACAGGATAACTTTCATAATTCTAAGTATCTATGGGCAATTCAGGCTATTATATGAATAAATTGATTCAATTTATAACTTGCCTGGCATATTTATGGAGGAGGCATGAGCAGAGAGGTGAGGTTAAATATTACGATCTTCCGCTGTGTAAAGCGTACATCATTTGCATGCTTTTTTAAAAAAGTATTTATCAATCCTTGAAAATTAAGAGGAAATAAGTGATTTGGTGTCTAGCCAGCCTTTGATTTTTTCAGAAAGTTCAAATTTTATTTTTAATGATCTATGTAATATCCTTAAATAATTTCTCTACCAAGAATCAATTTTAATTTTCCTTTATTACTTCATTGGTTGGACTATTTTAACATTTTTTTAAAATCTCAAGTGTCGTTTTTTTCTTGATTGTCAAGAAATAAACATAAGTAGATATCATGTTTTCCTATCTTTTTTGTTCCATACCGAAGAACTAAGGAATACTGGCTTAACTAAAATATCCCCAAGTTGCTTACGTGTGTTATTATATTTTTTCTAAGTTTCCAAGATTCAATGCCTGAGTTCAGTATCTTCAAGCCAATAGCTATCATTTGAGTGATCACATCATACCATCTATAACATCAAATAAACATGTGACTTAATCATGCCACTTAATATGTGTTTTGTGTTCAAATTTTACCAGTATTAACATCTAAAAGATTGACAGAATTTGTTATGTAAAAAAATAAATATTTCCCATTAAGTTAAATTCAATAATTAAAAATATTCCATCTTACTAAGAAAATGAAAAGAGTGGATGCAACTTCATCAAATCCAGCAATGTTACCTTCTGACTTTATAGATTAAATAATTTAATGTTTAGAAGTTAATTTGTGCATATTTTACATTTTAAGAAATCCTCCAAGAACCAATAAAATGAAATATACAAAACTAAAAAAGAGAACAAGGCTAAGTCATTTCATAGTCCAGCAGCTTGAAGGTTTTTGTGCTGCTCTAGTTCTGGTGAGGTCTTCCTGGCCAGCGCCACCTGAGAAAGCAGTAACTCTCTTTGCAAGACAGGAAGTACAAAATACAGATGGTGCTGCAATCTCTTCTCTGAAATATGTCCACTTGATTTTGTGGCCTCCAAGTATGGCATTCTTTTAAAGGCCCTACTATGACACCATTGCCTCACTGAGGACTAGGTTTCTAACTCGTAATCTTTAGGAGGAAAAGTACCATGTCAAAGCCATAGTATTGTCTTTTTCAGCAAAATAAATGAGGAACATTTTCAGTTTACTTTAGAATTAATTATGGGAAAGCAGCCACATTTGATGAATATTATCAGAGCCTTAATTATGACATCAAGAACTTGTTACATTTAGACAAGGAAAAAAATTAGATACTAGTTTGAAAATTTTGTTCAACAACTATATTTTTAACATGCCAGGATTCATGTGTCTCTTAAAATAAATTTACTCTCTTAATATCATTACTCCATAAAATATTTCAAAGACTTTGCCTGGCTGTCAGAGAATACTCAAGGCAAAGTTTCAAAGGAAAAACATCACTCTGTGATCTATCCTTTGTCACTTGCTTCCCAGGGCATGCAGATTATATCAAAGTCTAACCTGTAAACAGAGAAACTCCAGTGATTACTCACCAAAATGACCCAAAGCAGGTTTTAAGGCTCACAATGCTGCACTTAAATCAGGTATTAGACAAAAGACGGTGATCCTTCAGAATGGCGATACAGGGAGATATGATTTTTGCTGAAGCCCAAGGACCTTGCTTCATCTCTAGAATCCAAAGTGGAAGGAGAAAAAAAAAAAAAAAACAACTCCTGAAAGCTGTCATCTGATCTCCAATCGTTAGCCATGGCAGGTATATCACACACACACACACACACACACACACACACACACACACTAATTAAAATAAGAGAAAAGTATATAACTTTTTGTGAAGCCCAATGCTTTGATACATACCTGAGGTATTTCTGAAGTTAATAAAACTGGTTGATCTTTCATAAAGTTTTTTTTAATTAATGTCAGAAAAATTTCACATTTTGAATTTCCTTTAAAGTTGAATACGGACTCTTGTCTCAGGTAATACTACGGAATACCAAATATTAGCATTAGCTAAACCAGTATTAAGACCTCACTTTCTATTTACTTCAAAGAAACCTGAGCAGATCACACTTATGATGTAGAGACTTGCTGATGAGAAACCACAGTAGACAAAAAAGAAATAATTATATAACATTGTTAAACAACATATTTTAGAAAGAAGTATATAAAATATATTAATATGTGTTTTCCTCTGAAAAATCTTACTAGATTTTTATCTTCATAGTGAATATCTGTTAGCATTGTATGTAAACTGGTTAACCCTGAATTGAGTCTTTATGATACTTTTTGTTGTAAAATGTTTGTATCTATTATCAATTTCCATGATAGAAACAAGAAACCATTATTACATTTTTGATAAGGATATTATTTATTATCATAATCTATTTTATACTTAACAAAATCTCCAGCTGGTCAAACTAAATTTCCAGTCCTTTTTTTTTTTTGTGGTACTGAGGATTAAACCTAGAGGCTTCTGCATGGTAGGTAAGCACTCTACCACTGTTATATTCTCATTCTTCTTTAAATTTTTACTTTGAAGTCCAGGGTGCTTTTGAACTTGCAACTCTCCTGCAATGATCAACTAAATACCTGGGTCAACAGGCTTCTAGCACTTTGATTGACTCAATCTTCATTACAATATAGAACATGATTTCCTATCAGGATGGGTAGATTAAGAACATTTTGTTTTTTCCTAAAATCCCCAATAAATTTTCTGCATTTAAATATATTTTCTCAAAATATTACACATAAGAAATACACATCCTTAATACTGTCTCTTTTTTAAAAGACTTTGGAGTTTAAAAGTGATTTTGTATCAAAGCAACCAAGGATTGCATCAATTATAAAACATGGATACCTCAGGGAAAGCTGTTACTATACATGTTTGAAGTGAATAAACAGTCTAACTTGAGCTATAATTAAAATTTCAATATATCCTTTTATGATACACTGAATAAAATATATTAAATCTTTTCAACTCAACTGTAATTTTATTGTGCTTTATGCTTTATTCAATTTAAACATAATCTTCTTTTCTTATTAGTTCATTATTTCTAGATAGATGAGTCCAATATCTTACATTAAATCAAAACATTTTTCCAAATATAGTTAACTGCAACAATACAAAAAAAAAAAAAAACAACACTGAATGACAGTATGCTACTTCACCATTCAGAAAGCTTACTTTATTACTGAATATTTGAAAATCCATTTTAGGAAAACTTGCTTGGGAAAGAACATTTATCAAATCCTAAAATCCATATTTACACTTAATAAAGAGAGTATACATGTGCTAGAGAGCTTTAGTTGTCAATTTTACACACCTGGATAGAGGGAGCCTCAACTGGTGAGTTTCCTCCATTAGACTGGCCTGTGGCTATATCTGTGGGGGTATTTTCTTGATTTTTCTGAGTGATGTGGGAGGGCCTAGCCCACTGTGGGTGGTACCATCTCTTCTAGTTTGCTGTCAATTTATGTGACAAAACACACTGATCAATACCAACTTAGGGAAGAAAGGGTTTATTTTATCTTACATCTCCTGAGTCACAGTTTATCAATGAGGGAGCCCAAAGCAGCAACTCAGAAGGAACCATGGAGGAATACTGTGTAGCAGTTTTCTCCCCTAGCCAGCGCTCAACCTGCTTTCTTATACACCACCTGCCCAGGGGTGGCACCACCCACAGTGGGCTGGGCCCTCCCACATCACTCAAAAATTAAGAAAATACCCCCACAGATATGGCCACAGGCCAGTCTAATGGAAGAAACTCCCCAATGGAGGCTCCCTCTACCCAGGTGTGTCAAGTTGACATCTAAAGCTATCCAGAACACCACCCCTGGGCAGGTGGTCCTGTACTGTATAAGAAAGCAGGTTGAGCAAAGGTCAGGGGACTAATTCAGTAAGCAGCACTGCTCCATGGCCTGTGCTTCAGCTCCTGCCCTGAGTTCGTACCTTGGGTTCCTTCAGTAATGAACTGTGACCCAGGAGATGTAAGCCAAATAAACTCTTTGCTCCTCAAGTTGGTATTGGTCAGAGTGTTTCACACGAATTTGAAAGCTAACTGGAACAATATATTGTAACTTAACTACTGCTGTATTAATGTCAAGCTATTCAAATAAACATAGTCACAAAAATTTAAGAGTAAGAACTCAATATTTTTCAAGCTCATTTAATCTTAATTTTACAATTCTTCCCACTACTCCAAATTTGCAAGTATCTTTGTATCTGAGGACCAATTCATCAGGCTTATTCTAAGAAACAACATACAGATGAACAGAGAGAACACCTTTGTGAAACATGGATCTCTAAAACATAATACCATTTTTACTTTTGTTCTCCTTGTTTTTCTAAATAAATAAAAACAGCTTTTAACTGCTCTAATGAGATATTCTCCAAAGATGGGAAAAGGCTTTCTAGAAAGCTTGGAAACAACAGCATTTGGAGCCCAAGCAGTATCCTCTCTACCACAAGGAAGGCCACCAGCAATGGGATTGCCCAGATGACATCCTGACCTCTGTTGGTGCCATTGGAGGGTGACTGGCAGTATGGAAACCTGGGGCAGAAGTGGTTGTCCTTTGCCTCCAGGAACACAGACTGACAACTCATTGAGGAAGTGTCTGGTTATTGTTAAGGTTGCAAATCTCCTCCAGACATTGACAATTTCAAGCCAAACTGGCATTTACACAGCTTTCAACCCATTCCAGAATGAAGGTCTGTGAAACCTATTTTTTATATCAGGACTCCAAGACTTCATATTATTCTAGCATGTAGGATATCATCTCTGGAGCAGTTCTGTAAATTGGTCCTATGGTCTTTGCGTACCTCCTTAAAATTAAGGAACAAGAAATCCTTAAGGGGAATAAAACTGATGTAGGGACACTGACGGGAACAAGAGGTGATAGGTTCTCACAAACATAATTCTTTCCTTAGTCTCGTCTTTTCTTACTAAGATATCAAATGTGCCAGGTGTCACAGTATAGACCTTTAATCCCAGCACTCCAGAGGCAGGCACAGGTGTATGTCTGGGAGGTCAAGGCCAGCCTGGTCTACATTGCAAGTTCTAGGTCAGACTTGGCTACAGAAAGACCTTGTCTCCAAAAGACCAAAATAAATAAAATAAATAAAGATACCAAATGTATTATTTATCCATTTATCACAATAGAAACAAAGTAAAACAATAAATAACATTAAAAGAGGTAATACAAACTAACATAATATCAGCAAGCAAAGAATAATCCCAAATACTTCATTGACAAACTGGCAACTGACCTATGTCTTGTCTTCCAGCGGCAAATCCAGAGAAAAAACTTTTGACCCCTGAAAAGTCCTTCCCATTGGGTTCCTTAATGCACTTACAGGGGGTCACATGACAGGTTTGCGGTTCCATCACCATCTCAATGTCTGATGTCTTCCTCTCTATACAGTCCAGGTAGTGAGCTGTGTCTTTCCTTGGTCTAGTGTGTTAATTAAGTTCTGAACTCTGTTTTCCTCATGTAGTTTCAATTTGCCCACATGCTCACGTATTCCCTCTTTTAAGAATGCTATTTTTCACTGTTTGGTAAATGATCTGTTGATGGTATGTACATGCATAACAAAGAGATGCTAAAAGTCATTCTTCCCATTTGCACTCAAAATACATCCCTAATGCAGTTATTAGGGAAAGGCACAATCCAAAAAATACTTTTTCATACAATATGACTAACTTAGAGCAAGGAACAGTCTGATCTAATTGGGATGAGTTTGTGGAAGAATGTTAAAGGGCCTATTGGAAGAATGGGCTTGATCTATACAGTAGAACACATGCTGAGTTATTCCTGATTTGTTTATGTTTTTCCCATAGGCTGACTTTGTTTGTCTCTTAGCAACCATCAAACTTGGGCTCTTTTGCTTCCTCTAAATGGGAGGTAGGGGCTCTTTCAAGATGGATGGTTCCATTTCAAATAATCCTTCCCAGAACCTTAACACAGACATTTTCTGGGTCCTAAGTGTTTCTAGCTTCTTGCTTTGATTGCCCCTTGCTTCCTGGTTCTTGTACCTCCAGGGGAAAGAAGAAACATGCAATGTGTGCTGCAGAAGGCAGGCAAAGTTTGCTGCAGAGTAACAGTAGACACTAATATGTGAGAGCAAGCAGTGACTTAAAGAGCAATTGCCCTTATGTCAAAATTGTAGTTTTCCTGACAGTTAAAAAAAAGACTTTACTCTACTAAAGCCCAAAGATACTATTCAGATCTCATTCTTTTAATCAGAACAATCACATGAAGGAGCCAATTAAAATAAATTAAGAGAGAATTAAACATGAATCTAAAAAAGCAACCATGATTTATCAGACGGAAATAGCTTTCTCTTGATGAGTTCAACAAAGCCCTGTTCCTTCCACTTTCCTCCTTTTCTTCTAACCTGCAACTCCATTCATACCGTATTCAAATTTTAAGGAGGTACAATTCTGCTTTCTCTTACTTTTCACATGGAATTTCAAATTCTGAAGAGGAGCATTGTACTACCCACACCCCGTGCCTATCACTTATTCTCATTGACAAAATTAGTGTGTTCCCAGTAGGTAGGGCAGAAGCTGATTATCAGTGAGCATGTAGCTCTGTGTTCTATCCCGGAACACAGTAGGAAGCATGGTTTCAGTGGCAGCAATTGGTCAGATATTTCTGTTTTCCTTGATAGTCCTGGCTGAGGTAATCACAGATTATTTTATTCAAATCTTAATTACAAATATTAGCTCTCAGAAAATACAATAGTATATCCATATCTACATTTAGATAATAAGATATATGTATATATGTAGGTTAAGCAATGGCTGTGAGGTGTTAAGATGTTCCAAGAGTTCAAATAATTTCAGAAGCCCTTTAAACAGGAAAGATCATGAAGAGAGATGAAGGGGCTGGAGAAATGGCTCAGTGGTTAAGAACACTGACTGTTCTTGAGTTTGAATCCCAGCACCCACATGGCAGCTAACAATTGTCCATAACTCCAGTTCCAGGAGATCCGACAATCTCTTCTGTCCTCTGCAGACATGGGTGCACTTATCTACCTGCAGGCAATACACACATACACATAAAATAAAAATAATAAAATATTTTAAAAAAAATAAATAGAGATGAAAATAGTGTCTGTGAGAGGTGATAAAACCAACCACTGGAGAAAGTGGTTCACTGCTGTGAATCAGGCAACTGCTGGTCACAGGTATGACAGTGAAACTAGAGTTGAGTCTAGCTGCAGAGGATAAAGGCCAATACAAATGATAGATCAATGAGCAAATGGACAGTAGCTTCAGACAGGCAGACAACCTGAAAGGCAGACAGTAACTTTAGATGGCCATGTTAGCAAAGCTGAAGCCCCTGGGATAGTCAGGAGTTCTCTTCCTGTTGGTCTCTGATGCAAACATCAGGTGGCTTCATCATCACATGGTTAGGTAGCCACCTCTATATAGTTCCTAGGCTCTGAAAAGATCTTGGACATGTTTTTGTTTTGCTTTGTTTTTGCTTTTTAATGTGATTTTAATATGCCCATGTGAACAAAAGTTCCCAGAAAAACCATGCATCTTCAAACTGAACTTTCTTCTGTAAGGCTGGTTAGACCACTTGTAATTGTGGAGAGTCTGTAATGTTGCAGGTATCAGGAGGAAACGCCCCACAAGTAACAGCTTCATAAGGAAACCCAATAAACACACTCTGTTCCTGGGTCAGAAGGAACTTTATTGGCTCATCTGGGAAAACATCCATAAGGGCTGGATCTCCCAGTGTCTTGATCCCCCACACGTTTCATTTCTATAAACCCAAGACTCAGTGGGAGAAATAGCCTCAGGGCGAAAGCTGAGAATGTCCATTCCCCAAACAGCCCATAAACCAGATCCAAAATGCATATAGCATAGAGAGACATGCAATTTTCAGGAGGAAATTTTAAAAAAAGGGAAACAAGTTTTCCAAAAAAGCAGAAGTCTTTGAAGATAAACAGCCATCTGGCACTCTAGCTGGATTTATATATGATAATTATGGACTTTTAACTTGCAAGTATTTGGAAAAATAGGGAGATCTAACTAAAGATAATTTGGTCCCATAGTGGGGAATATTTGATGTTCCAAAATCGGTACTTTTTGCGTTCTCAACTATAAGTCCTAGGGAAAAAAGTTGAAAACCATCACATATCACATGGAAAGTTTGCTTTAATTGAAATGTAAAATCACCTGAAAAGGGAAAGATAACCATAAAGTTGGCAAATTATAATAGTGAGAGCTCTTAAAAAAGCTACATGTGAGTAAAGGGAAACATTAAAATTAAGAAATTAATTAAAAGTATTTATAGATTGTATCAGAACTAAAGATAAATTCTAGGACTAGTCTTCCTTTCTGCGCTCCCTCTGACCTACTTCATTCTTTATCTCCTACCATAAAACTCTATAGGCAAATAGATTTTGTCCCATTTTAGGAACTCTTTTCTTCCATCTCACGTTTGTTTTTTGTTTTGTTTTGTTTTGTTTTTTCTTACCCAGTTGAGCAAGTCTTTTTCCCCTTAACTCTCATGCTTAAGTTTGCATTAAGATGTCTTTATTACAGCTATTCCTAAAGTTCCCTTCAACAACTGAAGCCAGGAATCCTGGTTTGACTTGAGTGGAGATCTCTAAAACTTTGGAGAATTGCTCAGGCTTTTAAGGATGATCACAGAAAGCTATGTCTGAAGGTTCTGGGCGCCCCTGTTGAGATCCGTCTTAAAGCATTATTCGTGAGTTTACTGTCTGTCACTTGTACTATCTACCCTGCTGAGCACTCTGGGTTCCTTTGCTTCTTTTTTTCTGGTCAGAGACCTACTTAAAAATACCCTAGACTCGTCCATACTTTGGTAACTGGGTCAGATATAATAGCACATGAGTTTTTCTGTGGAACATCATAAGACTTCATCCCCCACTATAGCAGTTAGAGATATAATCTTTCTCTCTTCCCCCCAACTCAAATTTTATGTAATTGTTTCAGATGTGTCTATAATAATGGTTTCTATGTATTGCTTGTATCAACAATTTTTTTTTTAAATAGACTGTGGCTACTTTCATTTTTTAATTACGTGCTAAAATTATTAGTAGTAGTAATTTTATTTTTGATATGCTCAAATGAAATGAACATGTGCAGGCTTATAAATTTGAATATTTTGCTAATGTATTAAAAAGTCTCTCTTGGAAACTTGGGTACTCTGAACATCTTAAATCTATTATACAATATCTTGGGTTCCCTTAAGTGTTTCACAAACCTTTTAAATATTAATTTGCTTATTCAAAACAATATTACTTAAAATCATGAGATATTTCATTAAGCCATAAAATTTAAAGTTATAGATTTTAATTAAAATTTCTTTCCAAAAAGGAGATAT
>NW_008342018.1:7317941-7330592 GCF_000622305.1 Nannospalax galili | reverse complement strand
ACACAAATTATATATTATATGTATTTTTATAATGTATATGCAATATATATATATATATTTGTAACTGAATCCAACTAACTAGACTTAAAGTCCCTATAACATGCCCCAATGTTCAACAACTTAACTACAACACTATTTTCTCTAGATAGAGATACCCAAACATGTGGGTTAATTTCTCTTAACCAAATTATACAAAAGACTTCACTCTCTAATAACAATTCTCATGATATTTTATACTTTAAACACTGGTGTTCCTTGATAAATGAACATCTAAGGTGTCCTATATAGTATACTTAAGCAGACTAAAACTAATAATTAAGCAACATCTATATTTTACTAATAAAAGGAAATGAACAATACTATATTGACCCCTTCTAGAGTTCCCTTTCTATTTCTAATCATTAAAATAAAAAGAAGTATTTGATTATTCTTCCAAGTCCTATAGGATTCTGGTTTTCTAAAAGGTTTGATTTCTTGTTCAATCAATCTTATTAATATTTATTATGTAATGAAAACATTCTTTTAGAAAAAAATTTAAGGATACTCTATTTTGTAATTTCCTGTTTCATTTTTTTTTCAAACTAAATCTTGTTTGATACCAACATAATAAAAAGATCAAGTCATTAACCAAAGTAAGAGCTACCACTAGACATGAAGTTATAGATTCAAGATCTAACTGATCTAAAGAAAAAATAAAAATTAGAAGATAATATAGTTTTAAAAATAATCCAAATATGCTGGGCATGGTAGAACATGCCTTTCATCCCAGCACTCTGGAGACAGAGGCAAGCGGATCTCTGTGAGTTCAAGGCCAGCCTGGTCTACATAGCAAGTTCAGTTCAGCTGGAGGCTACAGGGAGACTGTCTCAAAAAGACCAAAAAAAAGAAAAAAATCCAAATATAAGTAAAACAGTTCATAGTTAACAAGTAACTGAAATTACAGGGGAAAACATAGTCAATCTCATTACAATTACTCCATTAAGGCAAGCAATGTTCTTGATTATTTTAATTTTAAATATACTAATCCTATATGTTACATGTAAATGTTATATCAGATACAGAAGACAAGAAAAGAAAAATTTCAGATCTGAACCATGGTGGCTAATAGTTTTGAAATGATCCAAGAGTTTCTTCCTTATTGGCTTTACCAGCTTTGCCTGTATCCTGAAGAACACCATCCTGCCTACAACTGAATCTCATCTACATCAGATTCTAGGAATGAGCCTTCCTAGCAATGTGGGAATAAATAATATATGGCCACTGTATGCACAAAATGTGATGCTGAGCAAACAGGGGGGAACTGTGAATGGAAGTTCCCAAGTAAACCATGTATCTTCAAACTGGACTTTCTCTGGAGGCTGATAAAGTGATTAGAACTCCAGTGATCCTGGAGAGTCTGGAATATTGTAGGTCCAGAGCCCAATTTCTATTTATCTCAGGCTGCCTTCTGCCCCTAAATAGCCATTTCCTTGCTCACCTCTGTTTATGGCCTAACATCCCATGACTATCAGATATTAAAAACAAAACAAAATCAAACAAAACAAAAAAACCTTTTGAAAGGTATTTACTAGTGGACCACTAGGTCCCACCAACCAAAACACTAAGAATGTCATCAGATAGCATCTGAGACCTATAGTAGAACCTCCCCAGCTCTTTGCTCTGATTTCCATACTAAATGCATGTACCAATATATCTGAAAAATATCTTGGCTTAGGTCTTTTCTTTGTTCTGTTACCATTAAAACCTTCATAAAACTGCTTACAGACTTAAACATTGAATTTGGGGTAACCTGAATCTGTGTTCCCAGGCCATGGTCATTCATATTTGGCTCCAGAATAAGCTATCTCTTATCTCTTTTGAGGTGAGAATTATGCTTTCACATCAACACCCATGTGCCTTATCATCTCAAGTCACCCAATATAATTATAGTGTGGTATCTTTATCCTCTTAGGAATAAGCCATTCTGAAACCTGAGTATCTCAAGGAAAGGTTCAGACTGAAGCAAAGCACTGTTTTACACAAAATGGAGTAACAGTGCAGGGCATAGCCCTGATGAAAATAATATTAAAGACATTTTAGTCTCTAAAAGTATCACACTTAGCTAATCACCTGCTCTCTGAATGTAGTCTTTTAAATATATTCTATATTCACTTTATATTTACAATAAGAGCAATGCCATCCATCTCCTTTCTGTGCTTATTGCAGCAAACACACACATACACTCATCCATATGTATGGACATATAGACCTATTTATCTACATATAAGCAGATGCATAATTCTTACTTTCTAAATTTATTGAAACATTTAAAATATATTTTATTTTTAGTATTACATAACACATGGAAATCATAATTAAAATATTTAATAGCTTTATGGTTAATTTGTTTTGTAGAAGAGACATTTGAAATAATTTAAGAAGAAAATATACTTTAATTTTATGGACATTTAAATCTTGGACTAAATTAGCCAGCACTTTCAATATCACATGCTATTTCTTATAAGTAGAATAACATTTATCCTTGGGAAAAAACTTATAGAAGAAATCAGATTTTGCCATTTAGACTTCGCTCATGAATAAAATGCCTTTAGGGGAAAATAGAAATTACTCTTTTCTCTCCATTTCCTTACCCAGAATAACAGCTCAGCTGACATAAGTGAGGTTTTATAAAAAGAAACACATTTTGTTTGGAGACAAGTACGAAATATTCAAACCTTGAAGGTGGACTTTTAAGAAAATGGTGAGGAAAGAAAAACAACAGTGTTAATAGGAGAGCAGTTATAGGCTCATCTATGTTGTTAATGTAAATTGCCATGCCATAGAATAGTGCTATTCTTTTCTACACAGAATCAAGAGCATTTTATCATAACAAAGGGCTATTCTTTTCCAGCTCAATAGAAAATAGCTAGTAGTGGAGTTCCATTAGAATGAGCAGGGTTGAAGAATTCGGTTCAGCTACCTCTTGAAAATGTACAAGTTTGAAAGTTTCTTAAATATGGACTAACCTTTAACATGGTAAAATCATATCCTAAGCACATTTCTGCCATTTGGGTGCCATAGGAATAAATGGTAACACATGCATCGGTATACTGTGGAGAAGTGCTATATCTGATATAAAATGAGTCTTCAATTTCAGAAAAATACACAGACCAATCTTTTTTTCTCTTCTGGACCCAGGTGTTCAAAGCGATGCTGCTGCATTTCCTTTTTATGACTCTCATAGTTGAGCTTGCCACAGCACTCCATCCCATTTCCAGAGCCATCTCATCAGTACTCTGTGAACTAGACTTTACATCATAGAGGCAGACAAGATCAGCATCAGTGAGGTGGTAAGATGCAGTCTATCCATCAGCATTGATGTCATGTTAGCTGCGACCCAGCTCTCCAAGGCTGATCTTGTTCAGAAGATGGATGTGCATGGACTGTTAGCAGCAACTCAAAGTGAGTTAAAGCAAGGTGACTGCAGAGTGTAGAGAAGGGAAAATATCCTGCAGATTGCTACCTTAAAACCAACTCAGAATTTGAAGGCCCTGCACAACATAGTGAAAATATTTTGGCATAAATACTCTTATTTTCCTTTTTACAATTAGATGAACCATTAGCACTGTGGTAAATCTGATATAAAAGCATTTGCCATATTTCACACAAGCCTAACTCCATTTTAAAGATTTCATTAACATTAATACTATGTCACCTGAGGCAGTGGAATGAAAATAGGATTTTTCTTTAATGTTATTTAAGTATTGTCATTACTGTTAGATTGGCCGGGGAGAGATGCCATAATAAGAATTTTGAGAGAGACACCAGGTCAAATTTTCTTTAGGTAATAGCAGACAAAGCAAGGTGTCTACTATTAATGGTTTCCAAGGGAGGAGAAGGTCCTACGCTCTTAGGAAGCAGGCATAGTTAATACATGAGCCTCTGTTTTGTGAGACACATGTCATTTGGGCTATAAGACAGGGATTATGCTTTCTTCTTAAGTAGGGAAATGGAGCTTGGGTAATGTGTGATTTTGTGTGAAGAGTGTCAAGATGCCTCTGACCTCCAGGTGGCAGCAAAGCTTGTTAGAATTTGGGGTGAGAAGGCGATGTGATAAAAATGGAGTCCGACCTCAACAAATGCAGATAGCTTTATTAGCTACAAGGCGCACGCAACCTTCCCTTGGATATGGAGGTCGTGCGTTCTGGTTAGGAGAGGTCTAGGATTTATAGGTGGGTCCAGAAAATCCCAGAAAATGTTTCGTGCCTTCCCAAAATCCCAGAAGGTGGGGCATGCCTTCTTGGGTGGTGTCCTGCTCATCCCAGTGGGATCAGGGAAGGAGAGATGGGGAGTTCTGATGGGGGCGAGGTGATAAGGAACCAAGTCTTAAGGAAGGCTAAGAATCCAGATGTATTTTGCTAGGGTATTGTGTTCTAAAATAGATGTATCTCCCTCCTGGGGTTAGGGGTAGGGTGGGCATATGGTGAGTTCCTTCAGCCATGTTAGGCTTATTTTCCTTCAGACCTGGATGTGTTTTCACCATGCTCACAGTCCACTCTGCTTAGGACCTAGAGGACTCAAGTGCTCTAACATTCCCAGCCGTTTTGTTTGTGAAAATAGACACAGAAATGATTTTATAAGAAAGGATATAAATGGCAACCAAGGTATTAGTGGGCAAATTTAGTTTTTCACTGCTTCCTAGTGAACTGATGTGATGTTAAGAAGTCCCAGCTCATCTCATTTGGGTAGTTAGGCTGTGGTCTTTGTGTGGTATTTGGGTTAGAGGCTGATGCCTGAATCCATGTATGAAGAGGATATTGTCCACTTGTGAAACCTGTTGTAGCTGAGTTTCATATTTTGATAGAAAGGATAGAAATGAATTGTATAAGTTTATTGAGATGCAAGGGTAAGGGCAAGAATTAGAGACACAACAGGCACCATCAGAAGAAGATATCTCCACAAGATCCACATTTTTTATTGAATCAGATTTTTAAAGCTATCTTTGATATATAGTTGGATTTGTTGAAAAGAGTGAATTAGACTGTAAATAAAAGGGGTATTGGAGTGTTCTTTCTAAAAATTATTTATTTTTATTTATTTTATTTATTATGTTTGTGTCCCCATAAATATGGGCACACATATGCGGCTAAAGACAACTGTGTGCATATACAGAGGATAGAAAAGGGCGTTGGAGGTCCTCTTCTATCAGTCTGCCTCCGTTTCTCTGAAGTATGACTTCTAACTGAACTTGGGGTCTTATCAATGACAAAGCTGGAGGCCACAAACTAAGTGATCTCTCTGTCTCCTTCAGAGCTGAGGTTAGAGTTGTTTACTGCAACATCCCACTGGTTGCATAGGTGGCTTGGATCTGAAATGTGGTCCTCATAATTGTAGAACAAGTGTACTTAATCACTTAGCCAAATTTCTTAGCACCCAGAGATGAAAGATTAAGTAGATTTGGAGTTTTCACTGGGAAAATAGTTTGGAAACATTAGCAAATTTTCCTAATTAGCCAGAGCTCCTATTATTTCATATATAGTAAAGGGAATGTGTGAGTTGTGTCATAGGTAAAATTGGTGAACAAAGGTCTACTAGATAGGAATAAAATTCCATTTGTGATCACATGCTTAGGTACTATCTCTGTTCTTTTTCTTGGATGAGCAGTCACTGTCTAACAGAAGAGTAGAAAGACCACCCTTGTGAATTTCGCTGTATATAAATGATTACCCAAACCCACTTGTGAGTGAACTGGGTCTGTTGTCCATAGCCTTGGGCTTGAGTGGAGACACAGTCTGTAAGGGCATGTGAGATTTGAGCAAAAATACCTAGTTTTGTTAGGTAATAAGCAAGGTGTTTGTTAAGCAGTTGTAACATGGGAAGGAATAGGAAAGCCTAATGAAATATTTTTATGATCTTATGATCTTGAAAGGCAGAACAAGGCTCAGGCAAATTGAGCCTGGAATACAAAGAAAGTATGCAAACTCAGGCATAGATTTATTTAGTATAAGGAGGAATTTGCTTAGGAAGGCTATGGCCAGGAACAGGAGGTTTCTCAGAGCATTCCAACCAATCATCACTTATCTGTTTGATTGGAAGATTTCTGGAGAGAAATTTCAGATCATCTGCTCTTTTAAAGAAATGCACTATTAGAAACAAGCTGCTGGACTCCTTTGGCACAGAAACACCTCCCACCAGGATGTGTGGACATACAGAGAGGTGAACACAAATTGGTTATTTAAGGGGCAAGTTAGCCTGAGATAATTTGATGTAAATCTGTAAAGTACTAACCCTCCAAAACCATTGACATTTTAATTAACTTTGAATGCTTAACACACAAGGGGAGTTTATTTTTTGGTGGCACTTCTAGTTTGTGGTTTGCCTCCATTGGCCAATCATAACATTTTGGCCCTTTTACAACTGTTGTATCATGTCCCCTACCACTAGGATCATTCTCAAGAACTGATATGGATGAGGCTGAATAGGCCAGAAGGCAGTTTTCAAGAAAAAAAAGTAGTTGAGAAAGACATTAAGGAAAAACACCTGAACTTAGCCAAGACTACTAGTGATGGTGATCTGGGTCTCCTTTTTGTTTATGTCCTCTGTATCTCACATAACATTTACATGAAGCATATAATGGGAGTTAAATATTCAAGAAAACAAAATGAGTAAAGGCAATAGATGAACAGGTATCTTATTCAAACTAAAAATGTTACCTTGTATCAGTCAAATGTCAGTGTATTGAATTTTGATCTTAGAAACATTAATAATCTTTAAATGTAGTAGTTAACTAAGTCAGGTAGAGCCATATCATAGTTCGACACTTAACTCTCATAACCCTTTCACTTTCTAGCTTTGTTCAGTTTGTCTATTTTCATACTGGAACAATCCTTTATCTTAGGCCAGCATTTTTACCATATAAAATCCTTTTTCATAAAAAAGAATTTCCATTTTTCTTGATTTTTCAAATAAAAATGCATCATATTTATGATTTCTTTTACCTCTTTTTTATATTTTTTGGCTTCTTTCTGTCTTTCCTTTGTTTCAAAATCCTGAAAATACCACTTTCCCAATAAGATAAATATATTT
The DNA here is from genome assembly GCF_000622305.1 of Nannospalax galili. Classification (NCBI taxonomy): domain Eukaryota; kingdom Metazoa; phylum Chordata; class Mammalia; order Rodentia; family Spalacidae; genus Nannospalax; species Nannospalax galili. Next base: position 7,323,527 of record NW_008342018.1, on the reverse strand, counting down.
TCAATGAAAAAGAGAAACTGTACCTAAAGCACAGATATAATGAACATTGTATCCTAAATGTCTAACAGCTACAAAAATGGGCAAAATATGATCAACTTAAAGGCACAAGCATATGTTATTGCCCAAAATGCATTGTTAAAGAAGAGATTATATTTATGATATAATGAAATGTGTTGGGAAAATGTGCAAACCTTAAGATGTCTTTGCATAGTATTAAATAGGTTTAGCAGTTTTTAATATGATCATTTTTTCTTTAGTTTGAAATTTGTAGTTGAAATTTGTAGAGTTTTGTCTTATCTTAATTTGTATTAGTTACTTTTTTATTTTTAAAATATTTAATTTTTTAATTTTATTTTATGTCTATGGGTGTATTGCCTGTGTATATATGTAAGGGTGTCCGTGTCACACAATGCCATGGAGGTCAGAAGAGGGCTTCAGATTCCCCTGGAACTGGAGTTAAGGATGGTTCGTAGCTTACATGTGGGTGCTGGGAATTGAACTTGTGTCCTCTGCAAGAGCATTCAGTGCTCTTAACCACTGAGCCATCTCTCCAGACCCTAGTTAATTTTCTATTGCTGTGATAAAACACCATGACTATGGGAACTTATATAAAGAAGAATTTGTCTTCACTGATGGTTGTAGAGGGATAAGAGTCTGTCATGGTGGGGAGACCTGGCAGCAGGAGCATATGGTAACAGGAGCTGAAGGCTGAGAGCTCAAATTTTCAACCACAAACATGAAGCAGAAAAGTGAACTGGAAGTGGAGCAAGGCTATGAACTCTCAGACTGTTCCGAATGACATACTTACACCACCAAGGCCCTACATCCTACAGATTTTATGATCTCCCAAACGGAGTCACCAAGTAGGGACCAAGTATTCAAGTATTTGGACCATGGAGAACATTTCTCATTCAAATCACCACACTGCTTGACAAAAATAAGGACCTTCTATAACATGCCTTTTATTTTAAGTAGACAAATATCAGGTTTAAATACCCTTATATATACATATTATTGGTTACTTACACATCTATACACATACATACATAGACATTCATCTTAAAATTATACATCTGCAAAGATTCACAATAACTTCCAAAGATATGTAAATGTAGTGAATTGTTTTTGTGTGATTCAGTTATTTCTGTGGACATAAAGCAATACAAAAAGACAATTGCATAGACATTATCACCATGAACACAAGTAACAGCTAGCCAACAGACCAAACAAGATGTAAACAATTACATGAAAACAATTATGAACACTGTAATGAAAACTCAAAAATATACCATGATTTCACATAGAGATTTTCCACTAAAAGTTATGCAGAAGCTTCACATTCTAATCATGAGGCACTTTACTGAAACATTTAGAGGGACCCAGTGAAGGCAAAAGATAGGAAATCTGTGAAGTCCTCTGAAATGGAAGGTATGAGCCACTGGTATTAGTACGAAATGCTTTAAGGCAGAAGGGATAACTTTTTGTGATAATGACTCTTATTAATGGATATAAAATGGACTGATGAATTTTAATTAATCTCAGAAAAACCATGCTCTTGGGCTGAGTGGGGCATCTCCTTGTCACTTAGGTACTCCCCCCAAAAAGATAATGAATTTATTTGGGTATGTTTAAAAATTAGCATATCACAGCTCTGTAAGCAGTACACCCATCCTTTGGAGACTGCAGTTTGGAAAGTATGCATGTCCTTGAACCATTGAGATACTAGGAATGCAAAGGCCAGATGGTCTACTGAGATAAAGGTGGAGATGAATCTGAACTTGTACTACCCCAATGAAGATACAGAAGCCATTTTGAACAAATTATGACTGTGGCCTGCCCAGGGGACACAGTGGGAGAAATAGGGTTCCAGAGAGAGTTCTATTGGCCCAGAGTGAGGACACAACTCCATCCATATAGGTTGAGAGGACAAGAGAGATACATCTGCACAGTACTGGTAGACAGCCAGTTCTAATGGATAACTAGGGGAACTGGTGTCCTTCAAGTTCTGGCTTACTCTTAAAAACAGCATGACATGGGTGCACCTACCTACATGCAGGCAGTACATGCATACACATAAAATAAAAATAATAAAATAAAATATTTAAATTGAAGAGTCAGTCTTATTTGTTCAAATGAATATGGTATTGCCATAATAATAAATGCCACAAATTTTGATTGCTTTTGAAGTCTCCATTTGAAGTTTATAAAGTGAATAAAACAAAAGTGCATCTGAGTAGATAGACTGAGCACTTAGAGCTCTGCTGCAGAGAGGAGGAAGAGGTGATGATAAGAGAGCAGAACTGTCATTCAGAAGTGTGGCTGGAGGCATTTTTGGTAACTGTGGGCTATACGATAATTTTTCCCTTTGAGAGTCCGTGGATTGATTTTAGATCACTTTTAAAATAAATATATTCCAAAAATGAGTCCAGAGGACCTCACCTACAAATGGGCTGTTAGAAAGCAGAACTCCATCTTCTGGAGAAAGCAAAAACCTGGCTACATTTGGATCTTTCAGATCAGGAAGTGTGGGTAGATAGGACAAACGCAGTGAGCCGGGCACCCTGCTCCCTCATGCTGAGAAAAGCTGTGGCAAGCAGGAAAAGAGGTGACAGTGGTCAAAAGTGGTAGAGCATAAGTGAGGGGCCTGCCTGCCTGCCAGCCTGCCCGGAAAAGAAGGGGATTTAGGAACGGGGAGTCCTTACAGAGCAAGGAAGGCTTTCAGGAGGAAGGAAAATGGCTCCTTACCCTGCAGTGGGGCCAAAGGGAACTCTAGCACATAGGTTTGTGCAATTCATAGCAGTAAGCAGAAGTAGAACAGGGGCCAAGAGAGGCAAGAAAACAAAAAGTTCCAAATGTAACAGACTCTAGATTTCTCACTGCACTGTATGAAATTGCAAAGGTCCCATTTTCAGGCAACTGATTGCTCTTAAGTTTAGCAAGTCCAGAGGATTTAGAGGAAAAAGACCTAGGGAGACACATTCTCACACTTGTAATTTCCCTTCCTGAGATATGGCCAGAAGAAGGGCCGTGGCCTCAGAGACTGGGGCAGAAACCTTAATGTCCCATAAATTAAATTTGCCTAAGTGAAGTACTCTGTGTGTGTGTATGTGTGTGTGTGTGTGTGTGTGTGTGTGTTTGTGTCTGTGTGTCTGTGTGTATGTGTGTGTGTCTGTGTGTGTATATTTGGGAGTGGTGCAGAAATCTCTAGTAGAAACAACAAAGGAGCTATGGGAATAAGTGTGACAAGCCCAGTGGCTAGGGTGCAGAAGCCTCTTGGGACAGCTTATGTCAATGACACCTACTATTTCCCAGATTTTCAGTGCCATTTTGTTAGGCTTTCTAGGAAAGAAGATTTGAGAAAAAGAGGCATAAAGTCAAACTGGTCTTCAAGTCAGAGCTGTAAGTAAATAGGTAGCACAGCAGGAAGAGGCTTCACACTAAATCAAGGTGTCTATTCTTAACAGTTTCAGGGGGCAGGGGCCCACAGTGAGGAAGCAAGCTTGGTTAATATTTGTCCTCTGCTGTTTACAGAGAAATGAGTTTTAGGATACTAATGAATTGGGCTATTTGACAGGAATCTTTTTTTTTTAGGAGAATGGAACTTGATTAATGTAAGCTTCCTCTGAACCCCACAGGCAATAGGGGTATAGATGTGTTTGTTCCCTGCATGAAGCCTTCTCTGTTTAAAGTCCAAAGCACTCTGACATTCACTTGAAATTATACATACAATTCAATGAGGCTAATGGTTGCCAAAGACCACATTATCTTATGCCATAAAAGACAATTTTTTCCAGCAATGTGTCAGTGACAAAGGACAGAACTATTCAAAGAACTATAATACCTGTGGAAAAACTGTTTAATGTCTTGCTTAACCTTTTTTTTATATTTAATTAAATAAATTTGTATGCATTGGTTTACTGCCTTTCTCTATTGAACATTGCATAAGTGAGATCATTCCTCTAGTTCATCTAGAACTTAGAGCATTCATCTTAAGTTCATTACTAAATAATATTTCACAGAAAAATGTATATTTGTGGGATATATGTGCATATACCACAGTTTACTTTAAAGTTTCTATTATTACAAACAAAGGAACAATGGATGCTCCTATTTCTGACTGTTTTATAATAATATCACTTTATGTTCCAGACAGATACTGGGAACACTGGATTGTGACAGTGACACATTAAAGAAAAACTAACTCCCGGAGTCATTTAACCAAGAAAGATCCTGACCTGTTCTGTAATGTTTTGATTTCTCTCCAAAACATAGGAAGTCTTCTATATTTATTGAACAGTACATCAAGCATGGTCTGGGAAAGAAATGAGGAAAATTTTCTTCAAGAATTGTTTAACAGAGTTTTATAAGGGAACAAGTTCCCTTTCTGACCCCTACTGGACCAGAACAGCATACAAACCACAAACAGATGTTATCAACCTATGCAATCATTATGCTTTCAACATTTATTGTGGATAATTTGTTGCTTTTAACCCAACTGCTTCCAGAGATGATATTAGATGTAATTACTGTATCACACATCAACCAAATCATATTTTATTCAAGGTCTGGGGCATGGAAGGGTCACAAGGAAAAATAGGGAACACAGCTGAAAGCTATGCATTACATGGAGAGTTTAAGGCATACTGATTGATTACACTGTTTTCTTAAAGGCAATTTAAATTTAAACACACTACATACAGAGTGAGAAAGCAGACTGATTACTTAGTTTTAAATGATCTCAAATATATGATTACTTTGGTTATAAGGTAGTGCAAAAGTTTGATTCCTGAAGGCAAGTTAAAAGAGGCATTCTCAGAAAATGTATTCCTACAGTGGATCACCAGAAGTAACTTTCTTTTGTTTACATTTATTTATTTATTTTTTTTATTTTTTTTAAAAGCGTGTGTGTGTGTGTGTGTGCACACACGTGTGCCACATGTGGAGGGTAGGAATCAGCTTTCTCCTTCCAACATGTGGGCTCCAGGGATTGACTTATGTTGTCAGGCTGGATAGCAGGCGTCTTTACCCACTGTTTCTGGCCCTCATATATTTTTCTGCAATCCCTTCCCTGTCTTCTTTTTGCAGGGCTGATGTGAAGCTGCTTCAGCAACAGTTTGTTTAGGAGTTAAATAATTATATTGTAGTTAGCCCTGGGATTTGCTCACTGCCAACTTCTTTGAGAGCTCTTTCTCATCTTCACTATGGGAATAATCACAGAGGGTTGCTCTTTACAGTCAAGTACATAAGAAACTGCATAATTTAAAAATCAAATGTAAGCTCATACTAGAAAGACTGATAGACAGCCTTCCTCTCCCACTAGAGGCTCCATACTCTGCCATCCCTGTCACTGTCCACTGTGTTTCAGCACCCTCATCCATTCCCCCTTGTCTGCCCTTCTGGTAAATCTAGTCACCCAGAGGTCCCTGTTCCAAGAGGATCGCTGCTCCTCATCTACAGCAATCGATTGTCAGTATTCCTTTGGATAGAATTGGGGTCTGCTGTTCATTTTTCCAGTAGTGTGTTGGGTTACTATCTGGAAGAGCCTTTATCCATCCTGGCCAACAACTCGACTGGAGGTATCGCCGC
>NW_008342018.1:7314304-7314785 GCF_000622305.1 Nannospalax galili | reverse complement strand
TTTTTTTTACAATTAAAGTTACAGTTTTAACAATATACAAAATATTACAGTAATTCAGATTTTTTGGCATAATGATTACAGGTTTGATAAATACATTTTATATCTCATAATAGCGATGAAGATTATACAAAAGCTATTAAAACAATTATAAGAATAAATTCAATTGTCACTTAAGTATCTAAATCTATTTTCTTTTGTGTTCTTCCAGAATGATTCATTCTTATTCTTTACCTTAATTTGAGGAACTTCAAGAAGTTACTTGTTTTTTGTTTTGTTTTGTTTTGTTTTTCACACAGAAGAATTCATTCCAAGGCAATTGTCATTGAGACGTTTTCACATGCATTTCTAATCTCTGTATACATGACTATCACTGGTCACAGTCGCCCACCTTCTGAGCTCCTCGGCATCTGAGCATGATTACAAACTCATCAGATAGACAGCCTTCCTCTCCCAGTAGAAGCTCCATACTCTGCCATCCCTG
>NW_008342018.1:7295459-7312571 GCF_000622305.1 Nannospalax galili | reverse complement strand
TGGGTTTTTAGTACTGTTTGCAAGTGAAATGCTCTGCACACACTGAATAGCATTCTTTCACTTAAGTATATGTTATTTTGGTTTTTCATGTTATTATTTTTTCTCTGTGATTTTGACATGTGAATTTCTTTTGTAGTTTCTGACTCTTGTGTGATACTCGGGCCTTCAAGTTTAGTTCTGCTTCTTTTATTTTTGAGCTTTATGTGTCTTTGTGGTTTACTTTTTGGGTATGAAGAGCTGGTTCATCTAAGCTTCTGGTTCTCTCTTTTGATTTTATATTGTGGAGGCCAGGTTGCTTTTGTCTTCAGGAGTTCCTCGGTGGCCCAATTCCAATGTGGATCTGAAGTTTTCAGATTTTCTCCTTAGGTCTGGAATCTTCTAAGAATGCTTTTGGCCTCAGGAACTTGGGTGGCACTGACCTGAGACCCTGGCCATGGCCGTGTCACGTAGGCATGCAAAGGTAGATGGGGAGGGAAGAAGCCCCAAGATTACCCAGGGAGTGGATTGAGTAGCTGGGTTGTACTGGATGCAAAGGATCAGGGAGAGGAAAGGTAAGCCTCGGAGCCCCAGAAAGAGGCTGGCGGGTGTTGCAGGACCAGGGAAGTAGAGGGAGGTGAGGGCGGGGCCAGGACCAGAAGCGCTGCTCCTGGGGCCCAAGAACAGGACTGTGTTGGTCTTGGTGAGAAGGATCAGGAATCAGCATTGGTTCCCCAGGTGTCTGGGGCCCAAGACTAGGAATGGCGCAGGGCCCACACTAGAGTATAGAACGGCAGGGGGGATGAAAGTGTGAATGTGGCTTAGGGAGTCCCGGTGCGGAGGGCTCCCCTATAGACTTACCCCAAGAGGCCTGAGGATAGTAGTGCAGCTGTTTACATTTATTTTTATCTTACTTTGTTATGTATGTGATTGTGTGTGTCTCTGTGTGTATGCCATATATGTGTGGGTAGACATATAAGCCAAACAAATGTATCAGATGCCCTGGAGCTGGAGTTGCATGAGATTATGAACTGTCTGATTTGAGTGCTGGGAACTGGACTCCAGTCTTCTGAAAGAACAGCAAGCACTGGTAACCACTGAGAGAATTCTCCAGCTCATAAATTACTTCTTAAAGTTTAGTATATCCCCACCTTTTCACAGTGTATGCAGTGCTTCAAAAGTAATATGAGTTCTACTTGTTCTAGTATTTGATCAGCAATTGTTTGCAGTCTTTCTCAGATTGGCCATCCTGATGAATATGTAGTACCTAAGTACCTATGGTTTGAACTTTTCTTGATAGATAAGAAAATACTACAGAGACTGATGTTTTAATTGACTGATTATCTGTGAGTTCAACTCCATTCCCATACTATATTTTTCATTTCTCTTTTTTATTAATTAGTATAATTTCCTATAGGTTTGTATACTATACATATGCGACCATTGAGGGTAACATATACTACAAATTAAGGATAACATGCCAGATTTTACATTTTTAGCATTGTTCTTAAGTATATAGAGTTCTTATTTTCTTATGTAGTCTAGGTTAATTAAATTTCTGCATTTACAGTTATTGAGAAATATATACTCACATATCTATAGCTATATGAATTAACCCCAACTGAATCAGCTACTAATATTATTTTGTGTAGTACTTGGTAGAAGTAATAGATAATTTTCTTTCATGACATTATTCCATAATACCATTTTTTGTTGAAAATGATCTTTTCCAATGGTAATGTTTTTTACCTCTACTAACTAACATGAAGAAATTTTTATGCTTCTTCATCAAATATAGCTCATTATTTTTACTTATTGATTTTTGTGTCTGTGTTTCATACAGAACAGCCCAAACAATCTTCTTCATCTATATAACACATCTGAAATGACATCCTCCCATAGCCCCCCCCACAAACTGGAGCCCATGTACTCTGTCATCCCTGTTACTATCCACTGTGTTGTGAGTGCCCTTAGCCATTCCCCAGTGCTTGTTCATCCTCTGAGTCTAGTCAGCCTTTCTAGAGTTCCTTGTTTTAGGAAGATGTGCACTCTTCCTCATCTATCAGCTTTATATACATGCTGAGATGCCAAGGTCTCAGAAAGTAACCAACTGTGACTAGTAATAACCAGATATATAGAGATTAGAGACGCATGTGCAAACATCTGTTACTTGCATTAAAAATGAGTTTTTCTATATGAAATTATGTTTTAAAAGGAAATGGAGATTTTTTTAAAGTTAAAACCTCATTGAATTTTATGTCTTATAGTGTCTATACTGAGTGCAATATATATACCTGTATTAATTCAACTGTGAACCTAAAAATTTACACTAGTTTTGAAAGAGATACATCTTTGCTCTGGAAATTGTTATTGAATATGTCAATGCTGATGTAGTGAAATGCTTCTTCTAATCATGTGGTTATTAAATAAATAATTATTCAAAAACTGTATGTCAGCCAAAAGAGCTGTCATTCCAAACACAAGTTTTGGAAGTATAGTGAATTAAAAAAAAAAAAAAATCTTGTCCTAAAAGCAATGTTGCTGTAATGCAAAATCACATTTCTGTGTTGGAATTGTTCTGAACTATTTGTTTTGTTATAACACTTTGTTTTCTCTTTCATTGTGTCAGTCCTGCTCTCTTCTAATTTCAGTGTTTACCCTAATTATGTTATAATAAATGTTGATAATTAATCCAGTTTAAGTAATTCTCAAAGTAATTCTCAGTGATTCTTAATCATTTGTGTTGCCCTTTGTATTTATAATCTCTCAAAATTTTCATCTCTCATTCAAAATCCTGGTAGATTTGTGTTTGGACAAAATTTAAAGTTTTGGATTGATTTGAGTAGCACACACATTTCATCTTCTAATTCATATTATTAGCATATTATATTTTCTCTAAGACTTTTATGGCTTTCATTATACTTTATTAGCTCATCTTTGTATTTTCTATAAGTAGAGAATAGTACATAATAAAACACACAGAATATCAATATAATACAATGTACAGTTGTAGGTTGGAATTATATGAGTTTTCAGTTGGTTTCCTTTTCAGAGCATGGTTCTGCTCATGTGGACCTTGTTAAGAGTATCCTGATTGGATTCACTTCTGAGTCTCTTTAGCAACCTGGACAGACAACTGAAAATGCAGGGCTCTGAAACAACAGACAAAGTGATTATTCCCTACTCTGCTTGTGCTCCCTAGCTATCTAGGAGGCTAAATTAGACATTTTCCTATGAAGAAATAATAGAAGAGCCAAAAGAGCCTGTAGGCCAAGTAAAGCCTCTTGAGGTCAAGTTATGCACTGTTATGCTCTATTCTTCTAGCCATAATTATACTTAGGGCCAGCTACAACCAAAGTTATAAAAAAATTACATTTTTTAAAAATTTGTTTTTATTCAATTTTTGTATACTTCTTGAAAATCATGTCAGTCATTCTTAATCATCTTTATACCCCCATCCCCACAGGCACCCTCCCATATCTCCCCAACTTGAATGCATACATTCTGTCATTTGTGTTAAGGCCTATTGCGTCAAGTTCCTGTACATTCCTCAGTGCAAGTTCATCTATTGAGGTCTAGCCAGCCTATCTAGAGGCCCTTGCTTTAGGAAGATCAGCTCTTCCTTGCCTAGCAGTAAGCAGCTGCCAATATTTCTTCAGCTAAGCTTGGGGTCTGCTGTCCATTTCCCCAGTTCTATGCTGAGTTTTTGTCTGCTTGAGTTTACATGGGACTTGTATATGCTGACACCATTGCTGTAGGTTCATATGAGCAGGGTTCCAGGCCATTGTAGGACTCAATTTCCAGATAGTCATCCATATCCTCCCTGGATCTTACAGTCTTTCTGCCTCTCCTTCTGAAAGCCCTGGGTGGGTGAAGTTTAATATAGGAGTCCTGTCCGAGAACCAGCATTCTGCACACTCTTAATCTCTGTGCATTGGCCATTTGTAATTGTTTGTGTTACTGGTTCTCTATTGCATGCAGGGTCTTCATTAATGAGATTGAGATATTTATTAATGACCTCTTTATCACTGTTCTATGTTCCATGAACCTTAGGAAGTTGCACTTTGATGTGTCACTTAGGCCTGGGCAATTCATAGATAATGTCTGTGTGTGACAAGTCATGGTACTTTGTAATAGTCTCTGTTTGGTGCAAAAGATGATTCCTTGATGAGTGGTGACTGAGATATTTGTCCATAAATATAAGGATACATATTTCGCACTAAGACATCACATTAGTCAAGTGTCAAGGCTAAACCATGAGTATTTGGTTATGATTATGGTACCACACTTGAGTTTCCTCCCAATCAGTGAGCCTGTATTCCAATTAGGTGGCTGTTGATTGCCCCCAAGATTAAAGTGCTACTACTGCACCAATGTCCTATGCTGTGGTAGCCGTTGATGTGGTTATTTGGTCTTGAAGGAAGTGTTCGACCATTGATTGATGTTTTCCCATGGTACCTCCATAGTGCTCTCCTTCATGGTGCTCTCCTTCATAGTGCTCTCCAAATCTCTGAGAGCTAGACTTCAGGGGAAGTGATTTCCAGGTCAGTTCAAGGTAATTGCTCCAAATCCCGTGTCTGACGCATGTTCAGCTGTAGGGTCTTACCTTCAAATTTTATGAGGCAATCAGGGGTGTGGAAATTGCCTGTGTAATTTGGGGGGGTCTCTTGAACCATCCAAGCCAACAACTCAAAGGAAGATTTTTCCTGTGTGACACTGTTTCTTGTTATGTAGCCTTTAGCTATGTACTTGAACTCATGTAGAAATATTGTATGTATAATTGGTTCTTAAGTTGTTGGACTGATATGATTCCCTCTGTTTTTTTAAAACTAGTTAGGCATTAGCTATCTCTCATCTCTCTCTCCCTGTCTATCCCTTCTACTATGGATTCCTGTCGCCTGAGTTCCTTCTGGGTCTCCTGCACGATCAGACAAATCATATATTTTATGTGAGTTTATTATGGTTTATGCCCAGGAGTAGGGAGGAGGTAAATTGGGGAACTTACACAGAGACAAGCACTCTTGCACGGTGGCTCAGAGCCCACCATCAGATGATCCTGAGGTCCCGCCCATAGTCTCCCTTAACTTTTGCCCATGCATCTTGGGCCTGCAGTCTTGTCCCAGGTGGGTAAATGCCCCCTCTCACAGCCATTTGGGTGAGGCACTGAGGCCGTTTCTCTCTCCACACCTGCCAACTTGTGCCTTCCTCCTGGCTCACTGCTTTGGTCCCAAGATCACCACTAGCAGCCCCTTCGTAGTATTGGAGGAACCAGCCAATTGGGAGACACTCCACCCCTTTCCTCTGCTCATAAAATCTTCCTGTCCGTCTTCTGCTAAAGTCCCTGAGCCTTGGAGGGGGTGATAGATGTATGGTAATCTCTTTTGTATCATGGCGAGATAGTGGCTTCTTGGGCCTCCCCATTAATCGTCTTTAGTCCTTGGCCACTGATCTATCTCAGTGGTGTTTCTTCTACTATAAAGACAAATGGAAGGAAGTAGACACATTTAAACAAATATGAATGTAAATACAAATGCCTAGAAGATATCCCAGTAGGTGTACTATTCTCACTAAACAATATACTCATGATGGCTTCTCTACTAGGGCCTGTAGCCTGTCTTGATACAAGGCATTGGCCTGGTCTACAAAACCAGATGCGTGTTCCACCCCTAGGAGTGGGCCTTATCCAATTATAAATTTGTCAGTTGTACGTGTGTTGATTGAGCCATTACTGCACTTGCAGGTATTGCTTGGCATGTCCATGGTATGCAGCACGCAGGGTCCATCATTGAGTATAATTATAGGGGATCCTTTCTTCCCCAAAGGTGTGTATAGAGCCTCCTGACAATATGAATGTCTTCCATCCAGTGGCATGGAATGATTTGGCTTAGTCTCAGTTCCATCTCCTCATCTTTTCGCATGCTCACAACATGCAGTGTCTTCAGCAACATGGCCTTACTGACATTTCTAGTGTACAACTAATGTTAATAGCAATAGCCGTGGTGAATTGGAGGACCCTAGGGTCTCTCTCTGACCAACAGCTCATAGGGGGACAACCCATCCCAGTACTGTAGATTTTCTTAAGAGTTTTATTTTTTGAGACTCTCTTTCTTCATCTTACTCAACCTACATAAAACTCCCAAGAATCTTACAGCTATAGCTGGCCTTTGCTTCTTCAGGTATCTTCCAAATGGGTTTTACATGTGTAAAGCACTTGAAGGAACGTTAACGTATATTAAATCATGCATAGACAAGGTCTCACAAAGCATGAAAAGGTTTGGAAAGATTTTGTCCATTCGTTTTAACTGTTTTCCCCATAGATTCTCCTTAGGTACCATAGCATGGGTACGAGGCATCAATTTGGTAAGCTCTTTACCACTTTCAGTTATCCCTTTGGAGTCATTTTGTACTTGGGGGATTTTATATGGGGTCTTTTTGTATTCTTTTATTCTTGATACACTTACAGATGATGGCTCCAGTTCTGGGAGCCAGAACAGGGCTAAGGAGGCAGGTGGCTTCTCCAGCACTGGGCTCAGGAGGCAAGGGGCTTCTCTTGTCCCTGCTGCACTTGTTGGTTCCCTGAGTCAGACAGGCTGTAGCCTGACTGTAGCCACATCTGTCATCTTCCTATTGACCATATTACATTGCTGGGGGAGAACTTGGTGGGAAAACCTGCTTCCACCCCTAGTATAGCCTTTATCAGAAGAGAAATGCATCTTATTTTATCCTCATGGATTCTTAACCACCCTTTGTACAGTTGCTATCCTTTGAATGTCCTTTGTAAACTGTTCTTCTGGTTTTAAAACATCCCAGAAATGCCTTAGTAACAAATTTGGTTTTCTATCAATTTTTTCTCAAGGAATTGGGCTTGACATAAGTCTTGCCACATTTGTCTTTGAGTAACAGAGTGGACCATTTCTTTGGTCTGGTCTTTTTTATCTCTTATAGGGTGTTCTGTTATTTTACAGATACATTTTATGTGTTGGTCAGAATCATTTAGACTTGCCAAAGACTCTCTCATTTTACAAAGATCCTGTCCCATCAAAGAGCTTAGTAAAACCATTAAAGCCCCATATCATTCTTGAGGTCCCAGTTGAATTAGGCTTTCTTTCATATCTTTGGTGAAATCAGTCTTATCTGGCCCAGTGAGCTAGACATCATATATTGTTTTTCTCATACCTAATCCTCGCAGTAATGTCTGCCCCTCCTTTGTAGTCCTCCAGCCCCTGCTAATCATGTTAGTCTCCTCTGATGACAACCATGTATCTTTAATGCCTTCAACCAGCCTCCCCATTAAGGACTGCTCCCCGCTGCATTGACCTAGGTTGAACAGCCTATATGGCAAGGAGAGATGGGTGGTTATATAACCCAGCCGTGAAGCTTGTGAAGGACTTAGATTGACATTTTCTCCTATGTTCTACACTCTCACAAGCCACGTGGCCAGGGGCTCTCTGCTTGCTTGCTTGTAAGTTTTTCCTAGTTTTAACAGCTCTAGCATGGAATATTTCCTAGCTATAGCACAGGTAACTTTTTTTTTTTTCCTTTTTCTTATTATCTGTCTTTTCCTCTGAGTCCTTGGACTTTACATAAGTTAAATTGTCTCACCTTTTTTCTCTCTTAAGCTCTGCAACTGGGTCTTCCAGTTCAATCTTTTCAGATTTCCCTGCCTGGGACACAGCCTTTATGATGCAAACTGGCCACACTCTCTCTAAAGCAGGTAAAAGATTTTCTAAACTTTGGGTAACTTTTAACAATCTTCACATACCTGCAACATATCCCCACATTTACAACATAGCTGTGGCCCATGCTTTTGCTTGGCTGGCCTCTTTTTAGTAAGTCATTGTAACAACCACATCAGCACTGTCATCAGCGCTCTTTTAAAACTCATTCTCAGTTTCATCATATCCTGCATGATTGGACAAACCATATAATATATTTTATGTGAGTTTATTATGGTTTATGCCCACTGGTAGGGTGGGGGTAAATTGAGGAACTTACACAGAGACAACATTCTTGCACCACAGCTCAGAGCCCACCACCAGATGCTCCTGAGGCCCTGCCTATAGTCTCTGTTAACTTTCACCCATGCATCTTGGGCATGCAGTCTTGTTCCAGGTTGGTAAATGCCCCCTCTGGCATCCATGCAGGTGAGGCGCTGGGGCCATTTCTCTCTCCACACCTGCCAACATGCACCTTCCTCCCAGCTCACCACTTCAGTCTTAAGATCACCCCCAGCAGCCCCTTCATAGTCCATGCTCTGCATCAGGTCCTGCCCATTGGAAAAACCAGACAATCGGGAGACACTTCCTCATATAAAGTGTCCCCATTTTTCCCATTTATCCCTTCCTAATGCCAGTAGCCTATGGTCCTACCTCTCTTGAACTCATTCTTTCCATTTATTTCCAAGCTTCCTTGTATAACTCTACCTCCCCCCTCCCATTTAAATATCACCATTTTAATCCATTTCTCCTTTTCTAACACCTGCCTTATACTGTTTCTCTCTCATATTCTTTCTTTCCCTTTACCACCCTGGTTTTATTATTCTGGTTCCAGCAATTATATGTGAATACATATTCACATATAAGGATTTTGTGCTAGGATCCACATGAGGAAGAACAGACACCATTTTTTTTTTTTTTTTGGAGTCTGTTACTTCACTTAGTATAACAGTTTCTAGTTCCATTCATTTATATGCAAATTTCATGATTTCCTCTTTCTTTACCGCTGAGTAGAACTTCATTGTGTAAATGTACCACATTTTCATTATCAATTGAGAGACACTTAGGGTTCTTCCACCTCTTAGCTATTGTGAAAAGAGCAGCAACATGAATGTGCAAGTATCTCAACAATAAGATGAGTTCTGTGGATGTACACCAAGGAATGGTATAACCAGGTCAAATGGTAGGTTCATTTTTAGTGCTTTAAGAGTAATCCATGCTGCTTTCCAAAGGGGTTGCATGAGTTTTCAATCCCACCAGCAGTAAATGAGTGTTCCCATTTCTCCACATTCTCTCTCCCACTTGGTTTCTTTTCTTCTCTTGATCTTAGCCAATCTGGTTGCATTTCCTTTAGTTACTTATGATTGTGACTACATTTTATAGATAGCTCTTAGCCATTTTTATCCTTTGTTTGAGAACTCTCTGTTCAAATTCTTAGACTGTTTTTTAATTGGGTCACTTGCTTTCTTGATTATTTATTTTTTGAGTTCTTTATATATTCTGGATACTAAAATTTTGTCAGATGTGTCACTAGTGAAGATTTTATCCCACTCTCTGGGTTTGCTCTTTATTTATTTGGTTGTTTCTTCTCCTGAACAGAAAATGATGTCCAACTTTTTGATTCTTGACCGTAATTCCTGAACAATTCGTGTCCAATTTAGAAAGTCCTTGAACATGGCGGGAAGGGGGGTCCTTCAAACTTCTGGTGTCTTCCTCAGTCTGTTTCTTTAAAGACTTTTATTTTTCATTATACAATTCTTTAATGTCTTGGTCAGGTTTACTCCAAGTCTTTCTTTTTAGGAAACTGTGAATGGGAAGGTTCCTATGTACTCTTTCTCCAATTGCTTATTATCGGTATACAGACAGGCAACTGACTTTTTTCAGATTAATTTTATAAACTGAATCTTTACTTAGTGATAATCATTTTTCAGCAGTTTTCTGGTGGAATTTTCTTGACTCTCTTAAGTATAATATCATATCATAGGAGAATAGGAGGTCCTTCCAAATTTAGGTGTCTTCCTCGATCTCTTTCACTAAAGGTTTGAAGATTTCATTGTACAGGTCTTTAATATCTTTGGTCAAGTTTACTCTGAACTATTTATACCATACATCAAATGGACATAACAGACATCTACCAAATATTCCACCCAAGCACCAAAGAATATACTTTCTCTTCAGCACCCTGTGCAAATTTATCCAAAATCAACCATACTGTAGGGTACAAAAGAAGTCACAAATCCAAAAAAGAAATTTGAAATCATTTGTTAGGGAAAGAGAAATTTTACTGCTTGTTTGAATTTACTGCTTGTGTGAGTTTACTGCTTGTAACCAATTAACTCAACTGGAGACAGGCATCTGGAGATAGGGGCAAGTGTTGCAGCCCCTGTAACCTGACCTGTCTGGTCTGTGTCATGTCTGTAGGCATGTCTGCTTACATAAGATAACAAAGAAGGGCTGTGCCAGGCACATACCACCCATCCCTCCCCGATTGGGACACCTGAAGAGAGTTGTAACATTTTTCTTGAAGTTATTGGTTTGTGAAATGCTTTTTTTGAAGCTATTGGTTGTATAAACGCGGGCTTTTGTGTAACGGTTGTGGGAGCCTATATAATCTTTACCTGAAATTGCCTCAGGGTCGATTGCTCTAACCAGACCTGCATGTCTTGGAAGGACGGATGGCCCCAGCTAGCTGGTTTAATAAAACTCTGCTTGATTTTTGCATCTCCATACTCGTGCATTTGTTCTCCAGAAGAGACCCACTGAGTCACGGACCCTAACAATTTCATGCATTCTTTCAGAACACAATGTAATAAAATTTAAAATCAACACCAGAAGAAATCCAAGTAACTTCATGAATACAGGGAGATTAAACAACACACTCTTGAATGAAGAATGGACAAAGAAGAAATTAAGAAAGAAACAAAAGTATTCTGGGAACTAAAGGAAAAGGGCTATACAACACAATAGAACCTATGGGCAGTTTAAAAGCAGCCCTAAGGGGGAAGTTTATAGCTCTACGTGCCTACATTATAAAATTTAAATAATTTATTGAGAATTTCATACATGTGTATAAGGTGTTTTGATCAAATCCATTCCCACTCCCTCCCCTTCAAGTCCTCCAATATCTCCCCATAACTTTTTTCTGATAATTTCAATTACTCTTTCTTTTTTGATTGATTGGTTTATTTTTATGGGGCTATTGGCTACTCTAACATTCCCCCCTCTGAAGAAGTATCCCTAAAATCTTTTAACGATTAGATACAAGCTCTCAAATACGTTTTAAATTTTTGGCCTTTGGAACAGAATATGTTGCTAAGAGGCCCAAGGACATTTTGACTTTTAGCCAAGAAACTGGCTACTTTTCTTTGGGGTCTTTTTTATCCTAACTGCCTAGTCAATGCCTACCTCCTATTCTTATCACGCCACCTTCTGAAGAGGTTATCCTAATTGCCAAATGGGACTTGGGACACAGACTGCTCTGGCTTCCTCCATGCTGAACAGGGACACAGGGTGAGGCAATTGGAGTACTCCTTCAGTAGATCTATCTAAAAGGCTCCCAAATTGCATAACTCTTATATCTAGGGGGAAAAGAAAGTCCTTAAATCATGACTAGGAGATGTGAAGGAGAAGTAAAGACAAGAGTAATTAGCATTATAAGTTCTGGACAGGGAACTAGAAAAAAGTCAGAACAAGGCAATTTTCAAATGTTCATGTAAGAGTCCATGGGAATTTCTTGACAAGGGCTTCCAAAAGCATCCCTCTATTGGGTTCCTCTTCATTTTTCTTTTGTTTTCCCAGGCTGGACTCTAAAGTGATGGATTCAGGATTTGTTTGCAGGTATTTTGATAGCTGTTCGAGTGGTTAGAATCAGTGTCAGTTCCCTCTCAAAGGCTTGTAGATGGGGGAGAAGACAAATTTATACAAATTTTAGGACAATAGCTGGTTGTCACTCTTAGTTACAGGTGGAAACTACAGCATTGGAGACCAAGATTTGAAGTCTTACCTCTGAGCAGCACTTTCTGGTTAGGAATAAAATCATCAATGAGAAATAATTGTCTAAATAACTTTTTATATAGACTTAAGCTTAATGTCTAGGAAGTGTAATTCCTTGAACTCTTAAAGAAATATAGTGATAATTTTCCTCTTTGGTTATACTTTACTTTTGGGTGTTTAAGACCATACATTTGGACAAGTAAATCAATTTGTTTGTACACTTAAGGTCACTTGAGGATCTGTTCCTCATGGGTCACATGGGCTTTGGCTGAGCTCCTGGCTCCATTTTTTTTTTTTTAACCAGTTTGAACTATGTGAAGATAAGTCAATGGTCCTGCTCAGCCATGCCTGCCTTCACTTCATGAATCAGATGTTTCTTCTGAGTTTACCCTCCCTCTTTGTAGACTGGACACTGGTCCAAGTCCATTTTGTGGGGTCTCCATGTCCTCCTTGAACAAAGGGACCGTTACCACAGTTACAGCACATTTTGAGAGATGTTCCATAGTCCTCTAGAACTTAGTCGACATTGGAGGGCAAGGGGCAAAAACTGTCCTTTAAGTCCCTCTGACCACATTAATATAGGTCTCAAACTACTGTTAAACATCCAAGAAGGTTAGTTCCACTAGTATGGAACTTTTAATTACCATGTGCTATATAGATGAGGCTTGGGTTGAAAAAAAAAAAAAAACAAATATTCTCAGATAATCCTTGACTAGATATATATTTTGTTCCTTAAACTAGTTTATTATAATATGATCATAGAAAATTTAAGATTATGTGTATATTATTTTTGCTTCATCCTTTATGTATCATAACAAACCTACACAGACCTTCATCACTTGCTTAGGCTTTCTCATTTTTTTCTGTCTATTTTAGAAAAATCTCCATTCCCATATCTTTTTAAGGCCTCTTACATTCTCATTTTCTCTTTTTTAAAAAATAATTATGAGACATAATAGCATCAACAAATTTTCCATTTGTTGTGAAACTTCTTTTTCTTGGGGATACTAAGCAATGCTTTTTCCCTTTTAAGCTTCTAGTGTCAAGCCAATGTTTGATTAAGGTTTTACTGGGGAACCAATGAATTGATTGAGCTTACTTACCAAGATAACTGATGGGTTGCTGAGGTGTATGTATGACCTGAGGGTATGCACAGTGGCAAGCCTTTACCCATCATGGGTCATGTGTTCTCTTCCTAGCCTTTCCCAGATTGAGTATTAAGCTCTCCCCAAATCTAGGAGGCCATGTGTGATTAAAGCCAATTTACACACAGTTAGTTGGGAAAAGTGGCTGGATAATTGGGTGAGGGTCTAATGACCCTGCTTGGCCCTTCTTTAATGAATGAGCACAACTGTCAACAAGCCCAATTGTGACTATATTTAGCGATTAGCTTCAGCTGAATTTGTGATGATGGTAGTTATTTCATGCAGAAGGGAACTGCTGTATAGCATCATCTTATTAAAAGGACGTGGAGTTTAAAAGGATTTGGAATTTAGTTTAGAATGATGTTGCCTGTGGGTTTGTTGTATGTACCTTTAAATATGTGAGGTATATTCCCTGCAGTCCAGTTTGCTATAGGTCTTTGGACATAAATCCATGCTGAATTTTCTGAAAAGTCTTTTCTACATCTATTGAGATGACAATGTGGTTTCTGTCTTTGAGTCCATTTTTATGATTAATGACATTTATTGACTTGTGTATAGTGAACCAGCCCTGTATCTTTGGGATAAAGACTACTTGATCCTGGTGAACGATCTATTTGATGTTGTCTGTATGTGGTTTGCAAGTATTTTGATGAGAATTTTTGCATGTATGATCATTAAGGATATGGGTCTATAGTTTCTTCTTTGGTTGTGTCTTTTCCCAGTTTGGGTATTAGAGAGATGCTGGCTTCATAGAAGGAATTTGGGAGTGTGCCCTCTTTTCCTATCATTTTGAATAATTTGAGTAATATTGGTTGGAGGTCATCTTTAAATATCTGGTAGAATTCTGCTGTAAATCTGGGCCTGGGCTTTTTTTTAGTTGGGAGGCTTTGTATTAGTGTTTCAATTTCCTTGTATGTTGTAGGTCTGTTTAAACTGCTGATCTCTTTTTGGATTAACTTTCTTTGTTCCCATGATTTCAGATATCCTTCCATTTCTTTGAGACTTTCAGATTTAGTAGCATATAGATTATTGAAATATTCTCTTATAATGGTCTGGATCTTTTGGGGGACTGTTGTGATGTTTCCCCTTTCATCTCTGATTTTGTTGATTTGGACATGCTTTCTCTTTCTTTTGTTTAACTGGGCTAAGAGTCTGTCTATCTTTTTTAGCTTTTCAAAGAAACATCTCTTAAAGTCATTGATTCTTTGAATTATTTTCTTTGTTTCTGCTTCATTCATTTCTGCTCTGACTTTTGTCATTTCTTCTCTTCTGCTGGATTTGGTTTCCATTTGTTCTTGCCTTTCCAGTGTTTTGAGTTGCAGTGTTAGGTCATTTATTTGGACTCTTTCTAATTTTTTAATATAGGCACTTAGAGCTATAAACTTCCCTCTTATGATTGCTTTTAATGTGTACAAGAGCTTGTGTTGTGTTGCATTGTGCTTTTAGTTGAATTCTAGGAAAACTTTTATTTCCTCCTTGATTTCTCCTTTGGCCCACTCATTGTTTAGGAGTGTGATGTTCAATTGCCACTAGTTCATGTAGTAACTAGGCCTTTGTCCAACGTTGATTTTGAGCTTTATTACATATTCCATTCTTGTGTTTTTAAAATTTTCCCATAACCTTTGCTGAATGGTCCAATTCTTCAACTTTATTCTCCAGTGTTGATATTCTGTTTTCCATTTCATTCATTCTAGTGGTGATGCTTTCCCCTGTTGTTTCTAGTTGGCTTATTGAGTTTTGCCCTTCCTTCTTCATTTCTCCATGAGTTTTCTTCAATGTTTCTCTTTTGTGAATTCAGTCAGAAGTTTATCCCTATCTTCTCTGAGTTCTTTGATTTGTTTGTTCACGTGTTCTTTAAATTCGTTGAATTCCTTGATCATGTTTATGATTGTTCTTTTAAATTCAGTGTCCTGGTTTATCTCTAGGGGGTTCTCCTTGTAGAACTCTTCTACAGGATTGGGGTGGTTTTGTGGGGACATAATGTTTTGGCTTCCCATTTTATTATTCTTTCATTGTGATTTTGGCATGTGCATTTCTTTTGTTGTTTATGATTAAGCATGTGGAGGCGGATCCAGGGGCTCTTAGGCAGTCCCCTGCATTCTCAGGCCCTCTGCCAGAGAGTAGCCAGAGGAAGTCTGCTGAGATCAGAGCCACCCCACTTCAACAAAAGAGAAAAAAAAAAAAAAGCCATCGATTGCTCTAGAATTTAACTGCAGAATAAAAGTTTAGTGGTTACTGTTCTTTGGGGAAATAATTTATGGAATTGACTACAATAATTATGTTACATTCTTTCTGCCTGTGCTTTTAAAGTCTCTGTACACTTCCTAAACTGGTTTAGATCATCACTTTACCCTTCTAGATTTCCAGGGAATTATGCATAAATTTGTAACACATTACTTCAACACTGTCCATTTAATCTGAAATCCCTGAAACTCTAAATGGTTCTCTTGTTTGAATGCACTAAAGATCATTCTTTGTGATGCATAGTTATTTGAGAGTTGACAGAGTCACAGCATAATATATTCACCATGGTATTTTTATAAGCAGATGTAGTGCTTAAACACACTCTGTGTGCTGTATTTATTCAATCTTCCCCCTTCTCAACCTCTCGCTTTTTCAGTTTCTATATTTTCTACAGTGCTGCAATTTGAGAATTTCATATAAATTAAATTGTAAAAGATAAAGGTCTTTTTTTTCAGACAAATTTATTTTACTGAGGCATTTGCCTTAAGATTCTTTAAAATATTCCAGTGCTTTGATAGATCTTTCAATGAATAGTATTCCATTGAATGAAGAAGCCACAATTTGTTTTCCCATAGGATACCCATGATTCTTTCAGCTTGAAGTTACTATGAATAAAGAAACAGATCCACATACAGTTTAGGTAAATATCAAGGAGCTCAATTCTGTAACACAATTCTGTATGACAAGATCATGCTTGGCTGTATAAGAAATCTGAAACTAAATTCCACACTGGCTATTCTTTTACCATGAAAGGATCAGAATTTCTGATGCTGTTTCCTCTTCTGTAGTTGATGTGTTTAGCTTTATATAAATTGTATTTTAGGTACTCAACATGTATGGTTACATTTTGTTAACTGTGTGTACTTTGTATGTTTCTTCCTGTGCGTGAATTCCAATGTACTTATGCCTCAGCACTTGTGCAGAGGTCAAAGGATAATATGATCTCTTAGTCTTCATCTTTTACCATGTTTAAATAAGTGGCTCTTGCTCACCACTGCATAGGCCAGGATACCTGGTCTGTAAACTTCTGGATCTTCTTTTGTTTCTGTCTCCCTTCTCCCCATAGGAGCTCTGCAATTACAGGTACAGTCTCCCACATCTGGTTTTACAAGAACATTCAAGAAAATAAATGCTGGCCCTCACACTTGCAAAGCAAATGCTTTAGAGTTTTGTTTCCCAAGCACTCATTGTATTTCATTGTCAATTTCCTAATGAAACAGGATTCTCTGTATCTTTTCTATGATTATAGGCATCTGTTCTGATTTTTTGACCACAGTTTTAAAATCTTACATCACTTCCATCTCTTAACTATTGTGAAAAGAGCAGCAACAAACATGGTTGTACAAGTGTCTTTGCAATAGCATGAGTTCTTTGGGTATATGCCCAAAAATGATATAACTGGATCAAATGGTAGGTTCATTTGTAGTTTTTTAAGAGTTCTCCACACTGTTTTCCATAGGGGTGGAATCAGTTTTCTGCCCCACCAGCAGTGGATGAGTGTTCCCCTTTCCCCATATCCTCTCCAACATTTGATATCATTTGTTTTCTTGATCTTAGCCAGTCTGATTGGGGTAAGATGAAATCTTAAAGTGGTTTTAATTTTCATTTCCCTAATTATTAGTGATGTTGAACATCTTTTAAGATGTTTCATAGCCATCTTTACTTCTTCTTTTGAGAACTCTCTGTTCAGCTCCTTAGCCTATCTTTTAATTGGGTTGCTTCTTATCTTGGTTCTCTGGTTTTGGAGTTCATTATTAATTCTGGTTATTAAACCTCTGTCGGATGTGTCGCTGGTGAAGATTTTTCCCATTCCTTTTCTGTTCGCTTCCTTGGTTGTCTCTTTAGATGTAAAGAAGTTTTTAGTTTAATGAGGTACCATTTGTTAATTCTTGCCCTTTTTTTCTGAGCCATTGATGTCCAGTTTAGAAAATCCTTTCCTACACCCATATCTTTTAGGTTGTTGCCAATGTTTTCTTCTAACAGTTTCAGAGTTTCAGGCTTTACATTGAGGTCTTTGATTCATTTGGAATTGACTTCTG
>NW_008342018.1:7292573-7295341 GCF_000622305.1 Nannospalax galili | reverse complement strand
TTTGTCAAATATCAGGTAGTTGAAATTACATGTACTCATATTTGGGTCTTCAGTTTTGTTCCATTGGTCTATGGATCTATTTTTTTGCTAGTACCATGTTGTTTTTATGACTATAGCTCTGTAATACAGCTTGAAATCTGGCATAGTAATACCCCCAGAATTGCTCTTAGTGCTTAGGGTTGTTTTGGCTATCTGAGGTCTGTGGTGCTTCCATATGAATCTTAGAATAGTTTTTTCCAATTCTGTAAAAAATATCATGGGGGTTTTGATTGGCATTGCATTGAATCTATATAAGACTTTTGGTAGGATGGTCATTTTCACAATATTAATTCTTCCAATCCATGAGCATGGGAGATCCTTCCATCTTCTGATGTCTTCCTCAGTTTCTTTCTTTAAAGATTTAAATTTTTCATTGTGGAGCTCTTTAATATCTTTGGTCAGGTGTATTCTGAGATTTTTTTTTTTTTTGCAGCTATTGTGAAGGGGAGTGTTTCCATGTGCTCTTTCTCTGATTGCTTGTTATTGGTGTATAGAAAGGCTATAGACTTTTGTAGGTTAATTTTGTAACCTGCCACTTTATTGAACATGTTAATAATTTCTAGGAGGTTTCAGGTGGAATTGTTGGCATGTCTTAGATATAAAATGATATCATCTGCAAAAAGGGATAACTTGTTCTCTTCTTTTCCAATTATTACTCCTTTAATTTCCTTTTTTTTTTTTTTTTTTTTTTTTTTTTTTTTTTTTTTTTAAAAAAAAAAAAAAAAAAAAAAAAAAAAAGAGGATGTCTTTTGGTCTTCCAAGAGTTTCAAATAGTATGGTAAAGAGAAGTGGGGATAGTGGACAGCCTTGGCTGGTTCCTGATTTCAATGGGAATGCTCCCAGTTTTTCTCCATTTAAAATGATGTTGGCTGTAGGTTTATTATATATGGCTTTAATTATGTTGATGTATGTTCCCTCCAGTCCAATTCCCTCTATGACTTTCAACATAAAACCATGTTGAATTTTGTCTAATGCCTTCTCTGCATCTATTCAGATGACCATATGGTTCTTGTCTTTGAGTCCATTTCTATGATTTATGATGTTTATTGACTTCCATATATTGAACCATCCCTGCATCTCTGGGATAAAGCCCACTTGGTCATGGTGGATGATCTTTTTGATGTGTGTCTGTATGCGGTTTGCAAGTATCTTGTTGAGAATTTTTGCATCTATGTTCATTAAGAGTATGGGTCTATAGGTTTTTTTGTTTTTTTTTGTTTTTTTTTGTTTTTGTTTTTTTTTTTTGGTTGTATCTTTGCCTGGCTTTGGTATTAGAGTGATGCTGGCTTCATAGAAGGAATTTGGAAGTTTTCCCTCCATTTCTATTTTTTTGAATAAATTAAGTAGTATTAGATGCAGATCTTCTTTAAATGTCTGATAGAATTCTGCAGTAAATCCATCTAGTCCTGGGATTTTTTTAGTCAAGGGGGTTTGTATTATGGTTTCAATTTTTTTGTGTGTTATGGGTCTGTTTAAGATGTTAATCTCTACTTCATTTAGTTTTGTTGGTTCCCATGTCTTTAGTAATCTCTCCTTTTCTTTGAGGTTTTCAAATTTAGTAGCATATAGGTTTTTAAAGTATTTCCTTATAATGTTCTGTATCTTTCTGGTGTCTGTTGTGATGTTTCCCCTTTCATTTCTGATTTTGTTGATTTGGAGGTGCACTTTCTTCCTTTTGGTTAACTGGCCTAGCAGTCTGTCAGTCTTGTTTATCTTTTCAAGTGTGTTGAGTTGCAATGTTAACTCATTTATTTGTGTTCTTACCGATTTTTGATGTAAGCATTTAGAGCTATAGAACTTCCCTCTAAGCACTGCTTTTAGTCTATCCCAGAGGTTTTGTCGTGTTGTATTTTCCTTTTCATTTAATTCCAGAAATACTTTTATTTCTTTCTTAATTTTCCCTTTTGACCCATTCATCATTCAGGAGTGTGTTCTTTAATCTCCATGTGCTCGTGTGGTGATTAGGGCTTCTTTGGGTGTTGATTGTAATCTTTATTGCATTGTGATCTGATAGAATGTGTGGAATTATTTCAATCTTTTTGTATTTTTGAGGTTTATTTTGTGCCCCAGTATATGGTCGATTTTGGAGAAGGTTCCATTGGTTGCTGAGTAGAAAATATGTCCTTTGGTGCTTGGGTGGAATACTTAGTAGTTGTCTCTTAAGTCCATTTGATATATGATGTTGTTTAATTCAGATATCTCTCTGTTGACCTAGCTAATGGAGACAGTGGGGGGTATTAAAGTCACCTACTATTAATGAGTTGGGGTTAATCTGGATCTTAAAGTCCTGTAGTATTGTTTTTATGAAGTTTGGTTCACCAGAGTTTGGTGAATATATTTTTGTGATTGTAATATCTTCTTGATTCATTGTTCCTTTGATCAAAATGAAGTGGCCCTCTTTGTCTCTTCTGATTAGTTTTAGTTTAATGTCTGTTTTGTCAGATATTAGAATTGCTACACCTGCTTTTTTCTTAGTGCCATTTGCTTGGTATATTTTTTTCCATCCTTTAACTTTGAGATAGTGTCTGTCCTTGAAAGTGAGATGAGTTTCTTGCAGAAAACAAAAAGATGGGTTATTGTTTCTTATTCCATTCACCTAGCCTGTGTCTTTTGACTGGGGAGTTCAGTCTGTTTATATTTAAAGTTATTAATGAAAGATGAGTATTGAATCCTGTCATTCTTATGTCTGTTTACATTCTCAATATAGCTGTGCTTTTCCACAGTTATAC